>NC_141163.1:66716851-67034543 GCF_053477565.2 Lygodium microphyllum
AACAGACCCTCTTGGCCTAAAGAGATAGATTATTAAAAACTGGCCCTCTTGGCCTAAAAAAATCACACATTAACTACTTAAAGCAACTGGCCCTCTTGGCCTAAAAAAATCACACATTAACTACTTAAAGCAACTGGCCCTCTTGGCCTAACAAAATCAAACAAAACAGCTCATAGAGATCCCTCCTTGGAATAAGGCAGATATACGCAAATACGCTCCGTTCCAAGGGGGAAAAATAGGGCTCTCAGCCCTAAACTAAATGCATCAAATTATGGCCCATACCTCCTGCATATATAGCAAAAGGCATACGCATAACATGTCATCAGATCAACTTATGGGTCTAAGATAATAGTGGTAGATGGGTCTCGGCTACTCTTTGCATTACCCATATCAACCATCACCTGCCATATAACGCGTGGTGTGATAACATTCCCCACAAGCGACCAGGTCATGTGTCATTATCAATAGCAACATCCGGACTAGGACCACAATTGAAAAAGAGGTCCTCTTCATAATCAAAATTAGCTAAGGAATCCACAAACTGATTCCAATAACGTGGAATGAGCTGAAGAGATATGCTCTCAAATTCATCAAGTAGGGTTATAGCAGTTCGATGATACATACAAAGGAGAGGATTTCGGACTGTATATGTCCCATTGAGTTGATTTAAGATCAAGTGGGAATCCCCTTTTATTAACAACCGCCTCATGCCACCTGTCTTAGCAATATTCAATCCCGTAATCAGGGCTTTATACTCCGCCATGTTGTTAGTGAATCCTACCCCGAGATAAGCAGCTAATTTCATTGTAACTCTACATCGGGGATCGCGAATAACTACTCCAACACTTCCTTTTCTATTAGGGCCCCTGGATGCTCCATCAAAGTATAATGTATACGTCCATAATGGGTTTACACAGCCAGCCATTAAGAACTCCCCTATTCGTAATCATGGTAGTCAAAGGTCAACATATTTAGAGGATGAACTGACGGCTCCATCACACCTTCTTCATTAAACTCAACAGGGATGCTTGTCAAGATTTGTAAGCACTGATGGCAGAAAACTTTAATTTCCCACACAAAGGTACCGTCGCCTTGCTTAATCACTTTATATCCCTTGCTCCACCAGATAAGCCTCCCCTGATTATATCTTTACTCGAGATATGGGTGCTCCAACTAAGGGATTAACCACCCCATCAACCAATTTAAGTTCTCCTGCAGGTCTCAAATCAACCCCAGCATGGACCTGCAATGCATTTTTCAACATTAACATACTTAGAAATAATTGTCAAGATTGTGGGAGAGAAGGAAGGACTCTCCCTTGTAGCTTTCTTGCTTGCATAATGGGGGAATACACACAAAGGTGGAGGCTGAAAATAGTTTTCCTCTTCTTAGTTGTGTAAGCCAAAAAAGAACTCTAGTACATAGAAATAGAAGAACCCTATATATGGGTCTCAAACCAAACTCAACTAACTAAGGTGGCATACTAACTAAGCCACAAACTAGAGTAGATAAGGATAGTTGTCATCTAGCTATTATTCATGGGCGGTGTACCAACCACATCTGCAACTGACAAGTCGGTGACATAAATGCACAATGGTCACCCTGGCATATCACGAGTGGAGCTCGATATCTCAACACTCCCCCTCGAGCTCAATCCCAATTCCTGCACACCAAGCAGGTCTCTGAACTTGCGCAGCTTCTCTGCGCCCAATACCTTCGTAAATATGTCAGCTACCTGATCCTCTATGCTGACATAAACTAGATCAATAAGACCTAGTAAAACCCTCTCCCGCACATAGTGATAATGCACCTCAATGTGCTTTGTTCTAGCATGATAGACCGGGTTATTTGCCAAGTGTATACTACTCATGTTGTCATAATAAATGACAACTCGCCCATCTATAGGCTGATGCATATCATAAAGTAGCTTATGCAACCAAGCTACCTCACATGCAGCCATTGCTGCACCCCTGTACTCAGCCTCTGTGCTTGACAAGGCAATTGTAGGCTATTTCTTGCTGCTCTAAGTGACTGCAGCACTCCCAAAAAATAACACATATCCACTGGTAGATCGTCTATCAGAAATACTACCAGCCCAATCAGCATCAGTGTATCCATGCAATTGTATCTGAACCGCAATCTCATAAAGTAGTCCATACTACAATGTGGACTTCACATACCTGAGTATGCGTCTAGCCGCATCCAAATGCGGTTTCCTTGGAGCTTGCATAAACTGACTTACCAATCCAACAGCATAGCTCAAATCTGGCCTGGTAATAGCCATATAAATCAAACTTTCTACTATGCGTCTGTACATAGTAGGTCTTCCAGAAGCTCACCTGCATCTGCGCTCAGCTTCATATTCTGCTCCAAAGGAACTGAAATAGGCTTACAGCTTGTCATACCATATTTGGACAGCATGTCCAATCCATACTGCCTCTGCAAGAGCCGTATCCCACTTGGTGACCTAATCACCTCAATGCCCAAGAAATAACGCAGCTCTCCCAAATCCTTCATCTCAAACTTCTACTTCAATAGCATTTTCACATGAAGGATATCTTCATCACTGTCACCTGTCATAATCAAATCATCAACATAAATGACAAGTAGCATAATACATTTCTCTGTTTTTCTCACATAAAGTGAGAAATCTGCCTTGGAAATCTGAAAGCCAATAGTGACAAGATACTGTCCTATCTTGTCAGACCATACTCTAGGTGCTTGCTTCAAGCCATACAAGGATTTCTTCAACCTGCAAACAAACTCAGGATGAATAGTATGCACATAATCTGGTGGCTGCTCCATATAGACCTCTTCTTGCAAATCACCATGCAAGAAGGCATTCTTTACATCCATCTAATGTAAAGACCATCCCTTTGATGCAGCCATAGCAATGACTGCTCTTACGGTTGCCATCCTTGCAACCGGACTGAATATTTCTTCATAATCAATGCCATATGTTTGTGCATACCCCTTGACTACTAATCTTGCCTTGTATCTGTTCACAGAACCATCTGCATTGTGCTTCACCTTATAAACCCACTTACAGCCAATTGCATTCTTACCTTTAGGCAAAGGTACCAATTCCCATGTAGCATTTGCTTCCAAGGCATCCATTTCTTCATCCATGGCTTTCTCCCATTTTTCTTTTCCCATGGCTTGCTCAAAAGAAGTGGGTTCTAGTTCCTGTATCACTTTGACCATATAGGCATAGTGAATGGCTGTAAATCCATCATATTTCAGCCTATCCAAAGGATACCTAGCTCTGGTAGACCTGCGCAAAGTAGTTCACTCCCAGGTGCTCTCAAAACATCCATGGTCTTCCTTACTCTAGGTGTAACAATAGAAGGAATACCCAACTCATCATCAATGCTCTGTTCTGAGCTACTGGATTCACCATCCACATAAGAGTGACCTGCATTCACATCAAACATGGGCTGATCTACCTTCTCTTTTCGTTTTCATGATACCTGAATACCACTATCTGCATTGCTTTGAGAAGATTCTCTTGATCTCAATCTGCTTGTCTATGGCGAAGAATGTGAACCACTGTTAGAGGACGCTCCAGGTCCACTAATATTTTGTGACTGCTGCTGTGAATTCTGTGCAGCATTACCTTTTTGTGCATCTACATCATCAATCACATTTACTGGTTTATACCAGCTACTCATCTCATAAAAAACAACATCTCTGCTCACTGTAAACTTACGAGTAGAAGGGTTATAGCATCTATACCCTTTCTGCAGAGAGTAACCAATAAAGATGCACTTCTCAGCTTTTGGATCCAACTTGGATCTCAACTCATCTAGCACATGAACATAGGCAATGCAACAAAAAATCTTCAAATGAGAAATATCTGGTTTCCTACCAGTATACCTCTCCTCTGGAGTCATCCCATCTATTGCTGCAGTAGGAGTCCTATTCATTATGTAGACTGTTGTAGCAACTGCTTCAGCCCAGTAAAAGTCTAGCAAGTCTTTTTCATTGAGCATGGCACGAGATACCTCTCCAATATGCCTGTTTTTCCTTTCTGCAATTCTATTTTGTTGTGGGGTATGACTGCATGAATATTGTTGCTTTATGCCATGCTCCTGCAGGAACCTTGCAAACTCATTTGAGAGGTACTCTCCCCCTCCATCTAACCTTAGGCATTTTATTTGCAGGCATGTTTCTTTTCAACCATAGCTTTAAGAGTTTTGAAATGCCCAAAAACTTCACTTTTCTTTTTCATAAAATACGCCCAAACTTTTTTGCTATAGTCATCAATAAAAGTGACAAAATAATGACAGCCTCCAAGAGATGCAGCTTTAGTAGTCCACACATCAGAGTGGATTAATTCCAATGGCTTCTTACTCTCTTGAACATGTCTAGGAAATGGTTTCCTTGCCTATTTTCCAAATTGACAGGCTTCACATACCTTATGCATTTCTGCAACCTTGAATTTAGGCAATCCTGCAACAATATTTTGGGTCTGCATTGATTTAAGTCGATGTACATTAACATGACCAATGTGTTTATGCCAGATATCAATATCTGCAACTACACCTGTCCCATGTGCAAACATTGTTGCACTCAATTCAGGCATGTCTGCATCCAACGTAAACATTCTACCCTTCTTCTTTCCTTTTGCTATTAAGCGACCTTTATTTTTCATATCCTCAACAAAGCATCCATGAGGATTAAATCTGACCTGCAAGCCCTGCTCAACCATTTGACCAACGGAAACCAGATTCTTGGTCATATTCGGGACATGAAATACGTCGGACAGGTATTTCTTTTTCCCATCCTACATAGACAAATGAATTTTTCCAATCTGCACAATAGGATGTGCAGTATCATCACCAGTCTCCACAAATCCTGGTTTTTCCATTTTCCTTGCATCCTCCATCCATTCTGCATGACCTATCATGTGGTTTGATGCACCTGAGTCAACATACCATACATCATTGCTTTCTTCTACACTTGTCACAGAATTGTTCATATGCTGCACCATAAACAAATGCCCATTTCTTCATCACCCTGTCTACTAGAAGATGCATAATTCCCTTGTTGCAATTTTCCATTCATGATGTCATTCTGCTTTTTATAGCAGTCTTTAGCCATATGACCCATTTTACCACAGTAGTAGCATTCAACATTACTGTTTGCATTTTGGCCTCTTTGCCATCCACCACGACCTCTTTGGCTACCCCTGCCTCTAGAGTTACCACGTCCTCCTCCATAGGACTGGTTTTCTTGAGTTTGCTCCATATTCTGATTTCTACCACGGCCTCCAAATTGGCCTCCTCTACCTCTGCCTCTACCTCTTCCAGCATTTGAGTAGAAGACAGCTTCTTTTGAAGTTCCTCCCGAAGAGGATGCACCACCATTTCTTTGCTCCTCATAAATTAGAAGAGCAATCAACTCCTCAAAATCAGGAAATCTTTCACGGACGGAAATGGATGTTTGGAACTGTGCATAATCCTTTCCTAGACCATTCAAGGTCACAGAAACTAAATCATCATCTTCCACTAGCAGCCCAATGGAAGCAAGTGCATTTGCAATCTTCTTCACCTTCATGTGGTAGTCATTGATGCTCATATTTTCTCTTTGCACATTGTGCAACTCTTGCTTGAGCTGCATTTTCCTGGCTTGCGTATTTGTGCTATACATTTTTGACAAAGTATCCCATGCCTCCTTTGGCATACTTGCATCTTGAATATGCACAATCATAGAGTCTGAAATGATGATAGACAACCAGTACATAACTTTCCTGGCTCTCTCATGCCATGCTTTAAATGCCTGCATTTATTGTTGATTGGGAACATCAAGAAGAACTGATTCTTCTTCATTTCCTGCAACGAATTCCCAATATCCTTTTCCCATAAGGAAAATTGTCATTCTAAACTTCCATGCTTGGAAGTTGTTCTTGTCAAGCTTTTCAGTGACAATATGTGAAAGAGAATCAGACGCCATTACAGAACACTGCAAAAAATTCTGTCACTGCAAAGAACAAAGCTTCAGCCTCACAAGGGCAAATCTGCAAAACTGACGAAAGTGGTATTTGACCACACAGTCACTTCCTAGTGATGATTTTGCATCAACAGGCAACAAGGATGATCTTGTAACTCCCAATGTCTTTGCGCACAGGCATACGATGCAATTTCTACAATAACTTTTCACCGACCTGTAGAATAGTGGTCGCACAGCATAAAACTTGGCCTTTTCTTGAGTGCGTGCAAAAAACTTCCGCCTCCAAAACGGGCCCCGAAATGGCCTCAAATAAAAAAACAGAGCAAGCAAGGGCTAAAGCCCTTACCCGCAGCATATACTACCCTCCTGCTACACCGCGAAGGACGTCTCAATCTGAGACAATGCACTCTTGCACTTTCCGACTGTACTACCTGCTGCAGAGACTTGCTCCCAGAACAGAAAAATGAAAGCAACACTTGTCCTCTTACCAGAACACCGCGAACTTGGCTTGCTTTCTTGAGCTCCTTACCATGAACAAGGCTCTGATACCATGTCAAGATTGTGGGAGAGAAGGAAGGAGTCTCACTTATAGCTTTCTTGCTTGCATAATGGGGGAATACACACAAAGGTGGAGGCTGAAAACAGTTTTTCTCTTCTTAGTTGTGTAAGCCAAAAAGAACTCTAGTACATAGAAATAGAAGAACCCTATATATGGGTCTCAAACCAAACTCAACTAACTAAGGTGGCATACTAAGTGAGGCACGAACTAGAGTAGATAAGGATAGCTGTCATCTAGCTATTATTCATGGGCGGTGTACCAACCGCATCTGCAACTGACAAGTCGGTGACATAAATGCACAACAGTCACCCTGGCATATCACGAGTGGAGCTCGATATCTCAACAATAATAAGGTTTAATCTTATTAAGATTAACCTTATTCTTAAATTCCACTCCTTGTAGATCAATTAATAGAACTGTGGACTTATTTTTACCTATCCAATCTATCTTGTAAGGGCCATCCCATTGAGGTTCCAACTTTCCTGGAAATAGCTCCCTACACGCATCGTAATATAGAACTAACTGTCTCTTTTTAAAAGTATATTTCTTTGCTTTCAAATCATACAACCGTTTCATCCGACGTTTAGCTACCTCTTGGTACAACAAACTCTGTAATTTGAGCTCGTCTAAGTGGGCTATAGTCGTAAACCGCTCAAATAGGGCATCTTCATTACCCAGAGAATGATTGATTGCGAATCTAATGGTCGGCAACTCAATTTCTAAGGGCAAGACACACTCCTCCCCATAAACTAATTTGAATGGGGTATGGCCAGTGGCTCGTTTAAACATCGTATTATACACCCAAACCGCCATATATAATTTTGTATCCCAGTCCCGCTTCTTTTCGGAGACTATCTTGGATAGGATACCCACAAGCTACTTATTGGTACTTTCGACTTGTCCATTTTCTTGTGGATTATAGGGGGTCATCTTGTTATGCGTAATTTTCCATACTTCAATCAGACTTTAATCACTTTATTTAAAAAGTGAGTTCCACAGTCCGATACTATTTCTTTTGGCGGACCAAATCGGCAGATGATTTGCTTGAGTAGGAAACTAGCAGTCTCTTTTGCATTATCCTGCCTCGTCGCCCGTGCTTCTGACCATTTTGTAAAATAATCAATTGCTACTATAATGCACCTCTTATGAGTAGTAGATGACGGGGTGATAGGACCCAAAAAATCGATGCCCCACTTCTCAAATGGAAGGATAGCCATGATAGGCATAAGTGGACGCTTCCTTTTCTCTCGACTATCATGCCTTTGACAGGTATCACATCTCTTAACATAGTCAAAGGAATCTTAGAAGATGGATGGCCACCAATATCCAGCTCTTAAAGCCTTCTGTGCCGTTAAGCGCCCAGGAAATTGCCCTCCACAAGCGGAGTCATGGCACTCTTCCAAAATGAAACGAACCTTGTCAGGCATCACACATCGGCGATAGAAGTAGCTACTGAAGACTCAAGTAAAGACTGGAGTGAAGTGACAGTGATGAGCTACGAAAGGACACTGTAGTGGCTCTGGTGCCTCTTCATATCAGACATACCTCTTGGGAGGTGCATCCACGACCTAAGAAGCATTATTGAGGGTTATTATTGAGAGATTGTAGAGAGGATATGATGTACTATTGATGGAGAGAGAGAGAGAGTCAGAGATAGTCAATTCTACCAAAACATTGTGATTGTATATAAGAGATTGAGAGAGAAGGCTATGAAGACATTGAAGATGAATACTATGTGATGTATTTCCATTCAAAGATGGTGTATTCCTTTTCTTTCTTTGTTCTATTGATGGATTTTGTGAAGATATTGAAGAATATGGTTGATTCTATCAAATCCGTGGGAGATCTACATGATGCTGCATGAAGATTTGTTGTGCCTGGTGTTCTTTTCTTCATTGTGATCATATAAAACCTAATAAAAAAGCTTGTTGATGTTACAAGATAGATTTTCTTGCAAGAGAATTTTCTTTTCCTTGGTGTTCCTCTTGGGGCTCCATATTTTTGGTGCGCACCCGAGGAAACTTGCCATCAACAAGCACCAGAAGAGGCTAAAAATGAAGGAAATGGCATTGCCAAGAAGAGAAAAATTAAATGGATGTTTGTAAAAGTTCCTTCTTCCACTGAAGAGTTGGAATTTCTCATAATCAAAGCCACTTTCCACAAGAAGTTCATCCCACAATGGCGGAAACACATCACCATCATGATGCATGCTCTATGTGGTGGACAGTTTCCTCTTCCTGTTGAAGCAGCAGAAACTTGCATCTTGGTGGCAAACTGTTTGGGAACAAGCTGAAGAGCAGAAAGAGAGAGAATAACCATCTATGGAAGATTTGGCATTCATTGAGAAGTTTCTAGGCATCATCAAGTGGGAGATTGTGAAGAAGCTTCAGGAGTCTTGGTCTGTAGAGGGTCACGAAGACAAGAAGGAAAAGAGTTGGAATTTGTTCGTGGATGCTCAACAGCAAGATACATGGGATGCTTGGTGTTCTGACAATCTTCTGTTTGTTCAATTGGCAACCCACTGGAAGTTGGTAAACAGAGTGTTTTTCACAACATACACTGTTGAAACCATCAAAAGCTGGCATTACTATGATGATGGCACCGCCAGAATGCTTAGACGTATGCATTTTGACACATTCAGAACCGAATACCTTTCTCTGTGCAGTGGCATGAAAGCAGAATTCAGAGACATTGAAAAGGAAGAAGTAGAAGAAATGTTGGCAAGACAGTCCTCCAGAGACTGAAGCCTTCTGTTATCTCTCTATGGAGCACTAACAACATAGTGGAGCCAACCCCCTGATGAATGACGCAATAAAGAGGCAAGCGTTAGAACGAGTCCAGAGGTACATAAGAAGAGAAAATGCAAAAATCAAAGCCGAGAACGAGCTCGCAAGAGAAGCCGCCTTTGACGCCCTTGTGGAACTCTTTACAGAAGTCCCAATGGCACATCAAGCCCTTCCTCCTCCTGTTGGAGGTCCACTTCCAAGCCAGATCCATCCTGGAAATATTGATGACAGGCCAGCGAATGTAGTTCCATTGCCAGTTTTTAAGGGAGAGTACAATGAAGATCCTGATCTTCATGTAGCAGAGTTTATGGTAGCATGTGTAGCTAACAATGCCAGAACCCCTGAGCATTAGTTAGCAATATTCCCTGCCACTTTCAAGGGCGCAGCGTTTCAGTGGTATGAGAGACAAGCAGCAGGAACTTTTGGCACATGGGACGACCTGAAGTTGGCCTTCCTCACTAAATTCAGGCGTGAAGGTTTTGAAGAGCGGATGCGAGAGGAATTTATGAATTTAAGTCAGTCCTCTGGAGAAAGAGTAGAAGCTTATGTCTCACGAATGGAATCCATCCTGAAGAGATGGACTAACCATAATCTAGATGATGGTATTTAGAAGGGGGTGTTTCTTAGAGGATTACAACCAGAAGTCTGTAAGTTTGTGGAGCTGCAAAGACCAGCCACACTGCAAGCTGCAATAGAAGGTGCAAGACTGTACGATGAAGTGGAAGCTAGATTGGCAATGAATCCAGGAAGAGGAGTCCTACCTCCTCTGATGCCAGGAATGATGTACCCACCAAATGCAATCCCAGGGACTGTTCCCTACCCCTACCAACAGATGCCCCCAGTATCACAGTATAAGTGCACCAAATCCACAATGGCCACAATCCATGCCTCAAATGATGGTTCAACCACAATAACAGTGGTCCCAACCAATTTCCCCAATGCCAAATCAGCAGCAACAGTGGAATCCTACCAACTGGAGCCAACAGCCCCCAACAGTTCAAACAGGAGCTCTGAATCAGAATCAGAACAGAGACCCCTCTGCGCCAGCCCAACCTGTTTATGCAATGATTACAGATACTCCTCAAAACCCTACTGCCAGTGCCTCAGGAGGAGAAAGCTTGAAGGATTACTTATCCAACTTAGTTGTAAATATAAAAAAGGAGTTGATGGATGTGATTACAGAGCAGCTACATACGCTGAAAGTGAATACTGCTAGCATATCCAACGTTGCAGGAGCAGGATGAGATGTGATGCGGTCAAATACCTGGTGTGGTAAGTGTCATCAAGCAGGCCATTTAGCCACTGAATGTACACGAAAACCAACCATTTCAGGAGCTTTTGTTTCCTACTGTTTGCGAAAGAACCATACATAGGATATTTTCTCTCTGAAGGAGATGCATGATAGGAGAATGAAGGAAGAAGACGCAAGATTCAACTTGTTGGAATCCAAAATGACAACACAGGATATTGGACCCAAGCCTAGAGAGTTTGGTCCTAATTTTGGACCCAAAAGATTTCCATCCCAAAGTTACAGAGGAAGACAGTCTGGCGGTGGTCAAAGATCAGAAGTGGAATGTTACAGATGCGGAGAAAAGGGACACATTTCACCAAATTGTCCAAATCCCAGAAGGTCTGTGGATTATAAGCCCTTATGCAGTTGATGCAAAGGAGAAGGCCACACTGCAAAAGACTGTCCAATCCCAGTCCCAGTGAAAAATAGTGCTACTTATAATCCGACCAAGGCCCAAGAGCCTACCTCCAATTTAGTGGAATTGGAAGTTGCTACCATCACGCGTGCAAAGAAGAAGGAACCACCTATCCAGAAAGAAAATAATCCTCCTGCCAGAACAGTGAAGTTCAATCTTCCACCAGAAGAACAGAACAGAACAGAGCCTAACAGTGCCGTACAGAGCACCACAGTGCCACAGAGAGTCATAGAGACAGTTCCAGAGACAGGACCAGAGGTCCAGGAGATAGAAGAGGAGGAGGTGCCACAAGTGGCAGAAGAAGTTCCCATGATGCCCCTGTTAGAAGAAAAAAGGAAAATGAAAATGGGTGTTGCCCCATTCCCTAACCGGTTAGAGAAGCCAGTGGATCCTATTAAGGAATACGATCTGGTCAGAGATCTAGATACCTTTAAACCAAACCTCACATTCCGACAATTGTTGATGCTGTCCCCTAGTTGCCGAAAAAGGTTCAAAAGTATACTGACATGAAGACGTGGCTTAAGGATTGCTCCCCAATCAGCAACAAAGTCCAACAAAGCTCTAGAGCCTGTAAAAGAACTGGACGTGGCTAACGCCTTCCTAGATCCGGGTACCCTAGAGACTAGCGTGTGGATAGAAGGCTGCTTTATTGCAAATGCACTGATTGATGGTGGTTCATCAATGAACATTATGACAGATGTGACAATGAAGGATCTAGGCCTACAAGGTGTGCAACCAACCCAATGGCTCATCAGACTGGCAGATCAGAGCAGAATCAAGCCTTTGGGCATTCTCCCATATGTGAAGACTACAGTGGCTGGAAAATATTATTGGCTAACCTATCTGGTGGTAAAGCCAAACTCTTATGGTACATCCTACCCTCTGTTATTACTGGGCAGACCATGGCTTTTTGAAGCCAGAGCAAGGACTGATTGGTTCAAAGGAACCTTGACCTTGGGTAGAGGACCCAACAAAGTGGTGCTGAAGCTACATGATGCTCAAAAAGGACATGGATCCACCTCCTTGGAATTATCTTCTGACTCCCCTAATGAGGCTACAGATGGAACATCAGCAGACGAAGATGCTGTCAAATAGATCCTTCCCAAGAAAACAGTGGCACGTTCCTTAACAATGGATACTGTACGCCAACTTCCAAAAGATGCAAAGCCCTTGTCAATGGGTGAATACTTCGTGCCTGAACCAGGAACGATTTCCGAAATCACTTCTGACAGTGAAATAGAAGCATGGATGTACTGCTCTCCCTGTTACATGGCCATAGCAAAGCTAGAGACAGAGGCAAAAGATGAAACAGAGAACCTGTTCTTCTCTTACAGAGCTCCTACAGAGACAGAGACAGAGCCAGAGATAGAGACAAAGATAGAGCCAGAGACAGAAGAGGAGGGAGATGATATGGAAGAAGAAGGTTATGAAAGCGAGACGGAAGAATCTATCCCACCTAAAGGGGATACATATGAATAAGAAGTTCCATAAGCATCAGAAGCAGACGAGCTCATGCTGTGGGACAGAATGGCGAGGGTACCATTTGGTCTGGTAAATGGATCTTCTCATATGCAAAATCTTTATAAGAAATGGTTAAAGAAGAACAAGCCGTCTTTCACCAGTGGCTCATGCCACCCTGACCCACCGTTGCCAAGAAAAGATGATGATGATGCACCGTCCCAACAAGCACCAGTCTCACGATTCCAACATGCATTAGAGGGTCCCGGTTATGTGATGTTTCTGGACGTGTCATCAGAAGATGAGTCTTCAAGCCAAGAGGTAACTAATCGTGAAACCACACCCGAAACAGCTCTAATCCCATTTCAACATCTCAAGGAGCAACCTAAGTCTCCACCAAAAGAAGAAGTTGGTTCTAGTGGGACATCAGAAGAGGACACCACCCCCTTGAAGGAGTCAGATCTGTACCCAGAAGCGGTCCGTGGGACCTTCATCCGTGAAGTAGAAGGTGAAAGGCAGTTAACTTTTGTGGATGCAGATGGCACTGAACGCCATTTGAAGGTGGGTAGCAGCCTACCAGAAGAGGAGTTATCAACCTTGTACAACTTGTTGAAAGAGAATTTGGACGTGTTTGTGTGGTCCTACAAAGACCTAAAGGGGATTGATCCTACAATATGTCAGCATCATATTGACTTGGAGCCTGATGCCAAGCCAGTACGGCAACGACAGAGGCAAATGAACCCGAATTATTTGACCTTTGTGAAAGCAGAGCTGCTGAAGCTTCTGGAAGCCGAGTTCATCTATCCAGTGGCAAATAGTGAATGGGTTTCACCCATCGTGGTGGTACCCAAGAAGAATGGCAAGCTTCGTATATGTGTGGATTTCCGCAAGTTGAATTCCAAGACAAAGAAGGATCATTTTCCTATCCCTTTCACAGACCAACTGTTGGACACAGTGGCAGGACATGAGCTTTATTCCCTTCTAGATGGATTCAGCGGATATAACCAAGTGCAGATAGCAGAAGAAGACCAATCCAAAACAACCTTCACCACAGAATGGCGGACCTATGCTTACCGAGTGATGCTGTTTGGGCTCTGCAATGCCCCTGCTACCTTCTAGTGAGTCATGATGGCCGCATTCCAAAATCATCTACACGACTTTATTGAGGTATATTTGGATGACTTCTGTGTCTATAGTTTGATCCGTGAACACTGGGGATATTTGGAACAATGCTTTGACCGATACCGGGAGTATGGGATTTCCCTCAACCACGACAAATGCATCTTTGGGATCTCTTCTGGAGTTCTGTTGGGCCACATTGTCTCTGCACAAGGGATATCAACAGACCCTCCAAAGATCGAAAAGATCGTAGCTTTGACAGCACCCACCAAACTCAAACAGTTGAGGGGATTCCTAGGCCATGTGGGTTACTACAGAAGGTTCATAGCCCATTTTGTAACAAAGGCAACCTCCTTGCACAAGCTTCTGAGGAAAGATGCAGAGTTTGTTTGGAGAGAAGAATGTGACACATCCTTCAACACTCTGAAGCAGTGTCTGATTGAGGCACCCATTCTGCAACCTTCTGATTGGATGAAAGAGTTTCATGTACACACTGATGCATCTATTGAAGGGCTAGGAACTATCCTATGCCTGAACAGCTCCTCGAAGCTGGATCAACCAATCTATTACACAAGCCGAAAGTCACTAATAGGGAACGGGACTATACAGTGACAGAGCTGGAGTGCTTGGCAATGGTGTTTGCCCTAGAGAAGTTTCGCCACTACCTCCTATCTACCCACTTTAAATTTTATGTGGATCACGAGGCCCTATCCTTCTTAATGAACAAAGTAGACGTGAAAGGACGAATGATGAGATGGCTCCTTCTATTTTAGGAGTTCGACTTTGAGGTAATTACCAAACCTGGTCGTTCCCATGTTCTGGCTGATCATCTATCGTGTATCCCACAGACTGCAGACGAGGAGCAGGATGATCCAGACCTCCCTGATGCTTCCCTATTCCTAGTAGAAACTGTAACCCCCTGGTATGCAAACCTTGCCAATCTGCTGGCAACCCAACAATACCCTCCTGGCATTTCTAGTCGGAAAATGAAGAAGCTTATGTTAGAATCAGCCCCCTACACCCTGTTAGGCAGCGCACTATACAAGAAAGGCAAAGATGAAGTGCTCAGAAGATATGTTGCAGGAGATGAGATTGGGATTGTTCTGAAGGCTTGCCATGACGAGCCATGTGGGGGCCACTTTGCAGGAGAAGCCACATCCAGGAAGGCTCTGATCGCATGATACTGGTGATCGACCATCCACAAGGATGCTTATGATTACTGTAAAAGATGTGATGCTTGTCAAAGAATGGGGAAACCCACCAAAACAAGTGCCATGCCACTGTAACCTATCCTTCCTTTGAAGCCGTTTGAGAAGTGGGGCATTGACTTCGTAGGCCCAATCGATCCTCCCACCAGAAGGAAACAGAACCGATATATCTTCGTATGTACGGATTATGTCACAAAGTGGTGTGAAGCCAAAGCTCTAAAGTGGGACGATGGTAATAGCATGGCCCTGTTCATGTACGAGAATATCATCACCCGTTTTGGTAGTCCCCTAGAGCTGGTAAGTGACAGAGGCACTTATTTCATTAATAAAGTCATGGAAGAGTTGACAGAGCTGTATAAGATCCGCCATCACAAGTCCGCTCCTTATTACCCCAGAGCCAATGGCCAAGTCGAAGTCATGAATCACATCCTCTGCTCGATTCTGACAAGAACAATTGCCGCACATCGTCGGGATTGGGATGATCGACTTATAGAGGCCCTCTGGGCATACAGAACCTCCCATAAATTCACGATTTGGCAAGTTTCCTGGCAAGCTGCAACAGCGGTGGATGGGCCCATATAAGGTACTTGCCTGTCAACCCTAATGGCTCTGTCCAAGTGTAGACCGTTGATGCCTTTGATGATCCCTTGCTAATCAATGGATATCTCCTGAAGAAGTACTTCCCTCCTTGGGGATCTTGACAATCACGGTTACTTGATCCTTTCCCTCGTTGGCGTGGCACTATCACTCTTATGATGCTACTTCTGATAGCCGTTCTTGAGCCACTCCTGATGAGGTGGACGCAACCCTCTGTCCCCTCAGTCCCACCTTCCAGCCTTGATATTTTATCCTCTATTTTCCACCAGCGACAGTGGCGAGGTGGGTTCTAACAAATGGTATTTCTACCATTCCCTTGCTTAATTCGAAACAAAAAAAAAAAGAAATACATATCGGTCATGGGAGAAAAGGACTTCGGTCCCTGTCATGCCGATCTATTCTTCGAGAAAAGGTGGAGACACCCTTGGAAATAGGGGAAAACAAGATAAGAAAAAAGAAAAGAAGAAAAAAAAACAAGATAAGAAAAACGAAAAAAAAACTGTTATGGGAGAAAAGGAAGCAATTCCCTGTCATAGCAGGCCTCGTTCCCAAAAAAGGTGTTTAACACCCTTGGGCGGGAAGCTGGCTGTGGAAAAGGTGGTAACACCCCACAGTTCAGGATAACTGACTCACCAGCCGAAAATGGTCTAGAAGAAATTTGAAGCCATCTCCCTTGGTGCGCTACCTCTACAACTTCATCAGTCTGTCTGTCCCCTTTCGCAGATGATCTTTTCTACAACCAATTGAAGTACCAGATTTGATGGCTACCTCCCTGGGTACGCCTCTTCAACAATTGACGACACGATCTTCATCAACAAACAATTGAGTGATGCGAGCTTTCATCCTAACCGGATGGGGAAGTGAGTAGGGCTGCCTTCTGTATCTATCGGAGAGTGAGACAGAGGGTGGGGCGAGTGACCAGTCTTTTCCCTTCAAATCAAATGCAAGGTGAGAAGTGTGAATGAAGTGTTGCACACACGGGATGGGCTTCTCAATGCACAAAGCACTCTCTGTTACTGTGCACTGCACTATAAGGCTCCCTGGCCTTCCTTCTCGCACCGTATGCCAGCAGAGGGCAGGATGCACAATTGCACCATCAAATGCACACAAGGCATACAACCTCTGCACAAGTGACCGTGAGGATTACATCAATGGGTTTCAGGACATGGTTGCCCTCCTGTATCTATCAACAAAGCGAGAGACAGAGGGTGGGCCGAGTGTGACTGGAGTTTCTTCAATCATTTACCGAGAGGTGAGATTGAGGGACGTTACGACACTTGGAGTCAGGTATATTCCCGTTTTCCTATGCATCCACGGGATGGGTCTCTACCATCATCATAGGACACGCCACCCTATTCTGTACACTGCACTGTCAGGCTCCCTTGCCTTCCTCCTTGCACTTATGCCAGACGGGTTGGATGCACTGATGCACCATCAACTGTGCACCCTAGCATACTCCCTCTGCACCATCCCCCTTGTCGATTTCTAAACCGGGTATGAGATTTGGGTTTCAATCATTATTCCTCGAGTGATATTAGTCATGGGGTGCATGACTGTTGTTTCATTCCATATGAGTGATTGTGAGTTGAGTGTAATATCCCTCGCCATCGGCGACTTTCCTGCGATTCCTTCAACCAGCTAACTCCCTGGGTGCTGCCGCGTGGTCCCTGCCATGAAGGACGTGTCCTGTGAAGATACCTTGGTACCTCTTGCAGCAGCCGACAACGACATAGGACGTGCCATCGACAATCAACCTTGATTCTCGACAACATGGGCCAAGCTTTTCTAACCCTACACCTTCTGTTTCTCAGTAACGTTCATGTTTTAAGTGTGGGGACGTTAGTGGATGGTCTGTTGTGTGGTATTAGGTCCTTGTTGCTCGGTTAACCCTACCCGTTAAGGTCTTAAGTGTGGGGACGCGTCCCTGCGCGTCTACATTGCATACCCCTCTGCATATGCCTCAACTTGCTAATGCCTCTATGCCATGATTTGCTTTTACCCTGATGGGGTCCCTTCCCACCCATCCGTCCATTTTCCACCCACCCTCGGGGCTGTTCCCTTGCAGTTTTCCTTCATTTCCTGATTTTGTTGTCCTACTAAGTGCACATACCCTACGTTCCCCGAAGTCCACACATCCAACCTTATAGCCCTGTTCATCCCTTTGAACTGACCATTTTTCCTTTTTACCCACCCCTGTTCCGGTGCACGGTTTTCGAGTTATTACTTTTTGAAGCATTTTGCGTACATTAACCGATTTTCCATATGAATGCATTTTTCTTGCTTCGGAATCGTGATCTGATGTCATAGCCCAACCAACAACTTTTCCTCTGACATTTTTCCTTTTTACTTCATGCCATTTTGATGCACGGTTTGTCCAATATCAATTTTGCGGTTTTTCAAGACTTTTTCGTGCGTCTTTTTGACATTTTTCCATGTGAACCTGCCTTGTTTGCATCGAAATTCCAATTTGATTTGACAGCCATGTCCAGCGTGCCTTCCCCCACCTTTTTCCTTTTTCCTCCACCCTCTTTCAACTTCTCAAATTTTAATTATTAATTTTTAAAAGTGTTTTCGAGTGTATTTTTGGTATTTTTCGCATGTGCACCCCTCCTACTTCTGCCGGAACTGCGTTTTGACATGAAAACCCTGTACCTCCCCTTTCTGCGGACATTTTTCCTTTTTGCTACATGACATTCCGGCCAGTGGTTTGTCCCATATTCATTTCCGATTCTATTTTCGGGTCTGTTTTTTGGGTTTTTCCCATGTAAACGCTTCTTTTCTCAGTCGGAACTATGTTTTGATGTGATAGGATTGTTGGGCACGTCTTTCTGCACATTTTTCCTTTTTCCTGCACCTCGTTCCGATGCACAGATCTTCTGATATTAATTTTCGTTTGCGTTTTCGGGGCCATTTTTCGTGTTTTTTACATGTGAACGCCCATTACCCCCCCAGAACCCCTGTTGCCCATTTCCTATGTCTTCCCCTGCCGTCCTGCCCAATTTTTGTTTTTATGACATTTCGTTTTGACGCCCGGATTGGGAGATATTAAATTTTCTTTATTTTTTCGTGATTTCGCACGACTCGTCCCGCGCGTGAACACACCCGTTTTCGATTTCACGCATCTCCACATGCCGCGGTCGCGTCCGCATGCCCCGTGCTGACATCCCAACGCTATTTCAATCCCGTCATGGCAAATTTTTTTACCCCGTCCCGCGCGCGTCTTTCTTTTATGGCGGGTACCCATTCCCTTCCATGGACACCCCGCCCATTGCCTCCCTTGGGCACCCCGTGGTCCCCCTACCCCTACCCTTCTCCCATGGATACCCCACCACCCACACCCATGGTCACCCCCCCATGGGCACCCCGCCCATTCCCACCACTGGGCACCCGCCCATGGGCACCCTTCTCCACCCCCCCCCCCCCCCCACATCCATGGGCCCCCACCCACATTCCTAGGCACCCCCCCATCCCCTGGGCGCCCTTTTCCCACCCCACCCACCCCTGGGCACCCGTCCCTATCCCCCCCACCCCCACCTTTCTCTCTCCCTGGCCCCTTCCCCCAACCGCCTCCATCTCCCTCCCCCTGCGTGCCTTCTCCCCCTTCATCTCCACCTCCATCTCCCTCTCCTGCACGCTCCCTCCTCTCCATCTCCACCTTCCTTTCCCTCCTCCATGGCGCCCTGTCCTCTCCTCCCTCCCCTCCTCCACGGCGCCACCCCTCCTCGTCCGCCTCCCTTCCTGACGCCCCGCCCTCGCCTGGTGTTTCGCCGCGTGCCCGCCGTCTTCACCCCCGTGCCGTCTTGTGGCCTGCCCGCCGCCCCGTGTCTCTCTGGCCCGCCGCCACTGCCCCGCCTCTGACGCCGCCGTGGTCCCTTGTCCGCCGCCCCGCTGGGCTTCGTGGCCGCCGCGCGCTCTGTCCGTTGCCGAATCCTCCCCACCACGTGCCCCACCATACCCCACCCCCCTGCAAGCCCCCCTTCTCCCCCCCAAGGCACAAAACCAACCACCCCCCTACAAGCCCCCCTCCCCCCCCCCCCCCCCCGCAGTCACACAATCCACCAACCCCACAACCCACCTTACCCCCTTCTTAAGCCCTGTCCCCCCACCCCCGCAGAAACCCCCCATAAGCCCCCCGTCCCACCCGCAGAAACCCCTCTCCAAGCCCCTGTTCCCCCCCGAGACACAGACCCACCCGCAGAAACCACCCGACGACACAAGCGGAACCCAACTGAAAATTGCAGCACCACGCAGCAACCTGCACATCCCTTTTTCAGCCCCTAGTCCCGTGACCCACACACGAACGGGTGTGTGTGCGCGTGTGGTTGTTCGTGTGCGGGAGTCCGTTAGCAGCTGTTCACGCGCGGGGACGTGCGTTCGCTGGTCCGTGAGGTGGTGTGCCCCAGCCGGTTGTTCACATGCAGCTGACACGCAGTCTATTCCTGGGTATATTCCCGGATTTTTAATTCCAATACCCGAAAACCTTCAAAATACATTGAAACATTAAACAAAAATCATTAAAAAACACTTAAAATTCAAAAAAAAAAACAAAAAAATCTTGAAAATTTTCCAATCTTTCTGCAGTAAATTGCAATATTTTTCTAAACTGAAAATTTCAAGGAAAAAAATTTCAGAACATTTTAAAATAAAAAAATATTTTTAAAAAATACCCACAAAATGAGAAAAAAATCATTAAAAATGGTAAAACATTCCAATTTAATTGCCCAAAAATCCCTAAAAATTCCATCAACTTTTTTACTTATTTTTGGAATATTTTCTAAGCTGAAAATGATGTGTCATTTTCTTCCATTATTATTTTATGGTAAAAATACTTCATTAAATGCTAAATTCATAAAAAATCCTCTTTAATTCAAAACACAAATTGAAAATTCTAGAAAAATCCAGATACCTTGGTTCTTTTTGGATTGCTGACCTACATTTTGGGATTGAGAAGTGCACATTCATTACATACACATACACCCACTTCCAGGTATGTTTTCCTTTTATATTTTTTATTTTATTTCGCTACCCCAAAATCCACGGTTAATTTTTAACATGAACCCTAAACACCACCATGGCACGCGCGCTCACGCCAAATACACTTTTTTTAAATTAAAATCAACCCGCCGTTCACTTAACATGAGCTAAGTGCGCTTTAGAGGCACCTTAATATTTTTAATTAAAATGAACCAGCCGTCACAAAAGCACGCACTGGCAAAAAAGTGCTCCACATCACCTTAATTTTTAATAAATGAATTTGCATTTAGAGACCCAGTTTGGGTATCGAAGTTCAGGATTTGAATTAATGCACTGCTTTAACCTAATAATTGGTAATTAAATTTTAAGAAGGAACCACCGTTTTCTTGTTAAGGTTTATCACTTAATTAAAAATTCATCCATTTCTTAATAATTTATTAAAATGAACCTTTCATTAAATTAATTCCCCCTCACTGCACTTATTTCCCCTTTTTAATGAACTCGTTTCGTGGGATTGGTACGCGAAGTCTTCGGAGTTGTCTCCATGGTCAAACCTGATTATCAAAGTTGCGGTCTTGATATGTGTGGGTTGTTGTTATGTTTTGGTTCAGTTTCTTTGATACGGTTAAGGGTACGGTGTGTAGTTTTTTTTCTTTATTGCCTGATACGGGGATTTGGGTGTTTGCATATTGCATAGAATGAAGCTTTTGGTCGCATATGTGTAGAGGTCATGTCGAATTTTTTCCAGGCTGTGGTTTGCTTGGGGATAGTTGGTCGAGTCACATTTTACCATCTTGGTCGATATCTTATCCTTGGTTTTTGTCTGTTTCTTTGCAGGCATTCTCTTGGTTTGTCTGTGTTTGTGGTGTGTGTGTGTGTAACCATCTGAATGGCGCCCTCTCGTACTCCTCCCCTGATCTAGTATGTTCCTTTGGCTGTCCATGATTATTCTTTGTTACTGGATTTGGACGTTGTTGCTAAAGCGGGCTTGTCCAAGTTCGTGAGCCTTTCTTTCCCACTGGTTCCAGATGATCCTACCATTTGTGACGAGTTTTTAACCTCTTACAGTAAGAGGTCTAGTCCAGTCCGTGGCACTACTGTTCTTCTGACACCGAATAGTCTAGGCAACGCTCTTGGTCTGCCATATCGTGGGGAGTCTGTCCCTGCTGCCAGACAGTTGTTTACCAATGATGATATTTTGAAGCTGTTGCAGAAGCAGACTCAAGATGTTCTTGATCTGAAGAAGGTCATTACCACGTCATGAGTGGGTGTTTCCATGATTTCCAATCCCTTATGGAAACAGATATGCCAATTCCTTCAGGACAGGTTCATGCCTGCAAAATCCCCATCTCATTATCTTTCTAAGGAGTTGTTTACAGCTTCACAAATGATTTTGAAAGGCATAACCATTGATTGGAGTACCTACCTCCTCTCCAAGATGGATCACCATTTTATCCGAGCTACTCGAGGAAATGTGACTAATGTTACATTTGGATCCTTCCTCTATGTCTTCTTGCTACATGCTGCCATTGCAAAGGAAGTTCCTTTACCTCCAGTTGATCCTCCAGAAGTTCCTCCTCCGCCTCATAATGAAGATGATGAAGTGATAATTGAGGATGATGATTCTCCTCCTCCCCTGGTCATTCAGAGAAAAAGCCTCAAGAGGGTGGCTGATTCAGTGCCTATTCCTCCAGTTCCAGTGACAATTCCTGCCCAGTCTTGCAGCAGCTTGCATGCATTCCTTCAGAAGCCAAATCTTTTCAGAGCCCATAGAGATGGGATGCTCGACCTTACTATTTCTTCTGTTCATCGCCTGGTAACAAGAGATGCTATTCCGTTCCTATGCAAGGATATCCAGAGTTCTATTGAACTTTCGATGACTGCCTGTATCCAGCAATTATATTCTTCATTTTATGATGAAGTTCAGCAGTCTAAGGAGGAACCGAATAAGACCAATACTGAGTTAGCCTCTGCTCAGGAGAAATTCTCTGACCTTTGTACGCAAATGGAGCAGCAGACTAAGCTCGTGGATACTCAAAAAGCTGAAAAATCTAAGTTGAAAGCTGAGTTGGTAGAAGGTAGGTCTCAAGTGGTTGCTGTGACAGAGGAGAGGGATAAGTTACAGAAGGAGAGTCACGAGATGAAGGAGGTGATAGCTGCCCAAGCAGAAAAGTTTAAATCCACCATAGCTATTTTAGACCATAGCAATGCTCAAATCCAGCAACTCAAAGATCAGTTGGCTTAGTCTCGGTCTAATACACAGAGTCCTGTGCAACCAGTTTCTCTTTTATCCCCTGCAGACTTGGCAGCTCTTCAAAGACAGGCTACCTTATGTCCCTTATTCCAGGCCAAGGTGGAAAGATTGCAATCTCGTATGGATTTGCTATGGTCTTCTTTTGAGCAGTATCAAGAATATGTTCCACCAGATCATTCCTTTTTTGTCCATTATCAACAACAGAAGTTGGCCTTCTATATAAAGCTTTCCACGATGGATTTATCTATTCCAGAGGATGGATGGAGTGGGGCCTGGTCATCTGATATGCTGATAGAAGTCTTGAGGATGGTTTTTGAAGACTCAGTCACTCCAGATACGATGCTTCTGTCCTATATGTATTTGAGGGGTGATTTACTGATTCCAAATGATGAAGATCTGGCTTGTTATGTCGGAGATGTGGTATTGCAAGCTTCTTTGTATGTCCGACATTTGGAGTTGAGGATTGATGAGATGTTCCAGGGATATTCTTCAAAGGTGGTTGAGTGTCCTGAGTTTTCATGGCACACTATGGTTGATTCTGTCATTTTGAATCACTGTCAGGTCAAAGCTTCAACTCATGCCCAAAACATTAACCAACTGAGGGTGGATCTTTTAGCCTATCTTTCCAATCAACCTCCATTTGATACTTCTTTCTTTGAAGCCTATCATCGTAGATAAGCTTTAGGTCCATCCTTACCATGCCTAACTCATTATCAACAAATGGCTCATAGGTATGATGCTTATATTTTCCTTTTTCAATCTAACCCAAGAGTCATTTTACCCCTTCTTTTCCAACCTCAAGGATCTCCTCAAATTCCTATTTTTACCCATTGTTCTTTTATTGAAAATCAAGTTTTTCTACCTCTTGATCCTTGTCCTTCCCCATCCCTTGACATTCTATCAACTTTTCCTACTTATCTTTTAACACCTTTCTTAACAGAATCTCCTCAATTTTTAGCCAATCCATCTTTAATCCATTCTTCATTTTATGATTTTGCCTATCCGTCACTTCATCCTCTTTCATTAGTCCCTCTTCCGTCTCCTAACACTTCTATTCCTAATCCTCCTCAGTTGTTGGTGGATATCCAAATTTTGATCAGAAGATTCTTCGAAGAAGAGGCTGGAGTTCAAATGATTCCCTTACTGGTCCTCAAATCAATTGGCCATTGATCCCAGGAGAATGGATAAGTGCTAGTCAGGCTTATTAGAATTATCTGCATTTTGCTCAACAGTATTCTTAGTTTGCACATCCTTCTATGCGCTTAACTGCTCATTTTACTTGGTACCTGGCGTATATGCATAGGCATTCTCATAATGATTCAAAGCCTATTCCAAAGTTGTGCATGAATGTCAATGTGAGCATTGATTCCCAACAACTAGATGTATTGTACTTTCATGCCCTCTGTTTGCCTAGTAGATACCTTGTTTTATTGGAAAGGATGTGCTGCCTTCAGTTTTTTCAGAATCCTCCCAAGACATTTGTAGATGAATCCTTGTCTATGGATCATTTTCGAAATCACCAATCTTTCAAGAGGGATCATCTTCATTGATACCTTTGCCATGTATGGTGGATGATTTTTAATGATAAATCTCTCTTTGTGGAGGAGTCATTCAGATGGTTGTGTTATGTGTAGTGTTTGTGTTGTGGGTTAATTTATGTAATAAGATCGTGGTGGTTGCCTATTCGATTTACTTTCGTGCGAGGTACATTTTGGAGAATTGTGGTGATGGTGTTGCTGGTTGGATAGTTGAAGATAATGCAAAAGAAGAAGAAACCTCTTATATCCTTTACAAGTTTGTTGTGATTTCCAGTTTGATAAGAAGTGTTAATGTATAAAGGGTTTTCCTTTTGTTGTATTTTTATATCAGATACAGGTTATAAGTTGGGGTCGTGGTTGGATGGATTGTTTTTGAAGATCAAAGTTGAGCTCTTGAATGAACTTGTATTCCCTTTTTCCTAGGTTGCGAGGACGCTTCCTTATTAATTGTGGGGATATGTTGAGTGTTGAAATGACCTATTTTTTGGCTGTTTTTTGTTATTTTTGGGAGCTGAATGGTTGATTTTATGAGATGATTGATTGGTTTGGTAATGGTTTGAGAGTTTTTTGGATAGGTTGGAATGGTTTTATTAAGCTCATGATGTTTATTAGTAGAGATGTGAAGTTCTGATGATGTTCTGATATGTTCTGTTTGGTCCTGATAGCTTCTGTTGAGCTTCTGTTTTGTTCTGTTTTCTCTCTGTAAGGAGAGATGGAGTATTGATTGATAGGGTTTGAGATTGTTTGAAAGCCTATTGAGTGATTTTTGATGGTTTGGAATGGTTTTGGTATGAGTTATGTGGTTCTGATGCTTTCTGTTGACCTTCTGTAACTCTCTGATGAGCTTCTGGTGAGCTTTTGTAGACCTTCTGTATGCTTCTGTATGTGTTCTGTTGGATGAAAGTGTAGCTTGGGAAAGTTTTCTAGCCTTGGAAAGGGGTGAATACAAGTGCAAAAGAGCTAAAAGAAGTCAAAGAAGTAGCTGCTGAAGACTCAAGTAAAGATTGGAGTGAAGTGACAGTGGTGAGCTACGAAAGGACACTGTAGTGGCTCTGGTGCCTCTTCATATATCAAACATACCTCTTGGGAGGTGGATCCACGACCTAAGAAGGATTATTGAGGGTTATTATTGAGATATTGTAGAGAGGATATAATGTACTATTGATGGAGAGAGAGAGAGAGAGAGTCAGAGATAGTCAATTCTACCAAAACATTGTGATTGTATATGAGAGATTGAGAGAGAAGACTATGAAGACATTGAAGATGAATACTATTTGATGTATTTCCATTCAAAGATGGTGTATTCCTTTGATTTCTTTGTTCTATTGATGGATTTTGTGAAGATATTGAAGAATATGGTTAATTCTATCAAATCCATGGGAGATCTACATGATGCTGCATGAAGATTTGTTGTGCCTGGTTTTCTTTTCTTCATTGTGATCATATAAAACCTAATAAAAAAGCTTGTTGATGTTACAAGATAGATTTTCTTGCAAGAGAATTCCTTTTTCCTTGGTGTTCCTCTTGGGGCTCCACTCCAGTCTCTCCCATTGATAGATAATGTGTTATAGCAACATACCAAGAGGGAATAGATGCCATATTAATCTTGAACAAAGTCTCCATGTCACTTTCTTCAACCACGACCTCTTTTGGCTCTCTGAAATCCACAAGACACTCTACAATGCCTTGAAGCTTTGGCAGCTTACTCTTAATCTCATAATCAAATTCTTGCAAAGTGATTAACCACTTTGCTAAACGGTTAGGCGGCTGTAACTTATTCAACAACAATCGAACCCCTTCCGCCTTCGTATAAAAAACCATCCTCTCATAAAGAATGTAGTGCCTGAACTTTTTGGTCGCAACCATCGCAAGGCACAACTTCTCCATATAGGTGTAGTTAATTTCCGATACACCCAACTTCCGACTAGCAAAAGCTATCGGATGGTACCACTTTTCCTCCCAAATTTGAGCTAAACAACAGTTGATACTATACATGGTTATTGTTGAAAACATATAGAACATTTTACCCCTTTTTAGTGCTTTTAAAACAAGTGCTTTGGAAAGCTCCTGATTCACATCGTCAAAAGATACTTTGCAAGCATCACTCCATGCAAACTAACAGTTAAAGGACAATAGGTTTGTCAGCGACAACGTTCTTTCTGCCAAGGCATTGATAAACCTTCGCTAATACCCTACTAATGACAGAAAAGCTATGCACTTTCTTTGGAGTACGTGGCGGACTCATGGCAACTATGACCTTGATCTTTTCAAGATCAGTCACAATCCCTACAGAACTGACCACATGGCCTAACAAGAGCCCATAAGGGACTTTGAAAACGCACTTCTGTGGGTTAAGAGCTATGCAAAATCGTCTACAATACTCAAAACACTTCCGCAAAATGATCAATTGTCTATTCCTTACGGTGGCTGCCCCCAGATTGTCAATGAATACTTTCATCTCCTCTGGGGAGATGTCACCAAAGGTCTTGTCCGCTATTCTTTGCCACGAACCAGGTGCATTACACAACCCAAATGCCATCACATGGTACGCAAAGGTACCAAAGACTATAATAAACGTTATTTTTAGCTTGTCTTGCTCAGCAATCACCATTTGGTTATACCCTGCAAAGTAGTCCATAAACGAATAGATTTCCCTACCCACTAGTTGATCCCTGGACCAGTCCCGACTTCTTACTGTAGGAGGCCAGAAACTCGTCACACAATGATGGATCCTCTGGAAGCAATGGAAAGGAGGTAGCCACAAAAGCAGTGAGTCCCGCCTTCGTGAGAGGCTCAAAAGTGAGTAGGGAAGAGTAATCCCTACTGACTAGTGGGACATACTGGATAGGGGGAGGAGCGTGAGGCCCCATTCTGATGGTTACACACACACCACAAACACAGACAATCAAAGAGAATGCCTGCAAAGCAATAGACAAAAACCAAGGATAAGATAGCAACCAAAACATTAAAACGTGACTCGGCCAACTATCCCCAAGCAAACCACAACCTAGAAAAAATTCGACATGACCTCTAGACATATGCGACTGAAAGCTTCATGCTATGCATAAGACAAACACCCAAATCCCCGTATCAGGCAAGAAAGAAAAAAACTACACACCGTACCCTTAACCGTAACAAAGAAACTAAACCAAAACATCACAACAACCCTCACATATCAAGACCACAACTGTTATAAATGGGGTTTTGACCATGGAGACAACTCTGAAGACTTCGCATACCCATCCCACAAAACGAGTTCATTAAAAAGGAGAAATAAGTGCAGTGAGGGGGAATTAATTTAATGAATGATGCATTTTAATCAATTATTAAGAAATGGGTGAATTTTTATTAAGTGATAAACCTTATCAAGAAAACGGCGGTTCCTTCTTAAAATTTTACTTACCAACTATTAGGTTAAAACGGTGCTTTAATTTGAATCCCGGACTTCGATACCCAGACTGGGTCTCTAAATGCAAATTCATTTTTAAAAAATTAAGATGATGTGGAGTGTTTTTTGCCAGTGCGTGCTCTTGTGATGACGGTTGGTTCATTTTAATTAAAAATATTAAAGTGCCTCTTAAGCGCACTTAGCGCGTGCTAAGTGAACGGCGGGTTAATTTTTATTTAAAAAATAGTGTGTTTAGCACGAGCACGCGTGCCATGGTGGTGTTTAAGATTCATTTTTAATAATTAATTGTGGATTTTGCGGTAGCTGAAAAAAATAATAAAAAATAAAAGGAAAAATACCTGGTAGTGGATGTGTGTGAATGCAAAGAATGCGCTCTTCTCAATCCAAAAATATCAGGATTTGTTTCGATATTTTTCAAGTTGTGTTTTGAATGAAAAATGTTTTTTTTAAATGAATTTAGGTGTTTCATGAAGTATTTTTTCAACTTAGAAAACATGTCAAAAATAAGTAAAAATGTGAATAGAATTATTATGAATTTTTTGGAAATTAATTTGGAATTTTTAAGCATTTTTAATGAAGTTTTATCATTTTTTTGGGTATTTTTAAAATAATTTTGAATTTGAAAATGGTCTAAATTTGTTTTCTGAAATTTGCAGGTTAGAAAAATAGTGCAATTTGCTGCAAAAATAGTGAGAATGTTTCTAGATTTTTTTGTAATTTTTCAGAATTTTAAGTGTGTTTGAATGTTTTTTTTTAATTTTCAATGTATTGTTGGTTGTGTTTTTTTTTAAAAGGTTTGCGGGTTTGTGAATTAAAAATCTGGAAAAATGCCCAAAAATAGGCTGTGGCAGCTGGGTGTCAGCAACCAGCTAACGATCTCCCGCACACGCTCACGATCCCGCACAATCATGAACAATTGAACAATCACACACTCGTGCGAAGAGCCACGCGTGCGGACGCACCCTTTGCGGGTAATCGGGAAAAAAACCCGAAAATGGAATCGAAAATTAATATTGGACGAACCGCTTGCCGGAATGACATGAAGTAAAAAGGAAAAATGTCCACAGAAAGGGGGGCACAGGCTTGTCACGTCAAAACACAATTCCGATTGAAGTAGGAGGGGTTCACATGCGAAAAACACCAAAAATACGTCCAAAAACACATTGAAAATTTAATAATTAAATATCCAGAAGGCGAAAGAGGGTGGAGGAAAAATAAAAGGGGTGGGAGAAGGCACAAGGGACATGGCTGTCAAATCAAATTGGAATTCCGATGCAAACAAGGCAGGTTCACATGGAAAAATGTCAAAAAGACGCACGAAAAAGTCATTAAAAACCGAAAAAATTAATTTTGGACACCCGTGCATCAGAATGAAACGGAGTAAAAAGAAAAAATGTCAGGGAGAAAGTTTTTGTCAGGGCTATGGCATCAGATCACGGTTCCGAAGCAAAGAGAGTGCGTTCACATGAAAAACCGGCTAATG
Organism: Lygodium microphyllum; assembly: GCF_053477565.2. Classification (NCBI taxonomy): domain Eukaryota; kingdom Viridiplantae; phylum Streptophyta; class Polypodiopsida; order Schizaeales; family Lygodiaceae; genus Lygodium; species Lygodium microphyllum. The sequence goes on from NC_141163.1 coordinate 66,745,895, forward strand.
TGCAGCGCAAAATGCTTCAAAAATTAATAACTCGAAAACTGTGCACCGGAACAGGGGTAGGTAAAAAGGAAAAATGGTCAATTCAGAGGGAGGAATAGGGCTATAAGGTTGGATGTGGACTTTGGTGAACGTAGAGTGCGTGCACATGGCAGAACAACAAAATCAGGGAATTAAGGAAAACTGCAAGGGAACAGCCCCAAGGGGGGGGTGGAAAATAAACGGATGGGTGAGTTGGAAGGGACCCCATCAGGGTAAAAGCAAGTCATGGCATAGAGGCATTAGCAGTGGAGGCATATGCAGAAGGGTATGCAATGTAGACGCGCAGGGACGTGTCCCCACACTTAAAACCTTAACGGATAGGGTTAACCGAGCAAGAGGAACCTATGACCACACCACAGCAAATCCACTAATGTCCCCACACTTAAAACATGAACGTCACTGAGAAACAGAAGGTGTAGGATTAGAAAACTTGGCCCATGTTGTCGATAAATCAAGGTTGATTGTCGATGGCACTTCCACTGGCGTTGTCGTCGGCTGCTGCAGGAGGTACCAAGGTATCTTCACAGCAGACGTTCTTCACGGCAGGGACCATGCGGCAGCACCCAGGGAGGTAGCTGGTTGAAGGAATCACAGGAAATTTGTCGATGATGAGGGATATTGCACTCAACTCATAGTCGCTCATATGGAATGAAAGAACTGTCACTCGCCCCAGGACTAATATCACTCGAGGAATAATGATTGAAACCCATATCTCATACCCGGTTCAAAAATCAACAGGGGAATGGTGCAGAGGGAGTATGCCAGGGTGCACAGTTGATGGTGCATTAGTGCGTCCAACCCATCTGGCATAAGTGCAAGGAGGAAGGCAAGGGAGCCTTACAGTGCAGTGTACAGAATAGGGTGACGTGTTCTATGATGACGGTAAAGACCCATCCCATGGGTGCATAGGGAAACGGGAACATACCTGACTCCAAGTGTCGTAACGTCCCTCAATCTCACCTCTCGGTAATTGATTGAAGAAACTCCAGTCACACTCAGCCCACCCTCTATCTCACGCTCTGTTGATAGATACAAGAGGGCAGCCATTTCCTGAAACCCATTGATGTAATCCTCACGGTCACTTATGCAAAGGTTGTATGCCTTGTGCGCATTTGATGGTGCAACTGTGCATCCTGCCCTGTGCCGACATACGGTGCGAGAAGGAAGGCCAAGGGGCCTTATGGTGCAGTGCACAAAAACAAATTGTGCTTTGTGCATTCAGAGGCCCATCCCATGCGTGCAACACTTCATTCACACTTCTCACCTCTCATTTGATTTGAAGGGAAAAGACTGGTCTCTCACCCCACCCTCTGTCTCACGCTTGGTTGATAGATATAGAGGCAACCATACTCACTTCCCCATCCGGTTAGGATGAAAGGTCACATCACTCAATTGTTTGTCGATGAAGATCGCGTCGTCAGTTTGTTGAAGAGGCGTACCCAGGGAGGCAGAGATCAAATCGAACGTTGTGTTGGATAGGACATGCCGTCTGCTAGAGGACAGTCAGACACTCTGCAGAAAGACACAAGACACAACGTACCAAGGGAGGCAGCTTCAGATTTGGATCCTGGGGATATCAACTGATGAATCCACTTTCTGGACTGCTACGTGTTGCCATCTTTTCCATAGCCAGCTTCTCGCCCAAAGGTGTTTACCACCTTTTCTTGGAACGAGGCCTGCTATGATAGGGAATTTCTTCATTTTCTCTCATAACAGTTTTGTTTGTTTTTCTTATCTTGTTTTTTTTTCTTTTTCTTCTACTCCCGAGGGTGTTTCCACCTTTTCTCGAAGAATAGGTCGGCATGACAGGGACCTAAGTCCTTTTCTCCCATGATCGATATGTATATTTTTTTCTTTCTTTTTTTTTCATTTTTTGTTTTTCTCTTCGAATTAAGCAAGGGAATGGTAGAAATACCACTTGTCAGAACCAACCTCGCCACCATGCACTGGTGGAAAATAGAGGATAAGAGATCAAGACTGGAAGATGGGGTTGAGGGGACAGAGGGTTGCGTCCACCTCATCACGAGGGGCTGAAGAACGGCTATCAAAAGTAGCATCATAAGAATGACAGTGCCACGCCAACGAGGGAAAGGATCAGGTGACCATGATTGTCAAGATACCCAAGGAGGGAAGTACTTCTTCAGGCGACATCCATTGATCAGGAAGGGATCATCAGAGGCATCAACGGTCTGCACTTGGAGAGAGCCATTAGGGTTGACGGCAAGTATCTTATATGGACCCATCCACCGTTGTTGAAGCTTGCCAGGAAACTTGCCAAATCGTGAATCATATGCTAGGACCAAATCACTGTCTTTGAATTCCTTGTGCTTGATGAAGCTGTCATGGTAAGCCTTGCGTCGAGCTTGCGTGGTTTCCATGCACTGTAGAGCCATCCTGTGAGTTTCGTCCAAACATTCCAGGTGTAGGAGGCGGCGTTGTAGTGAATCGTCGTCCCCCAAACGCTCTTTGATAGCCACTCTCAAAGAGGGTAATTCCAGTTCAACAAGGAAAACAGCTTCTATACCATACACTAGCTGGAAGGGTGTCTGTCTTGTTGCTGCTTTATGGGAAGTTCTGTACACCCAAAGGGCCTCTGTAAGTCGATCGTCCCAATCACGACGATGTGCGGCAATTGTTCTTGTCAAGATCAAGCAGAGGATGCGATTGGTGACTTCGACTTGGCCGTTGGCTCTGGGGTAATAAGGAGTGGACTTGCGATGGCGGATCTTATACAGCTCTGTCAACTCTTCCATGACTTTATTAATGAAATGAGTGCCTCTGTCACATACCAGCTCTAGGGGACTGCCAAAACGGGTGATGATATTCTCATACATGAACAGGGCCATGCTGTTACCATCGTCCCGATTTAGGGCTTTAGCTTCACACCACTTTGTGACATAATCCGTACATACTAAGATGTATCGGTTCTGCTTCCTTCGGGTAGGAGGATCGATCGGGCCGACGAAGTCGACGCCCCACTTCTCAAACGGCTTTAAAGGAAGGATAGGTTGCAGTGGCATGGCACTTGTCTTGGTAGGTTTCCCCATTCTCTGACAAGCATCACATCTTTTACAGTAATCATAGGCATCCATATGAATGGTAGGCCACCAGTATCCTGCTAGCAGAGCCTTCCTGGCTGTGGCTTCTCCTGCAAAGTGGCCTCCACATGGCTCATCATGGCAAGCCTTCATAACAATCCCAATCTCATCTCCTGCAACACATCTTCTAAGCACTTCATCTTTGCCTTTCTTGTACAGTGCACCGCCTACTAGCAGGGTGTAGGGGGCTGATTCTAACATAAGCTTCTTCCTTTCCCGACTAGAAATGCCAGGAGGGTACTGTTGGGTTGCCAGTAGATTGGCAATATCTGCATACCAGGGGGTTACAGTTTCTACCAAGAATAGGGAAGCATCAGGGAGGTCTGGATCATCCTGCTCCTCGTCTGCAACTTGCGGGATACGCGACAGATGATCAGCCAAAACATGGGAACGACCAGGTTTGGTAATTACCTCGAAGTCGAACTCCTAGAATAGAAGGAGTCATCTCATCATTCGTCCTTTCACATCCGCTTTGTTCACCAGGAAGGACCGGGCCTCATGATCGACATAAAATTTAAAGTGGGTAGACAACAGATAGTGGCAGAACTTCTCTAAGGCAAACACCATTGCCAAGCACTCCAGCTCTGTCACTGTATAGTTCTGTTCCCTATCAATGACTTTTTGGCTTGCGTAATAGATCGGTTGATCCAGCTTCGAGGAGCCCTTCTGGCAAAGAACTGCACCTAGCCCTTCAATAGATGCATCAATGTGTACATGGAACTCCTTCGTCCAATCAAGAGGTTACAGAATGGGTGCCTCAATCAGACACTGCTTCAGAGTGTTGAAGGCTGTGTCACATTCTTCTGTCCAAACAAACTCTACATCTTTGCTCAGAAGCTTGTGCAAAGAGGTTGCCTTTGTTGCAAAATGGGCTATGAACCTTCTATAGTAGCCCACATGGCCTAGGAATCCCCTCAACTGTTTGAGGTTGGTGGGTGTTGTCAAAGCTGCGATCTTTTCAATCTTTGCAGGGTCTGTTGATATCCCTTGTGCAGAGACAATGTAGCCCAACAGAACTCCAGAAGAGACCCCAAAGATGCATTTGTCGGGGTTGAGGGAAATCCCATACTCCCGGCATCGGTCAAAGCATTGTTCCAAATGTCCCCAGTGTTCACGAATCAAACTATAGACACAGAAATCATCCAAATATACCTCAATAAAGTCGTGTAGATGATTTTGGAATGCGGCCATCATGACTCGCTGGAAAGTAGCAGGGGCATTGCAGAGCCCAAACGGCATCACTCGGTAAGCGTAGGTCCCCCATTCAATGGTGAAGGTTGTTTTGGATTGGTCTTCTTCTACGATTTGGACTTGGTTATATCCACTGAATCCATCCAGAAGGGAATAAAGCTCATGTCCTGCCACTGTGTCCAACAGTTGGTCTGTGAAAGGGATCGCAAAGTGATCCTTCTTGGTCTTCGAATTGAGCTTTCGGAAGTCAACACATATTCGAAGCTTGCCATTCTTCTTGGGTACAACTACGATGGGTGAGACCCATTCACTATTTGCCACTAGATAGATGAACTCGGCTTCCAGAAGCTTCAGTAGCTCTGCTTTCACCAAGGTCGAATAATTCGCGTTCATTCGCCTCTGTCATTGCCGTACTGGCTTGGCATCAGGCTCCAAGTCAATATGATGCTGACATATTGTGGGATCAATCCCCTTTAGGTCTTTGTAGGACCAAGCAAACACGTCCAAATTATCTTTCAACAAGTTGTATAAAGTTGACAACTCCTCTTCTGGTAGGCTGCTACCCACCTTCAAGTGGCATTGAGTACCATCTGCATCCACAAAGGTTAACTGCCTTTCACCTTCTACTTCACGGATGAAGGTCCCACGGACTGCTTCTGGATACAGATCCGACTCCTTCAAGGGAGCAGTGTCCTCTTTTGATGTCCCACTAGAACCAACTTCTTCTTTTGGTGGAGACTTAGGTTGCTCCTTCAGATGTTGAAATGGGATTAGAGTTGTTTCGGGTTTGGTTTCAAGATCAGTTACCTCTTGGCGTGAAGACTCATCTTCTGATGACGCATCCAGGAATGTCACATAACAGGGACCCTCTGATTTCTGTTGGGTTTGTGGGACTGGTGCTTGTTGGCACGGTGCATCATCATCATCTTTTCTTGGCAAAGGTGGGTTAGGGTGGCATGAGCCACTTTGCTGAAAGACGGCTTATTCTTCTTAACCCATTTCTTATAAAGATTTTGCATATGAGAAGATCCATTTACCAGACCAAATGGTACCATCGCCATTCTGTCCCACAGCATGAGCTCGTCTACTTCTGATGCTTCTGGAACTTCTTCTTCATATGTATCCTCTTTAGGTGGGATAGATTCTTCCATCTCACTTTCATAACCGTCTTCTTCAATATCATCTCTATCCTCTTCTGGCTCTGTCTCTGGCTCTGTCTCTGTCTCTGGCTTTGTCTCTGGCTTTGTAGGAGCTCTGTAAGAGAAGAATAGGTTCTCTATTTCGTCTTCTGCCGCTATCTCTGGCTCTGCTATGGCCAGGTAACAGGGAGAGCAGTACATCCATGCTTCTATCTCACTATCAGAAGTGATTTCTGAAATCGTTCCTAGTTCAGGCAGGAAGTATTCTCCCATTGACAATGGCTTTGCATCTTTTGGGAGTTGGCTTACAGTATTCACTGTTAAGGAATGTGCCATTGTTTTCTTGGGAAGGATCTGTTTGACAGCATCTTTGTTTGCTGATGTACCATCTGTAGCCTCATTAGGGGAGTCAGAAGATAATTCCAAGGTGGTGGATCCATGTCCTTTTTGAGCACCATATAGCTTCAGCACCACTTTGTTGGGTCCTCTACCCAAGGTCAAGGTTCCTTTGAACCAATCCGTCCTTGCTCTGGCTTCAAAAAGCCATGGTCTGCCCAATAACAGAGGGTAGGATGTACCATAAGAGTTTGGCTTCACCACCAGATAGGTTAGCCAATAATCTTTTCCGGCCACTGTAGTCTTCACATATGGGAGAATGCCTAAAGGCTTGATTCTGCTTTGATCCGCCAGTCTGATGAGCCATTGGGTTGGTTGCACACCTTGTAGGCCTAGATCCTTCATTGTCACATCCATCATAATGTTCACTGATGAACCACCATCAATCAGTGCATTTGCAATAAAGCAGCCTTCTATCCACACGCCAGTCTCTGGGGTACCTGGATCTAGGAAGGCGTTAGCCACGTCCACTTCTTTTGACAGGCTCTAGAGCTTTGTTGGACTTTGTTGCTATTGAGGGAGCAATCCTTAAGCCACGTCTTCTTGTCAATATACTTTTGAACCTTTTGCGACAACTGGGAGACAATATCAATAATTTTCGGAATGTGAGGTTTGGTTTAAAGGTATCTAGATCTCTGACTAGATCGTATTCCTTAATAGGATCCACTGGCTTCTCTAACCAGTTAGGAAATGGGGCAACACCCATTTTCATTTTCCTTGTTTCTTCCAATAGGGGCATCATGGGGACTTCTTCTGCTACTTGTGGCACTTCCTCCTCTTCTATCTCCTGGACCTCTGGTCCTATCTCTAGAACTGTCTCTGTGACTCTCTGTGGCACTGTAGTGCTCTGTACGGCACTGTCAGGCTCTGTTCTGTTCTGTTCTTCTGGTGGAAGATTGAACTTCACTGTTCTGGTAGAAGGATTATTTTCTAACTGGATAGGTGTTTTCTTCTTCTTTTCACGCGTGATGGCAGCAACTTCCAATTCCACTAAATTGGAGGTAAGCTCTTGGGCCTTGGCCGGACTATCAGTAGCACTGTTTTTCACTAGGGCTGGCTTGGACAGTCTTTTGCAGTGTGGCCTTCTCCTTTGCATCGACTGCATAAGGGCTTGTAATCCATTGACCTTCTAGGATTTTGACAATTTGGTGAAATGTGTCCCTTTTCTCCGCATCTGTAACACTCTACTTCTGATCTCTGACCACCGCCAGACTGTCTTCCTCTGTAACTTTGGGAGGAAAACCTTCTGGGTCCGAAATTAGGACCAAACTCTCTAGGCTTGGGTCCAATATCCTGTGTTGTCATTTTGGATTCCAACAAGTTGAATCTTGTGTCTTTTTCCTTCCTTCTCCTATCATGTATCTCCTTCAAAGAACAAATATCCTCTGTATGGTTCTTCCGCAAACAGTAGGAACATAAGGCTCCAGGAATGGCTGGTTTTTGTGTACATTCAGTGGCTAAATGGCCTACTTGATGACACTTTTCACACCAAGTATTTGACCGCATCACATCTCTTCCTGCTCCTGCAACGTTGGATATGCTGGCGGTATTCACTTTCAGCATCTGTAGCTGCTCTGTAATCACATCCATCAACTCCTTTTTTATATTTGCAACTGAGTTGGATAAATAATCCTTCAAGCTTTCTCCTCCTGAGGTACTAGCAGGAGGGTTTTGAGGAGTCTCTGTAATCACTGCATAAACAGGTTGGGCTGGTGCAGAGGAATCTCTGTTCTGATTCTGATTCAGAGCTCCTGTCTGAACTGTTGGTGGGGCTGTTGGCTCCAGTTGGTAGGGTTCCACTGTTGCTGCTGATTTGGCATTGAGGAAATTGGTTGGGACCATTGTTGTTGTGGTTGAACCACCATTTGAGGCATGGATTGTGGCCACTGTGGATTTGGTGCACTATACTGTGATACTGGGGGCATCTGTTGGTAGGGGTAGGGGACTGTCCCCGGGACTGCATTTGGGGGGTACATCATTCCTGGCATCAGAGAAGGTAGGACTCCTCTTCCTGAATTCATCACCAATCTAGCTTTCACCTCATCGTACAGTCTTGCACCTTCTGTTGCAGCTTGCAGTGTGCTGGTCTTTGCAGCTCCATAAACTTACGGACTTCTGGTTGTAATCCTCTGAGAAACACCCCCTTCTGAATGCCATCATCTAGATTATGGTTAGTTCATCTCTTCAGGATGGATTCCATTCGTGAGACATAAGCTTATACTCTTTCTTCGGAGGACTGACTTAGGTTCATAAATTCCTCTCGCATCCGCTCTTCAAAACCTTCACGCCTGAATTTAGTGAGGAAGGCCAACTTCAGATTGTCCCATGTGCCAAAAGTTCCTGCTGCTTATCTCTCATACCACTGAAACGCCGCACCCTTGAAAGTGGCGGGGAATATTTCTAACCAATGCTCACGGGTTCTGGCGTTATTAGCCACACATGCTACCATAAACTCTGCTACATGAAGATCGGGGTCTTCATTGTACTCTCCCTTAAAAACTGGCAATGGAACTACATTCGCTGGCCATTGGGACTTCTATAAAGAGTTCCGCAAAGGCATCAAAAGCGGCTTCTGCTGCGAGCTCATTCTCAACTTTGATTTTGGCTTTCTCTCTTCTCACGTACCTCTTGACTCGTTCTAACGCTTGCCCCTTTATTGCGTCATTCATCAGGGGGTTGGCTCCACTATGTTGTTAGTGCTCCACGGAGGGATAACAGAAGGCTTCAGTCTCTGGAGAACTGTCTTGCCAACATTTCTTCTACTTCTTCCTTTTCAATGTCTTTGAATTCTGCTTTCATGCCACTGCACAGGGGAAGGTATTCGGTTCTGAAGGTGTCAAAATGCATACCTCTAAGCATTGTGGTGGTGCCATCATCATAGTAGTGGCAGCTTCTGATGGTTTCAAGAGTGTATGTTGTAAAGAACACTCTGTCTACCAAATTCTAGTGGGTTGCTAATTGAACAAACAGAAGATTATCACTGCACCAAGCATCCCATGTATCTTGCTGTTGAGCATCCACGAACAAATTCCAACTCTTTTCCTTCTTGTCTTTTCTGGAAACTTCTCAATGAATGCCAAATCTTCCATGGATGGTCATTCTCTCTGTTTCTACTCTTCAGTTTGTTCCCAAATAGTTTGCCACCAAGATGCAAGTTTCTGCTGCTTCAACAGGAAGAGGAAACTATCCACCACATAGAGCATGCATCATGATGGTGATGTGTTTCCGCCATTGTGGGATGAACTTCTTGTGGAAAGTGGCTTTGATTATGAGAAATTCCAACTCTTCAGTGGAAGAATGAACTTTACAAACATCCATTGAATTCTTCTCTTCTTGGCAATGCCATTTCCTTCATTTTCAGCCTCTTCTGGTCCTTGTTGATGGCAAGCTTCCCTGGCTGCGCACCAAAAACATGGAGCCCCAAGAGGAACACCAAGGAAAAGGGAATTCTCTTGCAAGAAAATCTATCTTGTAACATCAACAAGCTTTTTTATTAGGTTTTATATGATCACAATGAAGAAAAGAACACCAGGCACAACAAATCTTCATGCAACATCATGTAGATCTCCCACGGATTTGATAGAATCAACCATATTCTTCAATATCTTCACAAAATCCATCAATATAACAAAGAAAGCAAAGGAATACACCATCTTTGAATGGAAATACATCACATAGTATTCATCTTCAATATCTTCATAGTCTTCTCTCTCAATCTCTCATATACAATCACTCTGTTTTAATAGATTTGGCTATCTCTGACTCTCTCTCTCTCTCTCTCTCTCTCTCTCTCTCCATCAATAATACATCATATCCTCACTACAATCTCTTATAATCACTCTCAATAATCCTTCTTAGGTCGTGGATACCCCTCCCAAGAGGTATGTCTGATATGAAGAGTCACCAGAGCCACTACAGTGTCCTTTCATAGCTCACTATTGTCACTTCACTCCAGTCTTTACTTGAGTCTTCAGCAGCTACTTCTTTCACTTCTTTTAGCTCTTTTGCACTTGTATTCACATCTTTCCAAGGCTAGAAAACTTTTTCAAGCTACACTCTCATCCATCAAAACACATATAGAAGCATACAGAATAGTCTTAGTGCAGTACCAGAACAGCTACAGTATAGTTACAGTACAGAGACAGAAGCTCTACAGAAGATCTACAGAAGGTCATCAAAACCTCATAACTCATACTCAAACCATTCCAAACTCTCAAAAACTATTCAATAAGCTTTCACAAGATCTCAATCTTCATCAGTCATCAATCCATCCCTCCTTACAGAAAGAAAACAGAACAAAACAGAAGCTATACAGAAGGTATACAGAACCAATCATAACCTATCAGAACATCATCAGAACCTCATATCTCTACTAATAAACATCATGAACTTCCAAAACACAATCAATATCATCCAAAACACTCTCAAACCACTTCCAAACCAATCAATCATCTCATAAAATCAACCATTCAGCTCTCAAAAACAACAAAAATCAGCCAAAAAACAGATCATTTGCAGCACTCAACATAGACGAAGAACGAGACAGCTCCTGGTCTGCCATCTCTCTGAATCTCACGAGCTGGTCTGGAGACATGCGTGCCATCATGTCTTGAAACTCCTCATCGCTCATCCCTCGACTCATCCTGAAAATGTCACCTCCACAGATAAAAAATGGTGTTAGAATAATCAATTTAAACTATACAAAGCACATTAATATAAATCATTTTTAAAAAATCCCTCTTAAAATGCATATCTTATGTATCTTTATAAGAGATCTAAACAACGAATTGAGTAATACAATTCTCCAAGAATGAAGTATCCTATGGTCCCATGTTAATCTCCTGACACAACTCTACATACACTGGAAGGTCGATAGACATGTCACCACAAAATAATGAGTCTGCCCCGTTCTCAAAAAATTCTTGGACTCCTGTATTTCCATCATTATTAGCCGATGCGGGCTCCAAGCTTGCGGCGGCCTCCACCCCTTGTGATATCGACCCCTCTATTTGCATATTATCTTCATCTATGCCCGGAACATCGCTTTGATCATATACTCTCGCACTTCGAGGAGTTGAAGGTATAACATACCACCATCAAGGTTGTCGGGGGTTTGGATAGAAGATTACATGTTCACAAACACGTACAAAGCGAGTTCAAACCATTGTGACATAAACCATATCGTATTACAATTAGCAAGCAAATGACTCTATGTACCTGTTCACAATGGGCCGGCAACACAAAGGTGTCGCGCAAATCCGTCCATTTTTTTTCGGAATCTATTTCGAGAAATCCAGATGGACCTCATCGAACTGTTGCTCCAACTCCTTCAAGTACCACTTTGAACCACTGCACATCGAATAGTATCATGGAGAAGCTACGGTAATCCATCGAAATAATACTTTGCAAGTTCCCAAAATACTCCATCTCATCCACAACCGTGTTCAGATCCATTGCTCGTCGCCGGCTCTCTTGCTCAAACCTTGCCATGACACCACAGTCCATTGTGGAGCGCATTTTGTTAATACGCTCTATGCGAAAATGTCGTCCGCGCGACCATGCTGCACTATATATTTTGTATTGTACATTGAAACACTCAAATTAGATGTTGCATATAAAATTTAGATACGATATATTCTAAATCCCTCATCACCTTTGGACTACATCCCCTCCAGAATTTCCACTCCTCCATTGAGACCTCTGTCCCTTCGCTGGATGCTGCGGTCAAGGCTCCATGCAACCATCGTGTTGACATAAACGGCGGCATCTCCTCCATGCCTTCGGGATATCGAATCGATCGATGACGCGTACTACGTCGGAATTCAGCTTGCGCTTCCTCTCGATCTTGCCTTGCAATTTGGTACTTAGTGAGCCACGTCTCCATGGAGGCATGGTGCAACATACAAAAGCGAATCACCTTCTCTTCCATTGAGGCATCCATTCCTTTTTCTACCCCATTTTCAACCACCACATCTCCAGTCAGTCTATCATCGTCCTTCAGCGTCTATAACATTTCATTATCTGGTTCCATCATTGGTAGCCATTGTGAGATATGCACTAACGCCTCTGACACCAACCAACCTTCGGCCATGCTACCTTCTGGCCGAGCTCATTGTCGCACAAAGCCTTTCAGGGTTTTCATGAAGCGCTCCAGGAAGAACATCCATCGCGTATGGACAGGTCCAGCAATCTCCACTTCGTCCACAAGATGCACAAGAAGGTGGACTTGTATCGTGAGCATGCTAGTGGACAGGTATTTCTCAAAGAGATAGACTGTCTCCACTGCTCCCCGCCTCGCGGATTCAATAGAGGATGTCTTAATCTCTTTATGTGAGATCCATGTCAAGATTGTGGGAGAGAAGGAAGGAGTCTCACTTGTAGCTTTCTTGCTTGCACAATGGGGGAATACACACAAGGGTGGAGGCTGAAAACAGTTTTCCTCTTCTTAGTTGTGTAAGCCAAAAGAACTGTCATACAAAGAAATAGAAGAACCCTATATATGGGTCTCAAACCAAACTCAACTAACTAAGGTGGCATACTAACTGAGCCACGAAGTAGAGTAGATAAGGATAGCTGTCATCTAGCTATTATTCATGGGCGGTGTACCAACCGCATCTACAACTGACAAGTCGGTGACATAAATGCACAACGGTCACCCTGGCATATCACGAGTGGAGCTCGATATCTCAACACTCCCCCTCGAGCTCAATCCCAATTCCTGCACACCAAGCAGGTCTCTGAACTTGCGCAACTTCTCTACGCCCAATGCCTTCGTAAATATGTCAGCTACCTGATCCTCTGTGCTCACATAAACTAGATCAATAAGACCTAGTAAAACCCTCTCCCGCACATAGTGATAATGCACCTCAATGTGCTTTGTTCTAGCATGATAGACTGGGTTATTTGCCAAGTGTATACTACTCATGTTGTCACAATAAATGACAAATGGCCCATCTATAGGCAGTTGTATATCATAAAGTAGCTTATGCAACCAAGCTACCTCACATGCAGCAATTGCTGCGCCCCTGTACTCAGCCTCTGTGCTGGATAAGGCAACTGTAGGCTGTTTCTTGCTGCTCCAAGTGACTGCAGCACTCCCAAAAGAGAACACATATCCACTGGTAGATCGTCTATCAGAAATGCTACCAGCCCAATCAGCATCAGTGTATCCATGCAACTGTATCTGAACCCCAGTCTCATAAAATAGTCCATACTGCAATGTGGACTTCACATACCTGAGTATGCGTCTAGCCGCATCCAAATGCGGTTTCCTTGGAGCTTGCATAAACTGACTTACCAATCCAACAACATAGCTCAAATCTGGCCTGGTAATAGTCATATAAATCAAACTTCCTACTATGCGTCTGTACATAGTAGGGTCTTCCAGAAGCTCACCTGCATCTGTGCTCAGCTTCATATTCTACTCCAAAGAAACTGAAATAGGCTTACAGCCTGTCATCCCATATTTGGACAGCATGTCCAATCCATACTGCCTCTGTAAGAGCTGTATCCCACTTGGTGATCTAATCACCTCAATGCCCAAGAAATAACGCAGCTCTCCCAAATCCTTCATCTCAAACTTCTGCTTCAATAGCATTTTCACATGAAGGATATCTTCATCACTGTCACCTATCATAATCAAATCATCAACATAAATGACAAGTAGCATAATACCTTTCTGTGTTTTTCTAACATAAAGTGAGAAATCTGCCTTGGAAATCTGAAAGCCAATAGTGACAAGATACTGTCCTATCTTGTCAGACCATGCTCTAGGTGCTTGCTTCAAGCCATACAATGCTTTCTTCAACCTGCAAATAAACTCAAGATGAACAACATGCACATAACCTGGTGGCTCCTCCATATACACCTCTTCTTGCAAATCACCATGCAAGAAGGCATTCTTTACATCCATCTGATGTAAAGACCATTCCTTTGATGTAGCCATAGCAATGACTGCTCTTACGGTTGCCATCCTTGCAACCGGACTGAATGTTTCTTCATAGTCAATGCCATATGTTTGTGCATACCCCTTGACTACTAATCTTACCTTGTATCTATTCACAGAACCATCTGCATTGTGCTTTACCTTATAAACCCACTTACAGCCAATTGCATTCTTACCTTTAGGCAAAGGTACCAATTCCCATGTAGCATTTTCTTCCAAGGCATCCATTTCTTCATCCATGGCTTTCTCCCATTTTTCTTTTCCCATGGCTTGCTCAAAAGAAGTGGGTTCTGGTTCCTGTATCACTTTGACTATATATGCATAGTGAGTGGCTGTAAATCCATCATATTTCAGCCTATCCACAGGATACCTAACTCTGGTTGACCTGCGCAAAGTAGGTTCACTCCCAGGTGCTCTCAAAACATCCCTGGTCTTCCTTACTCCAGGTATAACAATAGAAGGAATACCCAATTCATCATCAATGCTCTGTTCTGAGCCACTGGATTCACTATCCACATAAGAGTGACATGCATTCACATCAAACATGGGCTGATCTACCTTCTCTTTTCCTTTTCATGACACCTGCATACCACTATTTGCACTGCCTTGAGAAGATTCTCCTGATCTCAATCTGCCTGTCCATGGCGAAGAATGTGAACCACTGCTAGAGGACGCTCCAGGTCCACTAATATCTTGTGATTCCGGGTTTACCATTTTCAGCTCGTACCAGCTTGCAGCATTCATACGTGTTGGAGGTCATCCAAGAAAACCTTCCCTGAGTTCATGATCCTCTCGCAATAAAGCGGCGTGCCCTTGATATACCATCTTCTTCATGGTTCATGACCTTCGGGAGTCTAACTGTGGCCCACACAATGGACGTGCATGATAACCTAAGGTAACCAGACCTGTAAGGCGAGCCACGACCTAGTGAATACTTGATTGAATGAGATAAAATATAGATATTACCAGCGAGAACGGAGGTCTGCTCACCTGAGCACTCTGCCAATCCCGGAAAGTCATGCATCGTCCACATGAGAATGGCTCGAATGTTGGCTGACTACCGACCATCGCGCCTGCTCATATCTTGCACAGTGACCCCCTCCTCCCACAAAATCTTAAGCTCATCGACTAATGGACGAAGATACACATCCATATTTTTTACTTTGTAGCGGCGTGGGACGAGCAAGCTAAGGATGAGATGTCCTTTCCTCGTAGAAAGCCATGGAGGGATGTTGTAGTTGACAAGCACTATAGGCCACACACTGTAAGAAGTTGAGCGCAGACCGAATGGGTTCACACCATCCATTGCGAGACCGAGCCAATGATTCCTTGGCTTTCATGCAAAGCCTGGGAAGGTACAGTCAATGTGGCTCCATGTGCGCGAATCCGCTGATATTTATTGAACTCCATCCGTGGACCTATTCTGCACATGCCACATTGTGAAGCTTGCCATGCCGGGCGTGCGAAACATGTGGTTTATGTGGGGGATGAGCGAAAAGTGTCTGAGAACTTTTTGAGGGATGGTTTGCCCTGTCAAGATTGTGGGAGAGAAGGAAGGAGTCTCACTTGTAGCTTTCTTGCTTGCACAATGGGGGAATACACACAAGGGTGGAGGCTGAAAACAGTTTTCCTCTTCTTAGTTGTGGAAACCAAAAAGAACTCAAGTACAAAGAAATAGAAGAACCCTATATATGGGTCTCAAACCAAACTCAAACAACTAAGGTGGCATACTAACTGAGCCACGAACTAGAGTAGATAAGGATAGCTGTCATCTAGCTATTATTCATGGGCGGTGTACCAACCGCATCTACAACTGACAAGTCGGTGACATAAATGCACAACGGTCACCCTGGCATATCACGAGTGGAGCTCGATATCTCAACACTCCCCCTCGAGCTCAATCCCAATTCCTGCACACCAAGCAGGTCTCTGAACTTGTGCAGCTTCTCTGCGCCCAATGCCTTCGTGAATATGTCAGCTACCTGATCCTCTGTGCTGACATAAACTAGATCAATAAGACCTAGTAAAACCCTCTCTCGCACATAGTGATAATGCACCTCAATGTGCTTTGTTCTAGCATGATAGACTGGGTTATTTGCCAAGTGTATACTACTCATGTTGTCGCAATAAATGACAACTGGCCCATCTGTAGACTGATGCATATCATAAAGTAGCTTATGCAACCAAGCTACCTCACATGTAGCCATTGCTGCACCCCTGTACTCAGCCTCTGTGCTTGACAAGGCAACTGTAGATTATTTCTTGCTGCTCCAAGTGACTGCAGCACTCCCAAAAGAGAACACATATCCACTGGTAGATCGTCTATCAGAAATACTACCAGCCCAATCAGCATCAGTGTATCCATGCAACTGTATCTGAACCCCAGTCTCATAAAATAGTCCATATTGCAATGTGGACTTCACATACCTGAGTATGCGTCTAGCCACATCCAAATGTGGTTTCCTTGGAGCCTGCATAAACTGACTTACCAATCCAACAACATAGCTCAAATCTGGCCTGGTAATAGTCATATAAATCAAACTTCCTACTATGCGTCTGTACATAGTAGGGTCTTCTAGAAGCTCACCTGCATCTGTGCTCAGCTTCACATTCTGCTCCAAAGGAACTGAAATAGACTTACAGCCTGTCATCCCATATTTGGACAGCATGTCCAATCCATACTGCCTCTGTAAGAGCTGTATCCCATTTGGTGATCTAATCACCTCAATGCCTAAGAAATAACGCAGCTCTCCCAAATCCTTCATCTCAAACTTATGCTTCAATAGCATTTTCACATGAAGGATATCTTCATCACTGTCACCTGTCATAATCAAATCATCAACATAAATGACAAGTAGCATAATACCTTTCTCTGTTTTTCTCACATAAAGTGAGAAATCTGCCTTGGAAATCTGAAAGCCAATAGTGACAAGATACTGTCCTATCTTGTTAGACCATGCTCTAGGTGCTTGCTTCAAGCCATACAAGGCTTTCTTCAACCTGCAAACAAACTCAGGATGAACAGCATGCACATAACCTGATGGCTACTCCATATAGACCTCTTCTTGCAAATCACCATGCAAGAAGGCATTCTTTACATCCATCTGATGTAAAGACCATCCCTTTGATGCAGCCATAGCAATGACTGCTCTTACGGTTGCCATCCTTCCAACCGGACTGAATGTTTCTTCATAGTCAATGCCATATGTTTGTGCATACCCCTTGACTACTAATCTTGCCTTGTATCTGTTCACAGAACCATCTGCATTGTGCTTCACCTTATAAACCCACTTACAGCCAATTGCATTTTTACCTTTAGGCAAAGGTACCAATTCCCATGTAGCATTTGCTTCCAAGGCATCCATTTCTTCATCCATGGCTTTCTCCCATTTTTCTTTTCCCATGGCCTGCTCAAAAGAAGTGGGTTCTGGCTCCTGTATCACTTTGACCATATATGCATAGTGAATGGCTGTAAATCCATCATATTTCAACCTATCCACAGGATACCTAGCTCTCGTAGACCTGCGCAAAATAGGTTCACTCCCAGGAGCTCTCAAAACATCCCTGGTCTTCCTTACTCCAGGTGTAACAATAGAAGGAATACCCAACTCATCATCAATGCTCTGTTCTGAGCCACTGGATTCACCATCCACATAAGAGTGACCTGCATTCACATCAAACATGGGCTGATCAACCTTCTCTTTTCCTTTTCGTGATACCTGCATACTACTATCTGCATTGCTTTGAGAAGATTCTCCTGATCTCAATCTGCCTGTCCATGGCGAAGAATGTGAACCACTGCTAGAGGAGGCTCGAGGTCCACTAATATTTTGTGACTGCTGTTGTGAATTCTGTGCAGCATTATCATTTTGTGCATCTACATCATCAATCACATTTACTGGTTTATACCAGCTACTCATCTCATCAAAAACAACATCTCTGCTCACTGTAAACTTACGAGTAGAAGGGTTATAGCATCTATACCCTTTTTGCTGCTGCAGAGAGTAACCAATAAAGATGCACTTCTCAGCTTTTGGATCCAACTTGGATCTCAACTCATCTGGCACATGTACATAGGCAATGCAACCAAAAATTTTCAAATGAGAAATATCTGGTTTCCTACCAGTATACCTCTCCTCTGGAGTCATTCCATGTATTGCTGCAGTGGGAGTCATGTTCATTATGTAGACTGCTGTAGCAACTGCTTCAGCCCAATAAAAATCTGGCAAGTCCTTTTCATTGAGCATGGCACGAGATACCTCTCCAATATGCCTGGTTTTCCTTTCTGCAATTCCATTTTGTTGTGGGGTATGACTGCATGAATATTGCTGCTTTATGCCATGCTCCTGCAGGAACCTTGCAAACTCATTTGAGAGGTACTCTCCCCCTCCATCTGACCTTAGGCATTTTATCTGCAGGCCTGTTTCTTTTTCAACCATAGCTTTAAGAGTTTTGAAATGTCCAAAAACTTCACTTTTCTTTTTCATAAAATACACCCAAACTTTTCTGCTATAGTCATCAATAAAAGTGACAAAATAATGACAGCCTCCAAGGGATGCAGCTTTAGTAGTCCACACATCAGAGTGGATTAATTCCAATGGCTTCTCACTCTCTTGAACATGTCTAGGAAATGGTTTCCTTGCCTGTTTTCCAAACTGACAGGCTTCACATACCTTATGCATTTCTGCAACCTTGAATTTGGGCAATCCTGCAACAATATTTTGGGCCTGCATTGATTTAAGTCGATGTACATTAACACGACCAATGCGTGTATGCCAGATATCAATATCTGCAACTACACCGGTCCCATGTGCAAACATTGCTACACTCAATTCAGACATGTCTGCATCCAATGTAAACATTTTGCCCTTCTTCTTTCCTTTTTCTATCAAGCGACCTTTATTTTTCATATCCTCAACAAAGCATCCATGAGGATTAAATCTGACCTGCAAGCCCTGCTCAACCATTTGACCAACAGAAACCAGATTCTTGGTGATATTGGGAACATGAAATACATCGGACAGGTATTTCTTTTTCTCATCATGCATAGACAAAGGAAATTTTTCAATCTGCACAATAGGATGTGCAGTATCATCACCAGTCTCCACAAATCCTGGTTTTTCCATTTTCCTTGCATCCTCCATCCATTCTGCATGACCTGTCATGTGGTTTGATGCACCTGAGTCAACATACCATAGATCATTGCTTTTTTCTGCACTTGTCACAGAATTGTTCATGTGCTGCACCATAAACAAGTGCTCATTTCTGTCATCACCCTGTCTACTAGAAGATGCATAATTTCCTTGTTGCAGTTTTCCATTCATGATGTCATTCTGCTTTTTATAGCAGTCTTTAGCCATATGACCCATTTTACCACAGTAGTAGCATTCAACATTACTGTTTGCATTTTGTCCTCTTTGCCATCCACCACGACCTCTTTGGCTCCCCTTGCCTCTAGAGTTACCACGTCCTCCTCCATAGGACTCGTTTTCTTGAGTTTGTTGCATATTCTGATTTCTACCACGGCCTCCAAATCGGCTCCTCTACCTCTTCCAGTATTTGAGTAGAAGACAGCTTCTTTTGAAGTTCCTTCTGAAGAAGATGCACCACCATTTCTTTGCTCCTCAGAAATTAGAAGAGCAATCAACTCCTCAAAATCAGGAAATCTTTCACGAACTGAAATGGATGTCCGAAACTGTGCATAATCCTTTCCTAGACCATTCAAGGTCACAGAAACTAAATCATCATCTTCCACTGGCGACCCAATGGAAGCAAGTGCATCTGCAATCTTCTTCACCTTCATGTGGTAGTCATTGATGCTCATATTTTCTCTTTGCACATTATGCAACTCTTGCTTGAGCTGCATTTTCCTGGCTTGCGTATTTGTGCTATACATTTTTGACAAAGTATCCCATGCCTCCTTTGGCGTACTTGCATCCTGAATATGCACAATCATAGAGTCTGAAATGCTGATAGATAGCCAATACATAACTTTCCTGGCTCTCTCATGCCATGCTTTAAATGCCTGCATTTGCTGTTGATTGGGAACATCAGGAAGAACTGGTTCTTCTTCATTTCCTGCAACAAATTCCCAAAATCCTTTTCCCATGAGGAAATTCGTCATTCTAAACTTCCATGCTTGGAAGTTGTTCTTGTCAAGCTTTTCAGTGACAATCTGTGAAAGAGAATCAGACGCCATTACAGAACACTGCAAAAAATTCTGTCACTGCAAAAAACACAGCTTCACCTCACAAGGGCAAATCTGCAAAACTGGCGAAAGTGGTATTTGACCACAGAGTCACTTCCTAGTGACGATTTTGCATAAACAGGAACCAAGGATGATTCTGTAACTCCCAATGTCTCTGCGCACAAGCATACGATGCAATTTCTATAGTAACTTTTCACCGACCTGTAGAATAGTGGCTGCACAGCATAAAATTGGGCCTTTTCCTGAGTGCGTGCAGAAAACTTCCGCCTCCAAAACAGGCCCCGAAATGGCCTCAAATAAAAAAAACAAGGTCGCCGAGGGGCTAAAGCCCTCACCCGCAGCATATACTGCCCTCTTGCTTCACCGCGAAGGGCGTCTCAACCTGAGACAATGCACTCTTGCAATTTCCGGCTGTGCTACCTTGCAGAGATCTGCTCCCAAAACAGAAAATGAAAGCAACACTGCTCCTCTTACCAGAACACCGCGAGCTTGGCTTGCTTTCTTGAGCTCCTTACCACGAACAAGGCTCTGATACCATGTCAAGATTGTGGGAGAGAAGGAAGGAGTCTCATTTGTAGCTTTCTTGCTTGCACAATGGGGGAATACACACAAGGGTGGAGGCTGAAAACAGTTTTCCTCTTCTTAGTTGTGGAAGCCAAAAAGAACTCAAGTATAAAGAAATAGAAGAACCCTATATATGGGTCTCAAACCAAACTCAACTAACTAAGGTGGCATACTAACTGAGCCACGAACTAGAGTAGATAAGGATAGCTGTCATGTAGCTATTATTCATGGGCGGTGTACCAACCGCATCTGCAAAGTGACAAGTCGGTGACATAAATACACAACGGTCACCCTGGCGTATCATGAGTGGAGCTCGATATCTCAACAGGCCCTTGCAAGTCCTATCGATACCTGTGAGCACCACACTTTGGACATGTCTCTATAGTCTCGTATTCATCTCGAAACAGTATGCAGTCGTTGATACATGCATGGATGTTATTGTAGTCCATGCGAAGCTTCCGTAAAACATGTCATGCATCATCACGAGACTCAGGCATGGTATTTGCATGTGGTAATATATGATATTTCAATAACCTGAAAAAAATCATAAAACACCTTGAAAAAGCACAAATGTTTGTAATAATAGTGTCAAAAAAAAAAATCAATGAAGCCTATGTGCAAGGTACCTGAATAACTTGGTCACACTCGTATCGCTCCACCCGTATTTTACTTGCACACTTAAGAGTGCAAGCAATGTCTTCAACCGAGATACTCGGCACCCATCATATAATGGTATGGATGCTTCCTCTCTAGTCAGATGTCTCGACATCCATGGGAATCAATGCATCGATCATTGCCTCCATCTCAGGCTCCAAGATTGTAGGTAGGTCGGGAAGGTTGTCTGTCTCCTCTGGCATTAATGGTATAGATGGGCCTAGCGAGTGGTGGATTGGCTCCTGCAATCCATCCATCGCACGTCCACAAACTCTTCTAATTGGCCGCAAAGGGTGCACTCCCCCTTGGGTCAAGACATCGCCCCCTGGATAGAAAATTTGCCAACAAGACCCAATCTTATTGTGTATGGTTTTCAATTAGCTTGCAAGTATAATGCATGATTAATATTAACTTCAAATTACCATTTGCTGAAAATCTGCAATCGTCTGATCAATGATCTCAGATTGAAACTCGCCAAATCGTCGTACGTGTTCTATAGACAATTGGTGTTTTCGTCTAATTGCCAACTTGCATTGAGAGAAAGGACATGGGACACGCTGATTAAGATACGTCTCGCGATCTTGAACAATAAGACCTTCTTCGTTTTCCATCTTATCTACATTACAGCAAATGAGGCTTAAATGGATAGCTTTATGGAGATGTATGTCAAGTTGCAAGTTGACCATAAATCTTGCATTGTACATAGTAGTTGAGAGATTTATTGATGTTATATCTCGGCCCTATATCATGCTCAAGGATTTGTTTGTCCCGGTAGATAATTATTCGTTATTGTAAAAAACTGCACTAGAGAGCTTTGAGTATAAGTAATCCATTTATGAGCATCATTGAGGATCTCTTAGTCTAATAATAAATCAGTCTCAACAAAAAGAATCTTAGAAATGTGGTTTTTTTGTCCTAGGATCGCGTATTAAAATTAATGCCATCTATGAAATTTATCAACTATAGTAATAAAATTTGTTTCAATCAATTCTACTCATAGTCATAAGACCTGAGAGAAAATATCCTATGCTGAATTTAAGGGATTCTTAGCTAGGGTATCATTTTCTTTTAGTCCTTCTGTTGACTAGTTGGCATGATTTCTAATTTGTTATGCCTATAAAGTTAATACAAAAACAATGAATTATGCATATCACAATTAGATCCCCTACTTGGACATTATGAAGGACATGACCAATTTTAAGCCATCTTAAAGAGTCACCAATGTACGTGGCCCATGGCAAAGCACATTGCATACCATTATCGATAAGTCTATTATCGTGCATCTTAAATCTCCTAATTAGACTTTATAAAGTATATGACTAATTTTTAGCCCTCTTAAGGAGTCGATGTAATGGTACCTATAAGAAAAGCAAAGTGGATACCATTACCATAATCATGGATATGCTATCATTCCAATATATGTTATCTTTCTCTTTCTTTCCCTCTCCCTCCCTCTCTTTCTCTTTCTCTCGCATTTCCTCTCCCTCTCACAATATATCTTAACACTCTCCAAAAGCAAAAGGGAGAGGGGGAGAGAGAATGCACTCTCCCTCCCTCTCCCTCTCCCTCTCTTTCTCTTTCTCTCCCTCTCTCATTTCCTTCCTCTCCCTCTCCCTCTCCCTCTCCCTTTCTTTCTCTCTCTCTCTCCCTCTCTCTCCCTCTCCCTCTCCCTCTCCCTCTCTTTCTCTCCTTCTCTCTCATTTCCTCTCCTAAACAAGCAAAAAAGAAAGTGATTTAAACCTTTAATAAGCAAAAGTGAGAGGGAGAGAGAGAATGCACTCTCCCTCCCTCTCCCTCTCCCTCTCTTTCTCTTTCTCTCCCTCTCTCATTTCCTTCCCCTCCCTTTTTCTCTCCCTCTCTCTCCCTCTCCCTCTCTTTCTCTCTTTCTCTCTTTCTCTCTCATTTCCTCTCCTAAACAAGCAAAAAAGAAAGTGATTTAAACATTACACAAGCAAAAGGGAGAGGGAAAGAGAGAATGCACTCTCCCTCCCTCTCCCTCTCCCTCTCTTTCTCTTTCTGTCCCTCTGTCATTTCCTTCCCCTCCCTCTCCCTCTCTTTCTCTCCCTCTCTCTCCCTCTCCCTCTCTTTCTCTCTTTCTCTCTCATTTCCTCTCCTAAACAAGCAAAAAAGAAAGTGATTTAAACATTAAACAAGCAAAAGGGAGAGGGAGAGAGAGAATGCACTCTCCCTCCCTTTCCCTCTCCCTCTCTTTCTCTTTATCTCCCTCTCTCATTTCCTCCCCCTCCCTCTCCCTCTCCCTCTCTTTCTCTTTATCTCCCTCTCCCTCTCTTTCTCTCACATTTCCTCTTCTAAACAAGCAAAAAAGAAAGTGATTTAAACCTTAAACAAGCAAAAGGGAGAGGGAGAGAGAGAATGCACTCTCCCTCCCTCTCCCTCTCCCTCTCCCTCTCCCTCTCTTTCTCTTTCTCTTTCTCTCCCTCTCTCTCCCTCTCCCTCTCTTTCTCTCTCATTTCCTCTCTTAAACAAGCAAAAGAGAAAGTGATTTAAACCTTAAACAAGCAAAAGAAAGAGAGAGGGAAACTCACCGATGAGATATGGCGAGTGTGGGGTGGCTCCTCTTTGTGATGAAGGCTCCTCCTCTCCTTCGCGAACAATGGCAGCGGCAGCGGCAAGTCTTCTTCCTCTCCTTCTCTCACGATGGTCGCTCTCTCCCTCACTCTCGCTCTCAAAATACACAAGCCGCAAACACGAAATGAAACCGCGCTCGGTTTCGGCCCGCTTTTTTTTCCTGTGGAGCGTCACTATTTGCATCGCAAATGCGATGCAAATAGCGACGCTAGTAGCGACACCAATAGCAACACCAATAGTGACGCCACTACCCGCTGTTGCTAATCGGCGTCACTATTAGCTCAAATCCTTGTAGTGATTGTTACGGAAGATTACTGTAGCTTCTCCACGATACTATTCGATGTGCAATGGTTCAAAGTGATACTTGGGGAAGCTGGAGCAACAGCTCGACGAGGTCCATCTGGATTTCTCAAAATAGATTCCGAAAAAAAATGGACGGATTTACGCGACACCTTTGTGTTGCCGGTCCATTGTGAACATGTGCATGGACTCATTTGCTTGCTAATTGTACTACGACATGGTTTATGTCACAATGGTTTAAAATCTCTTGTACGTATTTGTGAAAATGTAATCTTCTATCCAAACCCCCGACAACCTCGTTGGTTGTATGTTATACCTTTAACTCCCCGAAGTGTGAGAGTATATGATCAAAGTGATGTTCCGAGCATAGATGAAGATAATATGCAAATAGAGGGGTCGATATTGCAAGGGATAGAGGCTATCGAAAGCTTGGAGCCAACATCGGCTAACAATGATGGAAATACAGGAGTCCAAGAATTCTTTGAGAACGAGACGGACTCATTCTTTTGTGGTGACATGTCTATCAACCTTCTAGTGTATGCGGAGTTGTGTCAGGAGATTAATATGGGACCATAGGATACTTCATACTTGGAGCATCCACTTACTCAATTCATTAACCAATCGCTTATAAGGGTACATAAGATATGCATTTTAAGTGAGATTTTTTTTAAATGATTTATATTACTGTGCTTTGTATGATTTAAATTGATTATTCTAACATCATTTTTTATCTATGCAAGTGACATTTTCAGGATGAGTCGAGGGATGAGCGATGAGGAGTTACAAGACATCTTCGCACGCATGTCTCTAGACCAGAACGCCAGATTTAGAGAGATGGCAGACTAGGAGCTGTCTCGGTTTTCGTCAAGGCGCTCTGCTAGATGTGCTTCAGCGCGATCGAATGCTTCGGCTTCGAGCAGACGATCTCGACGCTCACGACTTGGGCCAGAGGGAGGGAGTGCATCGGGATCAGGTGGATGCTGCAGAGATATAGAGGCAGTGAGCCTGCGGTCGATGCAGGATACAGGTGTGACTCCTTACTCTCGTGGCTCAGGTGGATACTGTGGAGACATGGACGCAGTGTCTCCATCTCGTCGTTCAGCTGGAGCTGCGTCACCTCCAGGATTTGTCACACCTGTGGGGATGTCTACTCCAGTTACTCCGGCTTTTGCGCAGCCATCAGCAGCAGGTGGCACCCCTGTGGGTGCCACTTCGAGAGATATTACCCCCGTCGGTACACCGGATGCACAGGGGTCTCCTTGATATGCCCAGGAGCGTGGACACAGATGGGAGAGGATCCATCTTAGGCAGACTCCTGGGGGTTATGGATATCTAGTCGATAGTAGGTCAGAAGCCATCATCATGAATGATGAGGAAAGAAGGGTGATGGCTCGCATGAGAGAGTTGTGCCAACAAGTTTTTCAGCACAACCTCTTGGATCATTGGAAGAACATACCGGAGGGGAGCAAGGACTACATAGTAGCATCCTTGCACGAGGAGTTTCCGGTGCCAGCCGCAATAGATAGATTCTCTACGGGCTGGATGATGGATTGCATGCGTGCATACATGTCACATAGATGATCCGACGCACACAAGGCAATCAAGAGTGGGGCTACAAAGCCAGAGTGGTTAGATGCAGACGATTGGCGCTGACTGAGGGAGGAGGCTGTAGATTCTCCAGGATGTTGGAGTCAGCAGCGTGAGGCGGCGAGGGCACGACTCGAGGTCGGAGTGGTCCATCATCTTGGGAGTGGCGGCGACAGGGCATATTTGGAGGACTTTGTAAGTTTTTCTTTTGTTTTGCTTGTTTATTTTTTAAAAATATTCTTTGTACTGACAATCATATTTCTAACAGTTAGCATTTTGTTTTCTTTGCAGCACTCCATTACAAATCGCGATCCGACTAGCCTTGAGACTCGATATGCAGAGAGGCACGGTCTTAGGGCATTGGTTGATCGATTGTATAGACACGGCGGCCTTGTAAGTCACTCATCTTTCTTGTCCATAGTTACCATGAGATATTTGAATGCATTATTGTATGGTGGACTGATGTGCTGTTTCTTTTTCTGCAGAGTCCGTTCGATACTCCTTTGCGGCGGGATGAGCTTTCGGGGGATGAGGATGCGTAGCTCGCCCTTGGATCCCTGGAGCTCACACACCTTCATTTTTGAGTCGCCTGATCTATGTAGACATTTTCTATGTATTAGTGATATCCTATCATGATTGTACCAATCGCTTTTTATATGCGATCATGTATTTATTCCTGCCACAAAATTTTTTCCCCTGTTACCGTCTCTATTAGCGTCGCAAATTTTACTGCTTGTGTCGCTATTAGTGTCGTTATGCACGTCGCAAACCGTCGCTGATAGTGACGCCAATATCGACACTGATAGCGACGGTTTGCAACGTGCATAACGACGCTAATAGCGACGTGAGCAGTAAAATTATTTTTGTGACGCTGATAGCGACATCAATACCGACGTTTGCGACGTGCATAACGACGCTAATAGCGACGCGAGCAGTAAAATTTGCGACGCTGATAGCGACGCCAATACCGACGCTGATAGCGATGGTTTGCGACGTGCATAACGACGCTAATAGTGACGCGAGCAGTAAAATTTGTGACGCTAATAGCGACGGTAACAGGGAATTTTTTTTTTTGTGGTAGAGCAGAGCCATACAAAATAGTTTTTGCATTACTGTGTACAATGCGCTTACAAACAGAAACAATGTATACTGAAATCATAAAACTGATACATGAAATAAATATATGATCGCATAAAAAGCGATTGATACAATCATGACAGGGTATCACTAATACATAGAAAATGTATGTGATGCTGATAGCGATGCCATACCGACGCTGATAGCAATGCCAATACCAACTGTTCTATGGCGTCGCCAATAACGACGCTTTTTGCGACAACGGGGGCAAATTTTGTTGTTTGCATTTTCGTCGTTTTAAATGTCGGTATAAGGCCTATATCTTGTAGTGTTTTTTAATGAATATTATTGTCGCTTTGAACGTCGGTGCAAGGCCTGTATCTTGTAGTGAGACCAACCTTGGTGAAGATTAAAAGAGTGAGAGAAGACAAAGATGAGAGATAAGGCCTTGCGATAAATTGAAAAGAGAGAGAGAAGACAACAAAGAGAAGAGAAGCCTTGGTGCAAACTAACCAAGACTCTCTTGAAGAGGACGAGAGAAACATAAGAGAGAAAAGAAGAAAGAAGACGAAGAGATATAAGCCTTGGTGAGAGAGAGAGAGAGAGAGAGAGAGAGAGAGAGAGAGACACACTGCTAAATTGCCAAATTCTTCTTTTGGAACATCATTGAGTTGCCACCACAATTGCAAGGTCGTAAATTGTTAGACAATGATATTGGCATTTATTTAAAAAAATTAAAGGAAATTTGTGGAGTTGACATGTTGGATCAAGCACTATCTGGTGCTTTGAAGTTCAGATTCGGTTCATTACTTTTAATATATACAAGATGCAAAAATAACATTGAAGTATGTAGTTGCTCTCTTCGTTATATGAAGTTTGACTTATTAAGGCAGTTTGCAATGGTTCGATGTGAAACATTAAGGGCCCTTCATTCATTAAGTTGACGAATGGGAACCAAACACGCAATTAATTGCTCTCTTCGTCATATGCAGTCTGAGTTAACAAAGCGCATCTGCAATGATACATTAGTGTTACGTTACATTACATATTAATCAATGGCCCTTAAGTAATGACGTATTAGTGTTGCATATTAGTTGCCCTTTTGCGTACCTGACACGCAAGACCATGCAAACCTTTCACGTTACGATATAGAAATTCTTCTTACTTGCACGTTCGGCCTGAGTGCGCCTTGTGCAACGGCCCAAAAACATACGTTTTCTTTGATTGACCACTCTCCAGCACGACACACACACACGCACACATACTCTCTCTCTCTCTCTCTCTCTCTCTCTCTATCGATCGATCAAAACCACTCTCTCTCTCTCTCTCTCTCTCTCTCTCTCTCTATCGATCGATCAAAACCACTCTCTCTCTCTCTCTCTCTCTCTCTCTCTCTCTATCGATCGATCGACCGATCAAAACCAGGAGGGAGATCATGAGCATTTGTCTCTTTGCAGTTGCCTCCACATTTCCTTCAGGATGGAGCATTCATCATCAACGAAAGCACTGACCTCCTCTTCTGCAGATGTGATTTCCTTTAATCCTGCAGGTGGGACTTCATATAGCCGCATCTGGGTCTTCTTCTTATGCTGTGGATCACGTGGGTAAGGTGGGTCTCCATTTGCTGCAGATGGCTCATATGGGCCTTCATTTGTCGATGGTGGGTCTTCACCAACAGAAGCGATCTCAGGTTTGGAGCAAGAGAGATCTGCAAAACCTCGCCCGAGCTCGTTCTCTCATCGTCGGTTCGTGGAAAGCACCCATGTCGGATGCCAGCCGGTGCCGCAAATTCGTGGGCTTGACAATCCAATCATGCTCAGGCCCAAGAAGCAGCACCGAGGATCAAATAGCAGACGTACTAAGAACGTTCTTGTCATTTTAGCCTCATCGCTTGTGGCTTTCTTTATCTTGGATTGTTGGTTTCTCACATGTTTCAGAAAGTTTGCATCCACATCAGATGATGGCTTGGACCTGCCCACTAATTTGGCCCTGGTATGAGATCTAGGCAGTGTTCATAAACTTCAGTCAAATAATTTTATTTTCTACAGGTCTGCTTAGATTCAACTATGGCTATAGTTGAAGCCACGTGAAGCCACACATTTACACTGGATTCTATTTCCATAATAGTACTATTACTATTACTATGTGATTCTGCTTGCTTGAGTGGGTCAATTCGTGTATCACTTGCCAAAATCAGGACAGTCGATCTAAGCAGCAAGGGAATATTAGAAACTATGCATACTTCCAAGAAAAGAAGACTCATTTTCTACGCAAGAAACATAGATGCATTATGCCCATCTTTATTTTGGGCTGATGTTGCTTCAAGGATGAAGTTCAAAGGTCAATAGAACTGAAGTCAGAAATTGCCTTTCTATACAGCCATTTAGTGGTGTGTTATAACCAACTATAATCTAGCTATGGCTTAAAAGAAGGATTTTCATGGCCAAGCAGTTGTGCCATGGAGACGGTCATGTTCAAATCCAACATACACGTGTTGATGGTGGATTCATTTTGAAAGAAGTTTTGTTAAATACATGCTTTAGGAAGGGGTAATTCTCTTAGATGTTACTTCAAGTTGTTGCAATGGTTCTTTTCTGTGGCAACCTGGTCGTAGAACTCAGGTCAGGAACTGCCTTTATACAAAGGCATTTAGTGGTGTGTTATACACTAGATCTGTAGCTTGAAAGAAATATGTTTATGGGCCAGAGTTGTGCAACAGAGCCAGTCATATTGATATGCAACATAAACATAAATGTGTTGATTATAGACTTTGACAAGGAGGTATTGTTAAATATGTGCTTTAAGAAGGAGTAATTATCCTAGTTCTTATATCAGGTTGGGCAATAGTCCTTCTCTGTGGCTTTGCAACCCTCAAGTCCATTGTGTATGACATAATAAACTTACACTTAGTCTGGGGTGTTACCAAGGTATTGAAGCTGGTAATGTCTGGACTCAACTTTGTATACTGATGACTTAGAACAAGACTAATGCACTGAAACTCAGAGCTGTCTAATTGATGCATCTACTGCATGATTGTTGAATTATCAGAAATGTATTCTGCTATGTTTGTTACTACATCTCAACCTTGTATACCAATGATGTATGAACTGGACTAATACACTGAAACTCAGAGCCATCTAACTAGTGTGTCTACTGCATAAAACTTAAATAATCAGAAAACATGTTTTCTATGTCTATTATGACATGAGAGCTGTCAACTTTCAAATGAGGCTAATACACAAACTCCAGGTGACCTAATACTCAAACTCGAGGCAACATAGTTAATGCCAATACTGCATAAATGTTACAACAATCAGAAATTCCATGTAATGGAGACAACTTCTATCTAGCATATGCATGTTTGGGACACCATCTTCACCTTCTTTGAGGATACAGAGTTAGACCCAACATTTGGACAGAGTATAGCTATCATTCTCATGGACTCTGAGAAAGCCCACAATGGAGTTTGCTAGGGTTTCCTAAAGGGACCATGGCTTGTTCAGCCTTTGCATTAGTAGTGGGCAGTGCCAGGTTTGTACAAGTCAGACAATTGTACTAAGGTTGATCATTGATGGGAGGTAGGGAGGGGAAGGAGCTTTGATTGGAGAGATCAGTCAAGCAGGACTGTCCAGTTGCTTCGTACTTTTTCCTGCTTTTTGGTAGAGCAGATGAATTACTTTCTCCACGTGAGCCACAAGTCTATGTTGCTTGAGGTTCCTATTGAGAGTGAGACAGTGCTTTCAGAATTGGCATATCCAAACAAAACAACCCAGATGGCATTCTGATGTTGGAGAGGCTACTTCTAGTCCTGGAAGTTTCTTGTATGATGGCGAGTTTGAAGATCAACAGGTATGAGTCAATTGGTATTCTCACAAATCTGGACCATGGGGTCTTGACTCTCATTTCAGTTGCAAGTGGGTGAGTTGCCGCAGACTATTTGGTAATTTGGTTTCCAAGTGAGACTTGACATCATGGAAGTGCAAGAGTTTGTCCTGGTGCCAGGCTCCATACCATGGAAATTGACCTTTTGGAGCATTGCTCACATTTCATTGGCTGGTAGAGTCTTAGTGTTCAACTGGGTCCTAGCTGTCTGGTGTGTTGCTCTCCTTTGGTGTTTTTGGACTTCATGCACGACCTAATATATGGTCCCGTCAGGTGTAGCTTGGACAGGTTGAGGAACTATGGCTTGACAGACTATCATTTGGTATAGGTCGAAGGGTGGCCTAGGTATCATTCATCTGGAGTATCAAACCCATGCCCTTGTGGGCAAGTTGTTATTCAGAGGGCTTACTCCAGGTGAGCAGACATTTGAAGCTTCTTCTTCAAGAGGGCATGCAGGGTTGCAAGCCCATTATAAGATGAATTAGCAGCCTTCCGTAAGATGGATTTCACAGCCCCTGTGACTCTTTCTTACTTCCTCTTTACAACTTCTTGGACTCAATGATGAAGAAAATGCCACATATCTCAGTTTTATAGAGCAGTCCCCCAAATGATGCATCCCAGACCCAACTCCAGGTACAGGAGAATCCTGCAAGTACTTTGAATTAGTAAAGGCAATGCTTCATTGTCTTCAAGCACTACCTAGGGCATTCTCAGCCCATCTTAGAGCACTCACTTGGCTACAAAGGATCCTTTCCTTCTTCCTTGTGTAGAACCCAGGAGGATATTGATAGGTAGCCTATCATTTAGAAGTTGGGCACACTTGAGTTGCTATGGATAAGAATGTCTTTACGGATAAGACTCGTTTTAACAAGTCGCATGTCACAACTTGGTCTAATCTTATGCAAATCTTATGCAACAAGTGCATGAGTCTTAGGTCTGTGGGACATGGTAGTCAGTTTGGAGGCTATGCTGCCCTGATCATATCTGTTAATGGAGGGTTTGCAATGCTAAGGAAAATGTCGAGTTAATTTAGGGATTACTCATAATTACAATACTTTTCCCTAGCATTTATTTGTTGGGGTTATCTCATTAACTGTTATGTGGTGAGAGATTGCAATCGATGTATCAATCTCAATCATGAGCTGTAGGAGTTTTCCATTAAGAAAGGGGATGATCTGAAAGTCAAGCCAGTGTGGTTACTTGCCGAGTTTGCCACCATTGGCTCACCAAAGTTAGATGATGATTAGATCATATTATTCTTAAACAAGTTGCCTCCTATACTTCCATTTTATGCAGCAAGTCATTTTGTTACCCTGACTACCAACCTTCTACAAGTATGAATGTCAATTCTTGTGTTACATAAGGTTGCATGATCAAGTCCACAAAAAGACTTCTCCACATTCTCAACTTTCCAAGAAGCTCTGGTATCCTCTTCTTTTAATTGGGCATAGGGAATTATTAAATAGGGGATTTTTTGGTGCTAATTTTTATAGTGTTTGGCATTTCTTGGCTGGCTGATTGTATTTTTAGGCCATTATGGTGCTGACTGACCTGATGCATTTTCAGCATTATTTTATGCCTATTTATTTGTGGGCTTCCTCCTCCTCAATCATCATTCACTTGCAAACTTCTAGTGTAGGTTTTGTTGGAGAGAAGGAGCCGGTGCCAATGTTCACACAGCTAGTGACTCGTTGTAGATGATTGTTTCATGTTTGGTATATGGATTCCATTTCCTAAACATATCTCTGAGTTTTCTCCTTTTCAGTGTTCTTCTATTTTCTTTTATCTCGTGTTATGCAGTCTATTACAGCAGTCTTCTACGCTTCCGTCATTGCACCCAGTTTTGATAACAGGTTGTATTTCTCATGAGCCTGCTGATATCAGCACTCTACATGGACCAGATTAGCTTGCATTTCTGTACAACCTGACAACAGCTTGCCGATCACACTCTTACATGTTGGACAACTTCCTCGATTGCCTTAACTGGCAGTTCCCTACCGCTGCCCTATCCATTTCAGCCCTGGTAGACAGCTGTCTTTTCAGCCTGATCAACCACCCTGCTGTTGTGATGCTCTGGAGGTCATAGTTTGCTCTGATACACTCATACAGGCTCCATTTTTGCTGCTTGTTCACTCCTATAGCTTGATCGCTGGTTATAGCACTCAAGATCTATCTAAATGGGTGTCACACTCCAACATCTCCCTTAGCCTGCTCCCACAAGAGCCATCGGCTGTTGGGCAGCTCTGCCTATGAGCATTTTGCATAGACATTCATTCATTTATAGCTTTCATTCATTTCCTTGTGGAGTTCCTTCTTTCTATTTTGTGTTTTTACACTTTTTTTTTGAGTTATTGTGTTTTAGTCGTGTTTGTACATTTTGTGTTTTCTTAGTGCAAACCCTAGCATATCTTCACACACAGTGGTGGCTAAAGCATCCACCTAAGATCCAACTTGCACGTGAGACACAATACAAGCTATATTCACAAATATGAAGGGACTAGACACCAGGCTCACTTCCTAGCCATAGAGCCAAACGAGCTCACCCTTGAGCATGGGAGCTAGCAGCACTATGGATCATGACCACGTACCAAGAACTAGCGTCCCATACCACCAGCCCACACTGTCTCAGTGTACGGGTGTGTTAGCCACCAACAGGCCAAGAATCCAAGAGTGGTGATAACGCAACCATGTGCACAACCGGGCCTTGAGTCCTATTTACAGGACTTGGTTGCCCTAACCCCAAAGTATCCTTAGTGTATTTGCACTAAGTCACTTCATGACCACTATGACCATGGCTACTAGTGCCCATTTAGATGTCCAAGGATGTAAGAATGACCCTTTCCTTAGGCTAAATTTCTCTAGGTCCTTTGGGATAAGGTGTGCTGGTACATGCTTAGGGTACTCCAGCTCATTCTACAAATAGCAATTCAGGCTAATTGCATGGGGGCTATTGACTAAGTTCCTTCTTAGGACTTACGCTTTTAAGCATATCACTGCATCTTTAGCTTAATATTAAAGCATCTCAATATGAAGCACCAATATGTAGGTTCTTGCCTCTTTTCCGATATTTACGTAATTGGGAACATATATGCTTAAGAAACACAGGAATCCGATGTACCCGAACCTCACATAGAGGATTGCATTACTTAAGGAATATTACGTCATTGCACAATTCAAGAACTGTTTAAGCACAGAACATACTGAATACATAGAGATTTTTGAGGCACAGAATAGATTGCTCATCAGATTGCACTCAGCATTACATTGATTGCATTGCATTATATTGCATATGGTTAGAACCACACTGCACAGAGATTACTGAGGCATAGAACAGATTGCTCATTAGATTGCACTCGGCATTACATTGATTGCATTGCATTACATTGTGTGCAGTTACAACTGCTCTGCTCATTCAGCAAATCCTAACAGACACGACTGTAATACACGGCTCCTGCCTCCTTGACATTTGGTCCACCTAGCAGTTTCATTGACCAGCACCCAACACATGGCATGCAATGTGGACTTGAACTCACTTTTGTAGCTAATCTTCAATATCCCCTTGGTCAACTTGAGCTACCTCATCCAGGGTAGCAACCAAAGGAGCTTGAATAGGAACATTCTGGACTGGAGCTACTGCACAAACCGGAACTCTAACTATAGGGGCAGGAGCTTGGAGTGGAGTTGGAGGATGCAGTGGAGCAGGAATAGGAATTGGACTTGGTTCACCTTGTCCTTGAAGTGCCATCTGAGCCATGAAAATAGGAGAAGGAGGCGGCTAATTTAGAGATTTTCTCACAGCCATTGATTGCTCTATTCTCCGCCTATAGGATACTTTGTTTGTGCCAAGTATAAATAAGAATTTGCTCTCTATTTCTTCTTTGGCACATTGTGGATTGCAGGTCACCTTTGATGATGATAGATGCATGTTGAGAGATAAGGAACACACGACTTTGATCTTGACTGGCACTTTATGTCATGGGTTATATGAGCTAGATACTCTTTCAGTTGATCAATCAACATATTTAGCATCTACTCTTACTCCTGCTATGTTATATTCGGAGTTATGGCATGCTCGTATGGGGCATGTGAATTATGGTAGCTTGATGCTCTTGCAACGTACACAGATGCTAGATGGATTACCTCTTTTGGAGAGACCTCTTGAGTACTTGTGCGAAGGATGTATTTTGGGAAAAATGCATTGTTTTTCGTTTCGCCGTGATGTTGCTTTTAGAGCCACAACCAGGTTACAGTTAGTGCATTAAGATATATATGGCCCTATGCAGACATAGCTAAGGGCTATGCACAGAAGAAAGTCAATGACTATGAGGAGACATTTGCTCCTACCTTCTGAATGACTACCATTAAGTCTATGGTTGCTTTGGCTGCCCATTATGGATGGATTGTGCATCAGTTAGATATTAAAACTGCATTTTTACATGGGGAATCATGAAGAAGTATATGTACTGCAGCCCATTGGTTTTGCAGTTGAGGGATCCGAACACTTGGTTTGCAAGCTCAAAAAGGCTTTATATGCTTGAAACAAGCCCATTGGTTTTGTAGTTGAGAGATCCGAACACTTGGTTTGCAAGCTCAAAAAGGCTTTATATGGCTTGAAACAAGCTCCTAGAGCTTGGTATGCAAGCATTGATGCCTTTTTACTTAGCCAAGGGTTTATCAAAAGCTCATCTGAGTCTACCGTTTACGTATGTAAAGGGGGGATTCATGCTGATAATTTGTCTAAATGTTGATGACCTTTTGCTTATAGGGACACATGCAAATCAAATTTCAGCATTTAAACAAAATTTGCAGCAAACTTTTGAGATGTCAGACTTGGGGTCTTTGCATTATTACTTGGTCATTTAGTTCATACATGATGCTAGAGGTATTGGTTTATCACAGTCAAGATACATTGGTAAACTTCTTGAGAGGTTTGGCTTACAAGATTGCAAGTCAGTCTGTATACCAATGGAACCTGGACTAAAGTTGTCATTACATAATGACAATGATTTGTTTGATATACACACATATGTTCCAACAGTTGGATGCCTTATTTACCTATGCAACACTAGGCCAGACATACAATTTGTAGTTTTAGCCTTGAGCAGATATATGCATTAGCCACGCATGTCACATTGGCAAGCTGTTAAGCGTGTCTTTTGTTACCTGCAGGGTACTAGATCTCTTGGATTGCTTTATGCCAAGGGGGGACCATTGCAGTTACATGCTTACAGTGATTTTGATTGGGCTGGTGATTATGATTCACATCACTCCACTAGTGCCAATTGTTTCTTTCTTGGCTCATCTTGCATATCTTGGCTCCACTATTGTCACATTGTCATGTGAAGCTGAATACAAGGCAGCTTTCACTACCACAATTGAATGTGTATGGATTAGACGCTTGCTAGCTGATCTGGATGTATCTGTTATGGAGCCTACTTCTTTGTTCACTAACAGTCAGAGTGCCATTGTAGTGGCACGGAACCCAGTGTTTCATGCATGCACGAAACACATTGAGATACATTATCACTTTGTTAGAGAGAGGCTACATGTAGGTGATATCAGCCTTGTCTTTTGTCCTACCACTAGTAATGTGGCAGATATCTTTACCAAAGCTCTTCCTCGTGACAAATTTGAAGCATTTCACAATGCTTTAAATTTGATCTCCTTTGGTAGTAGACGATCCTTGTACTTTTGATCACTCTTCACTCCAGGGGGGTTTGTTGGGTTTCACTCATGCCTACGCTCACAGAGGAGTGTCGGTGATTAGTTGGACACTGGGGCACTTTTTATTCTCAGTACGAGAGGTTTTTTCCCCCATACTTATTCTCTTCTTTCCTATGTGTCTATGTTACACACTTATGAGCACTTATCATGTTCGGGTGTGAACACCCCCTACAACCCTAAGGTTTAAGGGTTGTACTTTGTACTTTCAGTTTACACTCTTTCAGTCTATTGCATTGGGTGTCATGCTTCACTCTCCACACTGTCTACTGCTCTCTCAGTTTAGCTTCAATCCTCTCAGCCTCTCACACTTGGTAGGCCCTTGTGTAGGACATCTTTGGTCCAATGCCTTGGTCTCTTTTGGGTGGAACTTTTTCAATCAGGACTCAGAGCTTGCTTTTCACTCTCATCAATCACCTTTGTTGGTCCATAAAGGGAGCATTAAACCATTAATTAACCATATTTTTCTGGCTCTTAAAACATTCTTAAAAGAATATTTCAGTTAAAATGAGAGTGTAGAATTTTGGTAGGATGACTGACTCAAAATGTTCAATAAAAGGGAACCATTGTTCACTACCACTTTCATTCCTCATTGCCACATGTCACTGCCAACCATCCTACCTGTCCTTGCTATGTTGTTCTTCATCACCAGCATTCTCTCCCCTCTTTCATCATCATCGTCGTTGCTGTCGTCGTCGTCAATCATCATCATCATCATCTCCTCTCACCTTTCAGACTGCTGCCCTGCTGTCCTCTTCTTCCAAGAGCTGCCACCCAGCTGGCTGTTGTCCATTCCTGCCTTCACCAGTCCTTGTGGTTGCTTCATTTCCATGCCAGCTATCACGTTCCCATTTTCAGTTTTCACCTCTGTTGTGTTTGGTCTCCTACACACATCATGTTCATTAAGAAGCAACCACTCAGGTTGCAGTTCCAGCCCTCTTCGTAGCTGTGTTTCCGCTCTCAGGCTGCTGTCCTGCTGCTGCTCCATTAATTTTCATCGTATTCTTCCCACAGTCTGTCTGAAACTGCTGCTTGTGATGGTCCTCTCCATCATCACTGCTGCCAGATGGCCATCATATTTCAGCATCGAGCATTGGTGATTTGCTGCACTTGGGATCCATTCAGGAAGACAACACTCTTCCTAATCCCACTCCAATGAAAGACCATGGTTGTTGGATAGCCCTCCACTCTTTGAGCATCCACTGTATCATATCAGCATTGGTTCGTTCATTGAGTTCCCAGCATTCATTCATCTTTTCTTCTTCATTTGTGTTTTGTCTAAACTCATTTAGTTGTGTTCGTACACTCGCTATGTTTTCTCTGCAAAGCCTAGTGTAACCTCACACTGTAGCTTTGTTAGGATGAGGAAAATGGGCTTTCATCAAGGCCCCTACAAGTTCTGTTTCATTCTTGTAGTTGTTTTTTTCAGAAAATTATTTGAGCTAGTTCATTTTGCTTTGATTAGGATGAGGGAAATGGGCTTCTAAACCATCAAAGGCCACTACATATTATGTTTCAGCACCTCTACACTTTGGCTGCACATGCTCTTGCTGAGGTTTGGTTTTCAATACATCTGGTATTTTCAAAGAGTTTTTTTTCCAAGTTGACATTTTCTCATTTAGAACTCCAATGCGAATTGTTTGAAGGGTGAACTGAAGAGTGAACCAGATGACTCGTGGAAGGAGCCTTATGATGAAACTTCTGCCTGGAAACCTTGCTCTGATGACCTTGACAATGAAATGAGTTGTGAGTTTTATCTCAGAACACTTGCATCTTGGCTGTTTTATAATGCTAATTTTTTTTCCTTAACCCTTATTTTTTGAGTGTTCCAGCATCATATTCCAAGAAAACCAATACAGGATACATTATGGTCAGCGCAAATGGTGGTCTCAATCAGCAGAGGGTTGCTGTAAGTGTGTTTAAGAGTATTATGTTTCTTGTTTGCACAAAAGAACCTTTGAAATAGTAGTTGTGATTATACATTTCAGAAATTGACTTTTACAATGATTCACTAGCCTTAGAATCCTGAAGCTTCTCAGTTGAAGTTTTATCATCCTTGATTTCACCAGTTAGTATCCTGCCCGATAACATCTAACATGCTTCTTAAATGTGCATGTCACAGATTTGCAATGCTGTGGCAGTAGCTCGCTTGCTCAATGCAACTTTGGTTATTCCAAAATTTTTGTACAGCAGTGTGTGGCAAGATAACAGGTTTTGTTACTATAATCTTAATTTGTATTAATAAATATGCTTGAATGCAAAGTATGGTTAGCCTACTACGTTTTCTCTAACTAATCTGCGCACATTGGTGGTTTGAGGACTCACACGAAGTGGGTGGACTTGGAAGCTCCTTCTAGGAATATCGGCCATACCTTGGAGTATAATGGAGACCATCACTGAGGTGTAGCTTCACCATAGCATCGCCCACCCTATCCAAATCATATTTCCTTCCCTATCCTACTCTACCTATTACATTTCTTGGACATTTGGATGGGTGCTGGTGACATTGGTCATAGTGGTCATGGAGTGACTTAGTGTGAATGCACTAAGGACACTTCAGGGTTAGGGCAGCCGATTCCTATTTATAGGAGTCAAGGGCCTACTGTGCACATCATACTGTTTAGGACTAGGAAAAAGGAGCAGGGCTTAGCTTTCGCAAACATTCCTTGGAGGAGGATCGAAGTCATAGGACTTCAAGGGAAGTCTTGGTAGCTTGACACTTTGGAACACTTTGGATTTTGGAGGATAGGGCCTTGGATGAGGTGGAATGAGAGTGGAGTTGGTCTGTTCACAAAAAGCAATGAGTTTCTTCACCTACATAGCCTGGATTGGCAAACATATCTCAATGTAGGATGATATGGATTGGTTCCATCATGCAAC
The DNA here is from genome assembly GCF_053477565.2 of Lygodium microphyllum. Classification (NCBI taxonomy): domain Eukaryota; kingdom Viridiplantae; phylum Streptophyta; class Polypodiopsida; order Schizaeales; family Lygodiaceae; genus Lygodium; species Lygodium microphyllum. Next base: position 66,785,165 of record NC_141163.1, read on the forward strand.
AGACACCCCGCAGAGCATAGTGACATGGATTTTGTTGGCCAGACTTTCTGGTGATGCTTATGGGATTGTAGTGGCTGAGAAGGGTCTCTTACTTCCTATGGTTGGTGGGACATGGGGTCTTGCAATTGGCAATTGGTTGGTTTAGATGCAATAGCATGAGGTCTACCAACATTTCCCATAGTAGCACGTGAAGACTCTGAAGCAATTCTCTATGATCATGTGAGGCTATGTAGTGGGAGTGGAAAGGAGGCTGTAGACTACTTTGTTGAGTAGAGCCCAGCCTTGGGTGTATCTTTTGGGGGGCTTTTTGTTGGCAATCTGTTAGTCAAGGATACCACTGACTCTACAAGGCACAAATGCATGACATGATCTTCATCATCAAGGTTGGCTCATGCATAGTTGTGTGCAAGAAGGATTTGCCTAGCTGCTAGGTATTGAAGGCTATTGTGTTGCAATTTGAGGTGTGGAGGATTATTAGTAGCTTCACAAGGTGGCATATTTGGAAGGCCCAATGCCAACTAGTCTCCAATAACTAGAGCCTCTTGGTGTATACCACCCTTAACGGAGCTTTAGTTATCCATTATTCACTTCTTCAGAGGTTGTTAGGAGTAGCTTTAGGGTGACGGATAGATTTGAAAAGTGGGTATCATCATGTATGCATTCGAAAAGAAGATGTGCACAAGAAGGGTTTTAGGACAACTTTTGGCTTGTGTGAGTTTCTAGCGATGCTGTTTGGATTCACTAATGCTTTAATAACATTCAATTGGATGATGGACATGATTTTTCATTAGCATAGATCCTTTATAGGAACATTCTTTGATGAAATCATTATTTAGTCAAAGAATATAGAGGCGCATAGGAAGCATTTGGCTTTAGTCTTTTAGGAACTTCTCGAGCACAAGTTAGTCATTAATGACAAGAAGAGTGAGTTCTACTTGAAAGAGATTCATTTCTTGGGGCATATAGTCTTTAAGGATGTTGTTAGGATGGATTCAACTAAAGTGCAGGCCATTCATACTTGGCCATATTTGTAGACTCTTCATGATGTATATAGTTTCCTTAGATTGTGTTCTTACGATAGGAGGTTCATCTACCATTTTGCAGACATTGTTACTCCTCTTCATACAGTGCAGAAGAACGGAGTGCCTTTGAGATGGGCTGAAAAAAAGATTGCAGCCTCCGATTAGTTGAAGAAAAAGCCTACTTTGGATTTGGTTTTAATTTTTCCTGATCTTTGAAAAGATTTTGTGGTACCATGTGATGTATGTGGGAACATCATTGGTGCAGTTCTCATGTAGGGTGGCCATGTTATGGCCATTGAGGGGGTAATTCCATGTTGCTGAAAAGAATTTGTAGATTTATGAGAAAGAGAGGTTAAATTTCGATTGTGCTCTTTCAATGTGGTAGTACCACTTGCCAAGTGCTGTTTTTTTAATTTAGGATGTTCATAAGACTTTGAAATAGTTGTTTGAGAAGTATATGAGATGAGACAACTTCTTGTCAATATTCCACTTGCTGATCATTCATGCACAGGATGAAGCCTTTGGAAGGATTTATGATCAATTGATTGATTGTTAGCATCATGAGCATTATTCACATAGAGATGATTTTCTTATGGTGCATGGTCACTTGTGTAACAAAGCTTGAGGCATGATTGAAAGCCATGCTCCATTGTATGCATGGCATTGAGGTATTGATGTGATAGTGAAAGCAACAGAGTCTTTCTTTTATTGACCAACTTTGAGGGGTGATATTGAAACCTTTGGGAGTACATGCATTATATATAAGAAGGTTAAGTATGTCCAATAGAAGGCACCAGGATTGCGCATCCATTGAATTTTTCAAATAGACCATGGGAGAATATAGCTACAGATCTTATCTTTGATCTTCATAGGACACCTATAGGGAATAATGGAATTCAGGCTATCATATACACATTCCATAAGCAAGCACATTTCATTCTATGAGGAAGGTAGATAAAAGAGGACCATATGGTGACGTTGTTCATGTATAACATCTTCAAGTGTTGCTATGCTGCAATCTATCAGTGGTGATAGAGATTGACAAATTACCACTTTTTTTTGGAAATGAATTTTTGAAAATACGAGTACTTCTTTGTCTCATAGCATAAGACCACGTGGGAACAAGTTTTTCCATTGGTGGAGTTTTCTTATGGACAAAGGATAAAATCCTTTGGACAGATAAGCATATTGAAAATATAGATGAAGTGTACAAGAAAGTAAAGCAAGCTCTTCAAAGGTCATAGGAAAAGCATAAGAGTCGCAAATTGTCATTGCAGAAAGGGTGATTGGATGAAGGGAAAGGAGTGCTTATTCCCTATGCTAAGCATGAGGTGCGATGGACCTTTTCAGTGAGAGAAAATATTAGTGATGTGGCTTACTGGTTGAAGCTACTGGATTACTAGAAGATTCATAATTCATTTCATTTGAGTCTTCTTTGAGCTTTCAATGGAGATGTACGAAAGGATATGCTTGACAAGATTTCAGCTAGAGGTTGAGGAACTTGAGGATATCTTAGTTCATAAATAAATACATCACATAATGAAAGAAAGGTAAGAGGTAACGTTTCATGCCTCTATATGGTGAGTGCCCAAATTATTCACTGATAGATGCAAAGTGGATTGAAGAGGGTGACCTAGTAATTTTACCTCAGCTGTTTCCTAGGTATTTCAAATAGAACCCATTTTGGTTGGGGTTGAGATATGTACAATAGAGTGTTGAACTGGAGCATTGCCTAGTGCTTAAGAGGGGTGTAATGCTTCCTCTTCCTCATAAATAGATTGGCTCTGATATCTAGAAGTCGCTTGGTGATGCTATATGCTCATCCAAGGTCCTGTTGGCTGGCAGTACATCTACTTTGGGACTTCTATGATGAGTGGCCATGAAATTCAACAATTCATGTGAGTACTTACTACAGCTACGAGTACCGTAGTGCTAATTGTTGGTTGAGAGAATGTTATTTTTATTTTTTGGAGTATGTGTGTGACTTACACTGGCTGTAATAGTTGCAAATGTTACACAAAACACTTGATTGCATCTATTGCCAATATATGGCTGCCATGTTTCTGTCACGCTCAGATGTGATTGAAGGTGCTTGCCATTTTTCAAGGGGGGTATGTCATGGGGATGTGATTTATCTTTGGAACTCTCTCTTTTGGCAGGTCCAAGACATTGCACATGGATTAAGGTTCTATGAGTTTAAAAACTAAATTAATTAATTTGAGTGAAAAATAGAACTAATAAATTTTTGTGAAAAAAGAAATCAATAATAAGTTTATGCACATGCTTAATTAACCTTGCTTGAATGAACCTTAGAAGTTTCTTTTAATTTGTTAAATTTGGGTGTGAGCCAAAGTTTTGGGCCAAGATTCTTAGATTTAATACACCAATAATTATTCATTAGAAATGTTGTCAAGACACAGGAAAAGTAGGAGAAACATTGGCTGATATGGATCATCCATCGTCAACATCTATTGATCACGCCATTGCTGAAGTTGATCGTTCCATCTACAAATAGGAAATGTGGTTTTTGCATAGGGTGGAGTCGTTCTATGTCAAGCATCTTGAGCTTACGTGCTACGATTTGAGGCATTGTAGAGAGACCTTTTTTTTTTTTGGCAAGTAAAGTGTGGCTAATTATATTACTCAAAAAAACTGATTACAATAGAGTGCTCATGCTCAACAGACTAGCTGGAGCTGATGCAAATTCACAAATACATCATGTATGCAAGCCTTTCAAGACGGTCTGGGGGGGATGAGGGCAAGAAGCCATAGAGCGGGGGTGTATCGCCATCTGGGGCTGCCTGCCTCCATCATGAAGAACAGGTCCTAGCCGCTCCAGGTCCGCAGGAAGTGAAAATAGAGCTCCTGACGAGCTCGAGACTCGTCTTGCACTTGGTCCCACCGGCTGCGGAGAGAGTGGATGTTGGAAGTCCAAAGCTCTGCCAAAGTTGCCTATACTGAAAGGCACTACCTCCCAGAAACCTCCTGACAGTGTGCCTTCCAGATATGCCATCCAGTAAGACTCCCTAATACGATCTCCCATACCTCAAAGTGGTCTGTTGTGGGCTCCAGTACTTGGCGGTTGGGTAAAGCCTCCAAGTCGACCATTGCACAAGACCCAGTCTCAATTATGAAAATTGTGTCCTGCATCTCGGCCTCATACGAAAGGTGATGGCCCTGGTTGACTTCCTGCCAGCAGAAAGCTCCCCAAGTTGCCTATACTGAAAGGCACTCCCCGCCAGAAACCTCCTGGCAGCGTGCCTTCTAGATGTGCCATCCAGTAAGATTCCCTAATATAATCTCCCATACCTCAGAGTGGTCTGTTGTGGGCTCCAGTACCTGGCGGTTGGGTAAAGCCTCCAAGTCGACCATTGCGCAAGACCCAGTCTCAATGATGAAAATCGTGTCCTGCATCCCGGCCTCATACGAAAGGTGATGGCCTTGGCTGACTGCCTGTCAGCAGAAAGCTCCCCATGAGATACATCCAAGGCTGGGTACCAGACGGCGGAAAATGAGGCATGCTCCTCTCCACACGAGCTGTGCCGCCTCGCAAGACCAAAGACAGTGCTTTGGAGTTTCCAAAAGCTGCTATGGGCAGCATTTACACCCTCCATCTTGCTACATCTGGGCTAGCCAACTCCTTACCATGAGACCTCCATGTGCCAAAAGCCATAGGAAATTCAATATCCTCCTCGGCCTCCAGCTATCCCATAGGCGGCGCCAGAAAGTCCGACGGAAGTCATCCCTGATGCTGTGCTCCGCCAGTATCTGCTACGCGAAGGCACCCACTCCATGTTCTCCTGCATCAGTACATGTCTACCAATCCTAGCTATGTACTCCAAGAACCTCAGTGGCTTCTTGGCGACCGCAGTGGTTGGCAATAGCCACTCTCCAAGATTCCACTCCAGCTCATCAAGTGGCTAGCTCTCCCATATCTAGAGGCGCCACTCCCTGAACTCCTCCAAGAACACATAAGAGTCTTGACGCCAGGTCTTTCCTTGAAGACCAACCACACGAATCCTCCAAGGAAGGACAACTATCTCCTCATCCTACTGCCCTCTGTCAAGGACCAAACGCCCCCCATCTTGAACGGTGAAAAAAATCCCGTAGGGGGCACCGCCCACTCTACTTGTCACCTATAGGGGAGTACCTGTTGGTGAAGATCTAGCGGCTCATACCTCGCCAAGCTCCACCGGTTCTCGGATTGAGGTATCCTTGCATCAATCTCCCTCTCCTCAACTCAGCTCCTCTCTGACAATTTGATGCCTACTGCAACACCTCCTGAAAATCTAGTGGCCCATACCTCGCCAAGCTCCACCGGCTCTCGGATCGGGGGGTCAAGCCACTCCTCAGGTATCGTTGTGTCAATCTCCCTTCTCAACTCAGTTCCTCTTTGACAACTTGATGCCTGCTACAACACATCCTGGTCCACCATCCTATATACCTCTCACCACGTCCTGATAGTACAAGCACCTTGCTGTCTACAACGCTATCTGCTCAAAAAGGTGTCTACAGTAGTCAGTGGCAATCTCCATCACCTCATTTGGGTTAGAGCGAATCCTCCCATACTGATCTCGGAGGCTGCGAATTTGATCTCCTGAGGTGCGAGGTTGATGCATCTGGAAAAACTCCGTGCACATCGTGTCCTCCTTTTGCGCCCAAAAGGCTGCTGAGGTACGGAACGAAAACTTCGAGCGCCTATCCTCAAGACCGGCGAGGGATGCCTGTGCACGCACCTCTTGTGCGTGGAGAGTGGGATCCCCTGGTACCTCCTGGATTAGTCTCTGCGAGTAGTTTGTGTGTGGTTGCTAGGTCTCGCCGGAGTGCTCTCTCCTCCTCCCAGCTCTGCTGCTTGCCTAGCTTGTAGGGCTGCCTCCTGGCAAATCCTGCTCGACTCGGCTAGTCCAGAGCTGCCCAATGTGCCTCCTCACCTCCTCCCTCTTGTAGATCGAGTCAAGGATCCGATAGGATCATGTGTCCAGGACTGAAACTAGAGCATCCAGTGTCAGGAGAACTGGGCAATGATCAGACAAAGTGGTGCCTGCCAATTGCCCTACCTAGCCTTCGCAAGAGCACCCCCACTCTCCCACATAGAACCTGTCTAGCCGCTCCAGCAAAACTTTGCCCAGCCGCATGTATCCCCAAGAGAAGTTCAACGACCTCGCCCTCCTGTGGAAAGCTAGGTCTCTCCAAGCATCACGTGCTCCTACTGTGAGGAGGAAGACCCCCCATGCCTCCTGCTCCTCCCCTGCCATACCCTGGTAATTTCTGCCTCTGCCCTACTGGTCCTCTAGGGCCTTCAGGTTGTTGAAGTCTCCTCCAACAGTCTAGGAGTCCACTTCTGGGAGTCTTGCTGCGATCTCCACCCAAAACCTGCTATGTGCTCTAACCTCAGTAGGGGCATGAACATTGAGTACTCCAAGGCACGAGTCCCCAATATCCAATCTGATCCATAGAACCCTCCTTGCCACAATCATTCTACGGTCACGTACACAGGCAGTGAGGCTCGGGCAAATAGAGGTGCATACGCCTCCACTCCTGCTGTGGGCACCGATGGCATACTCCGAGTAGGTGTGTGAACTGCCTGGGAGTACCTTTCCAACCCGATGGGCCCGGGTAGGGGTGAGCTTGTGCTCCTACAAAAGTAAGATGTTGATCCGTCCGGCAAGGGCAGGTTGCAACTCCTGTTGAACAATGAGCTTCCTGGAACCACATGCCCCATTGTAGTGGAGGCTATTCACATTCCAGGATGCAAGATGTAGATTCATAGGGAAACTTGTGACTGACCGAACAGGCATCTGTTCGGTGTGGAAGCTGCTGACGAAGAAGAAGAGCTATGGGGCATGCAAATACGCTTTGTCACAGGCCTAGATGGTGAACTCCATTTCCCCATGGTGGCCCTCGAGTGGACCATGGGGGTGATAGATGCTCCAGGTGGTACCACTAGGGCATCTATCAGCTAGGCTAAAAGGCGTGACTCTGTACACTAGTAGAAACGGATAGCCTGTGCCAGGGGCCCCTCGATCACATGCATCGGTGCTCTCCACTGTGGAGAGGCTCGAAAGATAATGCTCAGATGTGGGACCTTAGCACCAGCCCACTAGTTAATGTCCATCATGCAACCTAGCCACTGCTGGGAGAAGAGTGCTAGTCCTCCTCCCATCCACTGGGAGATGTGGTCTGCCACCTGACCTTCACCTCCTCTATCTGTGTCATCATCCAGTCTCTTGAGTGAGAGGTCTCAAGGAAGAAAGCATAGTTTGGTCCATCCGATGGTGCTAGTAAATGGACCTTACTACTCCTTGACTTGCGTACCATGAAGATCCCCACCTCCAGAGGTAGTGGAGACTCTCCGCGCTCCGCAACTCTCAAGTAGGACCATGGACCACTGGGAAAGAACTCCTGTGGTAGCAGCTATCTCAGGAAAGTGTGACGGGCGACAAGGACAGATGAGTTGGTGGCTGTGTGGGGAGGGGGGGGCTAGACTGTTGGTGAGGGGAGGATGTAGGCGTATGGGGCTCATCACCTCCTGTGGGAAGGGAGGGATGGGCAGGGGGGTCACCTATACTGGGTGAGGATCAGGGGGACTGATTGGCGGGGAGATGGTAGGATGGTCGGAGGTATGAGGCGGGTGTGGGGGGGCAGTGGCCCTGGAAGGGGGGGGGGCTATGGGCTAGGGTCGGGGCGGGGGGGGGTGCTATTGGATCTCGGGTGAGGTAGCTTGTGACGCCTCCATGGGTGGTAGATGTGCAAGTTTGTGGTCCTGTTGGGTGGAACGAGCAGGGGGGGCTGCGGGGTGCTCTGTCGAGGGTCCGTTGCTCGCCCTCCTGCTCCCTGCTGTTGTGGCTGTGTCTAAGGGGCTGATTGCCCCCCCCCCCCCCCCCCGTGCCATCTCCCTCTCTGTCGTCTCTGGACCCGTGTAAAACCGTCAACGTCCACCTGTAGGCCTATCGGCGGAGCCGCCTTGGCTCCGAAGCACGTGCAATCTGTTGCCTGATACCCAAATTCATGGCATCGCAGGCATTGCCCTGGCTGCCCAGTCACAATAACCTGTTGCCTAAAGAAGTGTTTGACTGCCACAATCTCAAGAAACTTTGGTATGTCCTTTGTATCTTTCACAGCCACCCGTACCTTTGGGACTCCTGTGGCTGTCATTGCATCTGTGAAGGAGGGATGAAGAACTCTGCCGATGAGACATCCAAAGTCCTCCACTAACTGGCGATACTCTACTACCAGTCCGGGGAAAAGTAAGGTGACCGGATGTCTAAGAAACGTGTTATGGAGCGCGAATGCCTCTACTGTAAAGCCATTGTACTAGGGAACCATGTAAATGACCCCCTTCGTGGAGGCATAGGGTGAGCTATCCACTAGCTCACGAGTTGCATCCATAGAGGTGAGTCGAACCATGAAGATCCCTTGACCCATGAGAACTGCCTCCGCAATCTGCGCTATGCCAATGTGCAACGTGGATTGAAGCCAATCCCGAAGTTGGCCCTAGATGGGGAGTGTCCTACGATCTGACCAAAGATCACTGTTTCTTTCAGCTCCAGCTATGTGGCGTGGATTGCTAAGAACTGTTCCTCAGAGAGGACGATGCGCAAGGTGTTTGACTGGGGGGCACTCACAGAATGCACCGGCGTCTGACCAGAAGTTTCCATTGCGCGTCCGTGTCGAGAACCTACCAATCACGTTGCTTTGCTACCGGAGGGGGGGGATGTTGCTGCAGATGGAGGGAGCAATTGGAGGATGGTGGGGGAGGCGCTGGACGCCACAGATGGCCAGCTCACGATAGGCACAGCGTGGGTGGTGGGTCTGCTGGACGGGGCCGCTAGGCGGAGGAGGTAGGGGCAGCGCGGGGGGGGGGGGGGGGGGGCCGGCGCAGGCACGCCACGAGGGGGAGCAAGGTGGGGACAGTGTGCCACAGGGGGAGCAAGGCAGGGGGATGGGGGGCAGAGCTGGCGCGATGGCGGGGCGGGGCAGCAGCGCGACGGGCAGGCAAATTAAGGATTAGGTTATTGTAGAGAGACCTATTGTGACAAATTTTGTCGAATAGGATTGTTTGGAAAGATCCAATTTGGGCAATAGTCTTCTTATGGCTCCATAGAATAATTCTTGTTTTGCTCAGATTTGTTGTTCTTGGTCTTGGTTGTTGAGAGTGGCTGGAGACTTGATGAGGACTTATACTAGGGGGTCTCGCTCAAGACTACTTACCTTTGCAAGATCTTATAATTAGTTCTGAGCAAAGTGAACATCTCCAAAGGGCACCAAGTGGCAAATGATCTCTACTTATTTGCTCTTATAGCCATGGCATAAAGGGGCTCAATAAGACATGATCAGTAATCCGCTAGGTCCTCCATTGAAAGCATCATCCTTTGATTGTTTTGTTCTTATAACCATGGCATCCAAGATATCCCACTGCAGTCTTACACAGGACCCAAGTATGGGTTCTCATGGGGTCTCCAATCTCTGACGTAAGCAGGCTTCACATTGCTTATTTTACTCTTATAACCATGACATAAATGGGCTTGACAAGATATGATTGCTAAGTCGCAAGGTCCTTGATGCAGAGTGAGATGACATGCCAGCATAAGCAACACAAAGGCATAATGACACACCCCATGAAGAATGATACACGGCCTGAATGTCACCAACATATGTCGAAAAAACACAGCATAGGATACATCATCAGGGAAATGCAGGTTCCCAAGTGTAGCAATATCACCAAATATAGATGAAGCAGATTGGAGTTGAGAGTGATGTCATGCAGCAGCTGAGGGTCAGTTGGAGTAGAGAGCCTATGGAGTCCAGCAGTAAAAAGCAGCACTAATGAGCCTATGGAGGCTGGAAAATAGGTCGCCTGCTGGTGGGGTGTGAAAATGGAGCACCTGGTCAGGTCATCAGCTCTGGAGAGATGGAAACACAGCACTTCTCAGATTGAGATGGCTGGAGAACCCCCGAACAAGTTTGCAATGAAAGTTTTGGCAATTCCAAAATTTTCTAAGAAGGCAAGAACATGGGATATTTTTGCATGGTTTTTGGGGCAAGTGTAACTCACCAATCTTTCTCTTCATCTCTCATTCTGGCATGCAAGCTTGGAGCCATGCTGAGAGAAGTCCAAGAGAGCATGGGACAGCATCGTGCTAGCTGTATGCAGCCATTTCTCCACCTGAATCAGCTTGGACCCATTATCTCCTCCATTGATTTGCTGTCTGGAGCAGGAGGTATCAAATTTTATGGCAATAGAACAAGCTGGATCAGCATGAAGGTGGTCCGCCAAAGCATCCGTGCAACTGTTTGCATTGAGTTCTCTCTTTTGCTGCCCAAGAGCTTGTTGATCAGTGCTGAATTCGAATTTTTTGATTTATGGCTGAATGAGGGTTTCAGCAGGGCAAGGCAGATCAGAGCATGCCGAATAGGTTGTTGCATGTGGATATACAGGAGTGTTTGGATATGCGGAACTTTTCATGGACAGGCATTCATCGCTATGGATCTATTCAGCAATGAAACACATGTTGGCACATCTTAGAGTGGAATTGGGACAATTTTTTCAAAAGCCAATATTGGCAAGAGCAAATGTGGGCAAATGCATTAGGGCATAATTGGATGGAGTTCTATGTGGATGCATTGAGGATTGGAACCAATTCAGTGGCTAGTTGCTGCTGCAGTTTTAGGGCTAGCAGGCTGGCTTAAGGGATGAGCCGTTAAGGGTACCTAGAGTTTGTATCGACTCCAATTGTGATGGTTTGAAGGTTATTGGCTATCCATAGAAGTCAATCTATAGAAAAAATCTGTATTGGACTAGTGATTTGCATGCAAAAATGTCATCTTTCTCCATAATCTAAAGAAATGTCGCAAGGGGTGCCAGAGTTGGGGCCAATTGGTGTTTGTGCCTTAGGAGCATTCTAAATCCCATTCTATGAGTATTTTGTTTGAGCTTACTAAGTAACATTGTTTGTGCTTACTAAGTTAGCATTGTAGTACCCTTTAGTTATCTGAAGGCTGGTTTCAAATGGAGAAATGTTGTGACCTCCTTGGGATAGATTTTTAGGATTGGACTCAGGACCCCTTCTCAGCCTCTATGGAATAGTATTACCATAGTTGGATGGGGATAAAGTTAGATTAGACGTGGCATTTTGAGATGATGTGGGTTACCCTTGACCTTTGATTGACGTTGATCATCAATGTGACTAGATTTCTAGCAATAAGTACTAAAACTGTTCTTTCCATCTCAATGAGGGCCTCCAATCTCTGCCAAGGTGTGGTCAACATTTTTGAAAGCCCTTCTGAAGAAGAAGCCTTCAAGGCATACTTGCTCTGGATAGAGGCAATCATAGTTAAAAATTGCTGGGCAGGTGATCTTAAGCCCAAGCAACTCCCTAGTCTATATTGGAATCAAGGTTTGTGAGAAAACCAATTATCTCGTGTTAGTTTATTCTCAATCTTGCTTGCAATGCACCGTTGGTGTGATAGAAGGTCCAATTTCTGAGGATTTTTTAACTTTTCTGAATTATAGTCTAAGTTACTGTGGGGCTGCGAGCCACCAGAAATTTTACACTTCACCCCAGGTTATCCCACCTTGATTCAACTTTCTCACATTTGGGGGTATGCAAAAGATCCCAAGGAAAAAAAAGAAGGCAGCCCTACTTCCACTTGATGGTTCCAATAAATCAAGACAAACATCACTAAGTGATTAACAACCACTCATTGGTTCATTTGGGAGCCATTTGTAGCTTGGACATCATGTGCGGATCTTGAGGAGTCTTGTTGTAAAGGAAGGTGGATACTCATTCTGCACATGCAGTAAATCATGGACAGCACCTATGTCCCTTCACAAGCATGTATACCACTCTTGAATAGTATAGGTATACTACTCTTGAATGGATGACATCGTTATTAATCCAAGGGAGGGCCACAAGATGGATGGCATGAATGCTACCCCAGGTAGAGGTGACAATGCTTATGACGTATGACATGCTTATGATGTATATTCATAATGAGAAGCGTGAAGAGATGCTCCAACCTATGGTTCGATCATGATAGTCATCATGCAAGGCAAGCTTATCACTATAAAGAACCATGCTGAGACGTGATATTCATTGCAGTCCCTAAAACCAACAGAATGACCATTTGATGAAAGCCCCACCTACCTTGTGTTGAATATGAAGGCAAGTACCAAGTTGAGGTCAATGTAGAGGATACCATACATGTTCACACACCACTTTGCATGTTGGATGACTCAAGAAGGGGTATACTATGCATGTGATAGCTTATGTTGAGACTGTCGCTTCTATCATGCTTTCCATGCCAGTTATGGGATGGGCCCCACCTCACTGTCTCATTCCTATCATGTGATAGCTTATGTTGAGACTGTCACTCTATCATGCTTTCCATGCCAGTTATGGGATGGGCCCCACCTCACTGTCTCATTCCTATTCCATGCCAGTTATGGGATGGGCCCCACCTCACTGTCTCATTCCTATCATGTTTGCCAAAGACATCTTGATGGGTTCTAGTCTTTGCATACGTGTCATGATGAGACAAAGGACTATGCTATTGATAGTTCAGATCCTAGGCCTAGGACAGATGGGTTGGAGAGACCACTAATGTTTGATCCTCTCCTCGTGTGGTAGACTTGATGAAAATTGGTTTAACATAGGGACAATTTCAATCTAGGCAATGGGCCATGACAGTACAATAGTAAAATGATGATGTTTGATATGGGTGGAAGACCCAGTTTGATGAAAACATACTTATGAGAACATACCCGTTTTCTTTCACCAGTAGCCTATGTTGAAATTTCAATTTGACCATCTAATGAATCTGATCTCTTTTCCACTAAAGATCTTGTATTCCTCCACTTGACATCACTTTTATATTGTAAATTTCAAGAAGTTTTGGGTAGAGATGGCTTGTTGTGGATTGGGCCAAGGCCTAAGGTCCTCTCGATGGTTCTAGGGGTCACTCACTATTTGGGGAAGATGGCCTCTAGGATAGGTGGGCATGTGCAAGAGCTGTCTTAACCCCCGTATTATCTATGCCTTGGCCACCGGGCTTGTGTAGGAGCTGGATTACCCCTCGTACATGATGGCTCGGTGAGTTATTGATATCATCTCATCTATCTAGCTAGTTTTGTTGTATTACACTAAATTGTGCGAATTTCTGCAATGTAGATTTTCTAATCACTTACAGATTTTTGGATGACATCATAGAATGCATATGTTTTTCATTGTGTCGATTGTAGTGGTAAATGAACAACCTTAAATTGAGCGCTGTTATTAACTAACAAAACAAGGAATGCGAAAGAAAAAGACAAGAATCTGTGTGTGCATGCATGCTATGCGTGTCACACACACCCATCTGTGTACATATGCTTACATGTGCATGTGCCTGTATGTACAAATGAATCTTTACAAACAGAGAGATTGGGTGTGTAGAGGGACTGAGAGGGAGTGACCTGATATTTGAGTGTGCACATGCAGTCAATTTGGAGATATCTATCAACAAGACTTTTTTATTGACTATCTGAAGAATGATATTACAATTGTTCGCGATCTTCCTCTAGAGTTGCGTTCACTTGATCTTGAAGCGATTGGAAGCTTTGTAAGAGTCAATTATTAAATGCAGCCTCAGGTCAAATGTTTTTCTTGTGTTTTCCAATGGCATTTGAAAATATGCACAATTTCTTGTTATGTGCTCTTGTTGTATGTTCTTGTCTTTTATTTGTAGAAGTGTTTGCAGGTCACAGACATGGATGTTGCAAAAGAGGCAAAAACAGCCTTCTATAAAACCTATATTTTACCAATACTTTTGCGTAATCGTGTAGTACATTTTTATGGGTTTGGACACAGATTATCTTTTGATCCAATACCTTTCAACATACAGGTATCTTCAGCAGCTCTAAAGTAGCCTTCACACATCCATAAAACCATGATAAGATTAGAATCTATGGGATACAATTGGCACATGCATATTTTGAAATAACACACCATGATAAGGCTAGAATCTATGGGATACAATGATCTTGACAGGTAGGGCAGGAGGGGGGGTGGGGGGGGGGAGAGGAAGAGGGAGAGGTTGGTAAAATTGCAGGCCAAAATAAAATTTAAGTATGTCTAATTGAACTTTTTTAGTTCACTGCCTTTATCGGCAAGGAATATCCTGAATTTACTCAAAGCAACACCTTTTTTTGAGCTAAAAATTCATTATCCACTGATTAGCTCTTTAAAACAGCCCCAAAACAGTAAATTGCCAAAAGTTTCATTAAACACGCAGCAGTTCTAGAGAGTTCTATGTTCCACATGCAAAACCCTAATTTGGGAGCATCCTTCCATGTCTATGAATAGATAGTTTTCCCACCAATCAATCCCATCCTTGTCTTGCAAATTTCCATCAACCATCTTTCACTAGCTGTCCAGCCCCCAGCAACTGCTGCTATATGGTCTATGCTATCACCTAGCCTCCCATTGTTGCCAATGATCAGCTGCCATCATCTTCATTAGGTTGTTTTTATGTTTTCAACACTTCTCTTCATTAGCCTCTTCTCCAACTAGTGGTTACTGCATTCAGGATCTGTCTCCGGTGGATGATACACATCGACACCTCCCTCAGCCCACTTCCATGAGAGCCACCAGCTATTGGACAACTCTACCTACCCCTGAGCATCTTGTACATTCTTTCCTTCATTTACAACATTCATTCATTCACTTCAGAGTTCTCTCTCTTCTCTGTTTGTGTTTTGTGTTTTGCATTTTGCATTTAGGGTTTGAGTATTGCATGCCACTATTGAAGTCTTTGTGTTTCAGTTGTGGTTGTGCTTTCTGTGTTTCCTCAGTGCAGACCCTAGCATATCTTCACATGTTACTAGAGCCGGTGTTCTTGTAAATAGTATCTTGCGGATATTGTGGAGACTTGGTTTTTGCAAGATACACGAACAACGCATAATTGATTCATGTCTCAGACACCTTTTGAGTCGTAGAAATCAAAACCCTCTCCTATTTCTCCTTTTGGTGTGTAGGATTTGGATGATTTTCGGTATATAAACTTCAATATAGGGGACTCTCGAAGTAGACATCCTTCAATAGGTATATCTACATCTTTTATTTCATTTGAGCATGTAGATCAATCTTCTCAAATCCCTCCCATCTCACCCTATTTTGATCCACACTTTGATTTCCTCTCTTCTTCATTCCAAAACCTAGGATTGCACTTCACTTCTGCATCCGGCACATTAGGAGTTGGATCCTCCTTGTCTGCTCCTAGCACTCTCTCTTTCTCCACCTCGTATTCTATCTATCCTCACTTCACTACCTCCTTGCACCATGGTACATTGCTAGGGGGAATGCCACCCTTTAACACAATGCCTTTCATATACCCACATGCGAGCACTTCTTTTCACCCTAGGACAACTATGATGGACATCCCCCTCACTATCCCTCGTCACTCACCTCCCTATTCATCAAGCTTCCAAATATAGGAATTCCAATTCTTTGCTTATGGTGCACAATCACACACTCCTTGGGTTACTCCTATGCAGGGATTAACATTTTCTACTTCATGTGTCCCTATCTCTCCTCCATGGGCTGGCTACTCATGTGGTCACTATGACTATGCCCAATTAGTCCATACCCCATTTGGATCCATTGTGCATACTTCTCATATGCATAGTGGAAACTCTGGGATTCTGTCCCAAGTGTGCTCCACTCTCCTACCCTATCCCCCCTTACACACCTTATCCATCTCCTAGCACTACCACTTCTATTTCAATGGCCAAGAATGCCTTTATGGATAAGACTTGTTTTAACATGTCAATTTGTTAGAAGTTAGCATGGGAACTTGTGTAAGCAAGGGTACATGAGGGTAAGTGAGTTGTGAATGGACTAGAGAATAAGGAAAACCCTAATCCTAGCTCTAGTAAGGCTACATATACATGGCCAAGGGTCACTCTCAATGTAGATGAGAGAGTGGACTAGTTGTACTCCATAAGCAATTGAGAAAGTAAATTTTTGTTCTTGTACTTTGAGCTCTCTTCTCCCTCTTGTGGAGACATTACTAAAGGAAGTGAGCCCGGAGTGGAAGCATGTTAGAAGAAGCAAGAGCTATGGTGGAAGGAGCAAGAGCAAGAGAGAGAGAGACAAGAAGTGGGAACTTCAATTGTCACAATGTGTGACCGGCTTTCCCTTTATTCAAATGTCAATGAAAGAATAAATAATGAAGTGACAGTGATGGGCGTCTGCCACCTGCAGTGTACAAGTGTACAGGTACTATCAGTATAGTAATACACGGACAGCTAGGCAAAGATGCCTTTACCCCCAACAACCTCCCACTTGAAGATGAATGTGTCCCTAGTGAGGAGAGAACAAGAAAAAAGTGACGAAGTATAAATGTATATAAGTACAATAAGATGAGAAAAGACGTCATCTCATCCAGCGCCCATCAACTTTGTAAGAAAGGAAAAATGCTCCGTTGAGAGACTTTTTTTAGCAGATCTACAGGATTTTGGTTAGTTGAGATCTTGATAAGATCAACAGACCTATCCTTAACGACCTCTCTAATGAAGTGGTAACGCATCTCAATGTGTTTCATCTTCGTGTGGAAGACCGGATTCTTGGCTAAGTAGATAGCACTCATAGAATCTGAATGCATGTAGAGACCACATCAATAATACCAAGGTCTACTACCAGATGACCTAACTAGAGAGCTTCCTTGCAAGCCTCAGTGATTACAACATATTGGGCCTCAATAGTAGACAAGGCTGTGCATTTCTACACCCTAGACATCCAAGAAATAGCATCTCTGACAAAGGTGAAGACACAGCCAGAGATAAACTTTCTACTATCTGCATGTCCTACATAATCAGAGTCAATGTACCCCACAACTACTATATCTTGGCTACCATAACATACGCACATAGTTGTTGTGCCCTTCAGGTACCTCATGATATCCTTAACGGCATCCCAATGTTGTTTGCTAGAAGTAGCCATGTAGTGTGCTACAACTGCCTTTGCAAATGCTATATTAGGACGAGTGGCTATCATGGCATGCATCAAATTGCCTATGATAGAGGCATAATGGATCTTGGCCATCTCAGCCTTTTACTCATTAGACTGTGGAAAATTGGCCCGGCTAACCTTCACATGAGAAGGTAGAGGACAACCAATAGACTTACCATCTTGCACATGAAATTGCTTAAGGACTTTCCCTGGATATACTTCTTTTGTGACAGATAAAAGAGCCCCTTAGAACGATCGTGCATGATGCATATCCAAAAAATATGCAAGACCTGTCTCATGTCCTTCATCTCAAAGCTCTTCTTGAGCTAAGTTTTCGAGGCATCTAGGCCATCATGAGCTCTCCTAACAATAAGCATATTATCCATATAGAGTATCAAAATCATAAGGCTGTCATCATGAGCCTTCTTCGTGTACAAATACAGATCCATAGCACTACGGTTATATCCCTATGAATGCATAAAAGCATCAAACTTGTTGTACCATTCCCTAGGTGCTTGCTTAAGGCCATAAAGACTCTTTCTCAATTTGCACACTTGGTGTTCCTTTCCTTTTTCTTCACCCTTCCTTTTTCTTCAAAGCCCTTGGGTTGTTGTATATAGATCTCATCCTACAAGTCTCCATGTAGAAAAGCCGTCTTTACATCCATCTGATAAAGGTCCAAATCTAGCTGAGAAACCAATGCTAGTACCAAGTATAGGGTCATCATTTTGACCATAGGAAAAAAGACTTCATCAAAGTCAACACCATATTCCTGCTTGAAACCCGTAGCTACCAATCTAGCCTTATAAGCATACTTGGGGTGTCCAGGGACACTTTTCATCTTGTATACCCACTTGCATGGCAATTCCTTCTTGCCACCAGGCAAAGTACCAAATCCCACGTATAGTTAGTATGTAAGGAGTCAAACTCCAACTGTATAGCCTTGTCCCATGAGTGACTATCATCTCTATGTATGGTCTCATCATAAGAGAGAGACTCACCTACATCTGTCACCATAACATAATCCATGGAGGGAGTAAAGTACTTAGCGGGACCTCTAGTTTTGCTAGAGCATCTCAAAGCAAGCTGATCCTGCATAGTAGCCGAGGCCTAGGCCACTGGAGCATCAGCTATTACAGGATGTCTATCTGGCTGTATGGGAGCAGAAGGCTCCTCCTAAAAGATCACTCTATGTATTTCAACCACCTACTTAGGCTGCTTATGCATCTTTTCCTCATGGAAAACGACATTATGGCTGAGGATAACCTTGCGAGCTTGCAGATCCCATAGGCGATAGCCCATCTCACCTACATCCCCATGACCAAGAAAAATGCATTTCATGGACTTAGAATCTAGCTCATTGTGATTATCCTTGGGAACATGGCAAAATGCATGACAACCAAAGATGTGCAAATGAGCATAGGATGGAGGTTTCCCAATCCATACCTCCTCTACAACCTGGCAATCAATAGTAGTGCAAGGGGATTGGTTAATCAAGTGTACGGCAATGATAACTGCCTTAACCCCAAAGTCATTGACCCATCCAACCCTATAGATGGAGAAGATGATGAAAGATCCCAAGCCATAAAAATGTTGCACCTGGATGAATTCTTAATCCACCATATTGGTCAACTTGCAACTGTAAAAGGAGAAGTGGGATGAGCTCAAGAAATTGTATAGTGCAAGAGCAAAGAATTCCAAAATCTTCCTCAAAATGAGTTTTTCAGCTTGGAATACAAGCAAGGAGAAGACTTGGAAAAGTTCAATTTCCACATGAAGGGACTGATGGCCCAATTAGCTTCAGTCTAAGCTCTAGTTGGCTGAAGAAGATGCCATTGCAATACTTTTAAAAGCTGTAAGAAACGTTTTTCCAACTCTTGCAACTACTCTAACAAATGTACCAAATCCTACACTTGAAGGTGTCATTTAATCTTGTTTGGATGAGAAGAAAAGAAATCAAAAGGAAGGCAGCACTAGCTTAGCACCTACCTTGGTCCTCAACAACCCATGATCAACTCTCAGTCCATATTGTTTTTACTAAATGTTCCTTTTGCAATAAAAGGGACATATTGTAAGCAATTGCTGGAAAAAATATCCAACAAGATGAAGTGCAACAAATGTAAGCAAACAGAACATATCACCAGTAAATGTCCTAACTTCCTTGAAGCACCAAAAGAATCGAAGCCCAACTATGTCTCCAAAGCACCTGATGACCGCCATTTTTAGTATCTGTTGTATCATCTTTCCATAAACATCCTTGTAGCCTACTTTATAAAGGCATCCCATTGATTCATTGCAAGGCGGAATCATTTACATGTTGTGTAATCCAATGCCACCTTGGCATTGAGGGGGGGTGTTAGAAGTATAGCATGGGAACCCTGTGTAAGCAAGGGTGCACGAGGGAAGGTGAGGTGTGAATGGACTAGAGGACAGGGGAAACCCTAACTCTAGCTCCATCAAGGCTATATATACATGGCCAAGGGTTACTCTCAATGTAGATGAGAGAGTGTACTAGTTGTACTTTATAAGCAACTTAGTAAGCAAGATTTTGTTCTTGTACGTTGAGCTCAATTCTCCCTCTTATGACACATTTCCATGTTGCTACTCTGATATTCTAACACAAATTTCACCACTTTGTTGAATTTCATGCAACAAGTGCTTGAATCTCGGGGCCTTTGGGACCTTGTCGTTTTTCTAAAGCCTATGCTAGACCCTCCATTAAGTCACCATGATCACATCCATCAAGGAGAGCCCACAATGTAGGGGTTGCTTCTTGCGTTCCACTCTCAATTACAGCATTTTTCCCTCACATTTGAGTGTTGGAGTCATCTTATCAACTGCTATGTGGCGTGAGATTGCACTCATTGTACCAATCTTAACTTTGAGCTTCAAGAGTTTTCCATTAAGGAAGGGGATGATTTTGAAAGTCAATTTGACTGAATGTCGGTGATTACTTTCACTAAGTTTGCCACTACTAGCTCATCGAAGTCAGATGGCGATCAAGTCACCTTCTTTTTTAACAAGCTTCCTAAAAAGTACTTCTACTTCATCCAACACATCATCTCATTGCTCCAGTTGCCAACCTTCTATGAGTCTGAATATCGGTTCTTGCATTATGCAAGGCTGCATGATCAAGTGCACGAGAAGACCTCCCCACATTTTTATTCAAAAAGGGGTCTGGTTGCCTCTTCTTCACAAGGGAAAAATGGAGATAACAGGAATTCTCAGGATGCAAAGGCAACTTCAAACAAGGGTGACACCCCTTCCTCAAACGGAAACAAAGAAACTAAACCCATCTAGCAACTTCTTCCTAAAAGGAACAAGTTTTGCACACACTGCTGCCAAAGATTAGGCCATGTGGATGAGGAGTGTCGTACCAAGGCCCAAGGTCTCCCACCTCGAAAACCACAATAAATTGCTCCAATTGTATCCACTTCTACTAGATACTTTAGTGGGGCTATGCCTCTTGCTGCTGCCCCATCTGCTCCTTCTAGCACAATTGGTACTAGACATATGGCACATGGACAGCCTCAGTAGCCCATATCTTGATTCTTTCAGTACCCCTAAAAGGATTAGTTGATTGGTATGCTCATTTCTCACCCGTTGTACTCTTTGTATCCATTCAGGGTCTCCTATTGTGCCCCACCCTAGGCACCCTTCCCCACCTCGTCATGTGTTTCATTGGCAGAGACCTGCTGATGGAAGAATGTGATGGTGGCCACATCCTTTGGTTTTCTTTCGTTAGTCTTTTGTTGCATTTACTCATACATGCACACATTCATTGCACATAATTCATATTTAGATTTACTTTTCTGTTTTACTTTTCTTTGAAGCATCTCACTTCTAACCTGTGTTTTGCACCGTTCATTTTATTGTTTCATCTTCCTAGGAGATTTGCTCTTCTACTAGCATAGAGGCTTTCCCTCTTGAGGCAGATCATGCAACATCTCTCTTAATACTATCATGGTAGTGTCTTCTACCTTGCTCTTCCGATGGGAGTGCTTCATCCTCATCTTCATTATCATGGTTCTCAACACAACAAGAAGACCGACATTAGGCTCCTCTTCCTCCTTTGACATCCACATCCAAGGTTGAGAGGGGGTTCCTACCCTTCCATGGTGTTCTATAGGTTTTAGCACTTGTCTTCAATATCTGTGTCCCCCTCCCTCCATCTCGCCCCCCCCCAACCCCCTTCTTCTTTGCAGTGCATGATTGTATCATCCTTGTAAAGGATGCTTAGGCAAGTGAATCATTTCCCCACGAGAGACACTGTCCAAGTGGCACTTGTTGCATGCACATTCTCATTATGTAGCATTACTCTATGCATCACATTGTGCAAAGTATCCCTAGGCAAATCTTGAGTTGTCTCCACGGGTGGTTCTTCACCACCTTACCATCACCTCACCATCCTTCATTACCCTCTCCCTTATCATTGAAACCCTCGAGTGGTTGGGTTAGCTCGTTTGTTTTGTGATGTGTTGGATCTAACCATCCCTTTTCATGCTTCCCACCAGGCACAGTTACTTGACAAGCCGCAAACCATCTATTCTCCCACCCAAAAAAACAAAGTTTGATGCAATTCCATCTGCCTTTGCAGGACTTGGTAGGCCACATGGCAGCTAACAAGCACCCTTTGTCCAATGCCATGTTCTGTCTAGGGTCACTATTTGGACTCCCTTGGTAAGATAATCATTGCCTCTGTAGTCTTGATAGGCCATTGGTTAGCCAATGTGCATCCTTTGTCTAATGCCCTCACAGCTTTGGGGTGGAATGCCTTGGGGTAAAGCTAGGCTTGAGCTTTTCTTCCAATCCCTTCTTGGTTCCAGTTTTGAGCCTGAGAAGGGGTGTTGAGCTGAAAATTTGTTACCCACTGATTAGCTCTTTAAACCAGCCCAAAAACAGTAAATTACTAAGTTTCATTAAATGTGGAGGGGTTCTAGAGAGTTTCTATGTCCCACATTCCCTATCTCTTCTTTACCCCCTTGCCCCAACTTATCCAGTAAGAGTTGTTCAGTCAAAATTGACAAATCAAAGCTGACTAGTCAGGGGAAAAAAAACAGCAGGAACTCCTATTTTTACAAATTTGTCCTAGTTTCTCATTGTCATGCATCTAATGCAAGGGCCATAACCAAGCCAAGTACCATCTTGTGTGCTACTAACCACAGATTCTAGAAAGAGTGAATTTTTTCTGTGTTTAAAGCAATCCTCCAATATCCTCCAAAAAACAGCAAGGTAGGGAGATAGATATAAGTTTCATCAATGCCTGTAAGATAACGCAATGAAAATTCAAGTCCCACCTGATTCAAATTCGGGATTAGCCCACCCCCTTGTTCTGTAGAAATGCAAAGTCAAATCCCCGTCACCTCCATGAAAGGGAGATGTCCTAGGCCTCTAGATGATGGGGGCTGAATTATCCTCTATTATGATAACAGATTCAACTGTGCAGTCCAATGCTGAGTTCCCACCCACACCACTTTGATCCTACTCATCTAGACCCTCCTCCCCAATATAGCGGTGTATCCAAATAAGGGGGACATCCTTTGGTGTCTTTACAAATGGATCTCTCCAAACCCACTCCCAAGTGTCCCACTCTAGTTTATTATAGGCTGCTTCCTCTATGCTCTATATCTTCAGCCATCCATCATTCGTGTCTCAAGGTCCGGGTCTCAATTCCAAAACTGTCACAATCAGTCACAACCCTAGAGGATCCAATGGGCCACAACCTTAATCCTCTATTGAGAGCATATGTATGTCTTGCTCTAAGTCTTTTATTTCATCGGTATCAAACTTGCTACAGTTTATCCTTGGGGTTCTTATGTAGCCATTCTTCTCCAAATTGTTTCCTCAAGTATATTAAAGGTGATCCTCTTTGAACTTGCACCAACTAGGTTCTTCAGTGTTGCAAGGGAAGGTGCTAAATTAGCTTTTTGTCTTTTTCTTTCGCTTGCAGAGGCTTAGGTGCAAATGCAACTTTCATGCTCTGAAGTTCACTCCACAAATCCAAAAAATTGCAGCTTTGCTGATTCAAAGAATGAGGGAGCAAAGCAATAGATGGGGCCCTGTGTTGGATGAACCAGATATACCAGGTTATGCCAACCATACACAGACTCAAGTCATCAGTCATCTGATTGTGGATACTTTGAACAATGGAGAGAATATTTTGGAGTCAAAAGGCCTTTTCCACAATGTGAGAAAAAGAACATTCAGGTATTTAGGGCTGCATCTAAGGTTTGAGATTGACATGGCTGCTTACTCCATGTGCGATTTTGGAGGTGGGGAGATAGAGCGACATGAATTAGAACGATATAGGGAGATTCATTTTCCAACACTTTGGACCTACCAAAAGAAAGGAAAGTAAGTTTGATGCCTTTTCAGTTCAAATTATGGTAAATTTTATTTTATTATCTTATTTTGATCCTACTTTAGACTTACAATCTGTGCATTGAATTGGTGAATGAAATTTTGTTTCTTTTGCATGGAGTTCAACTGCATGTAATGCATTTTCACTTGTTACAAAAATGGTACTTGGCTGTTCTAGCTGTATTGCACTACCAGTAAACATAGGCTATCTGCAGTGCTGGGAACTGCACATAATGCATAAAATTGACTCTATTCCTGTTTTTATTGCCCATCTGTAGTAAGATATCACTGAGACAGACAGGGACAGAAGTTGGAAGATTTATAGATTTCTTGATTGGTACATAATACCCAAGGGAATTATAAATCTAATAAGGCAGCCAAATCATTGTGTGGTTGAATGCTCTATTAACATTCTTGTGAGCTTGCCCTGTAGTGCCATCTAGTGCTACAGTACAGTGCAACTTGTCTTGTTTTTTTTGGTCCGATGTCTAGTAACTGAAACAGGTGAGTGAGATTTATCTTACTGCTGTGTTCACCCATGGCCTTATACTCATTGGTGATAATCTATTGGTTGGTTAGATGCAGTGTCAAACTTGTGGAGAAGTAAAGTATGCTGATGATCTTGACATCGTCAAATCTTACTGCTGTGTTCATCCATGGCCTTATATTCATTGGTGATAATCTATTGGTTGGTTAGATGCAGTGTCAATCTTATGGAGAAGTAAAGTATGCTGATGATCTTGACATCGTCAAATCTGACTACACACGACCATCTGTTGACTTTCTTCAGCTCAGGGATTTTTAGAGGCAATCTGGAGCAAATGCAAAACACACCTTTTTTTCTGGGGTGTGTTGGATATCATCAGATTCAACTGATGTTTCAAGATACCCAAGTACCATATTATAAGAAAAACAGTTCTGTGCATACTGGCAAGAGGTGGGCACAGTATCTTCAGTAGGTTTTTCCAGTGCTTTTATGCCTGGGGACAGATTGAGGCACTTGGGGCAGAATGCAATGAACATTGTTTGGTGGGAAGCGCTTGGAAGTTATAGATTCAATCAAAATCATAAGAGCTTGCACTTGTTAACCAGATGGGCTTGTTTGATGCTTGCTTTTGGCTATCTTCTTATAACTTCTAGAGTTTTAATCCAACACTCTGTGGAGAGTGTGATGTGTGATAAATTATATGAAGTCAAAGACTGTTACCACACATCATCAGTGAAACCCAAGCAATGGCTCACAAAATGAATAATATTGACACCCGTCTTAGGCTCTATGCTGGTCCAATGCCTATGTTTTGTGGCAGTTTGTTGTAGTTCTCAGTTTCTTTGGGACATACGTGCAGTTGTCAATTTTTAATGATCACAAAAGTATCTTCATGTATTTTACTCAGACCCGATGTTTTGACTGCGACTGCTACCTTTGCAGATTACCAACAGCGGTTGAATTGAGAAAGCATGGAAAATGCCCTCTAATGCCAGAGGAGTCTGTCTTGATGCTTGCAGCATTAGGATTCAAGAGAGCCACCCGTGTTTACTTGGCAGGAGCTGAATTTTATGGCAGCTCAGCAAGGATGGCTGCCCTCACTTACCTCTACCCAAATCTAGTAACCAAGGAGGACCTTCTAACTCCTGAAGAATTGAGACCCTTAATAAACAGCTCATCCCAGGTATGCATCCAACAGCTCATCCCAAGAACTCGGGTTGACTTTGAAAGAAATGTAGATCAGGTGCTAGCCCATGTAGTTCTCCATATGTACATATGCCTGAGAGATTACTTCATGTGCTTTTGCTGCAGTTAGCCGCCCTCGACTTTATTGTGTGTGCTGCAGCAGATGCATTTGCAATGACAGATTCAGGCAGTCAGTTTTCTTCTTTGGTTTCTGGTTACAGAATTTATTATGGTGGGGGCTTGCTCCCCACTATCCGGCCTAATAAACGGCGCTTAGCTGCTATTTTTGCTAAGAATAAGACCATTGAATGGCAAGAGTTCAGCACTCGAGTAAGAAAGACCATAAAGGAGAGTAAAAAGGTTACTGTGCGTCCAATAGCTAGAAGTGTGTACAGGCATCCAAGATGTCCAGAGTGCATGTGCAGGAAAAGCAACACAGATGGTCCGAAAAGACCATAATCAAAAATATATAGTGTCCTCTGGATCCAATGTGCATGTGCAAGATAATTGCCACATGTAGTCTCAAAAGGATCATGATCAAATGTATGTTCAGTTTTGCCTCTCAGTTCTTGTTTGAATGAATTGAGCAGGTTGCCTGCTTGTGCAAAATGATTTTCATCTAGATCATGCCATTCGCACGTCAGTGACATGCCATGACAAAATGTAGTACAAGTTGCACAATCATCAATCATTATCTAAAGTCGAGAAACCTGCTAGACATATCTTCTAATTTTATCCATGCGAATTCAAATTACCATGATGGTGTAATTATAACACAATTTGCAAGATAATCAATTATCAGTTTCAGAGATCAGTCAAACCGTCCTAAATTTTGTCCTTGCAAATTCAACTTGCCCATGTGCAAAATCTCTCTCTCTCTCTCTCTCTCTTCCACACATGCAAAATGGTGACTCCAAATTGAACTCAGCTAAGGAGCAACCTAGAAAAAAATTGCTAACTTGAAAGTTTTTTACTACAATGAAGAAAATATGCAAAAAGGTTCACAATAGAGTTGGCAAATCCACATGGAGACACGCAGCACAAGGTAGAACTTTCTCTAGGATCGATTAGTTCTATGTGGATGACTTTGCTTGCAACAGAGGCCACTTGTTGGGCATCATTACTTGGTAAGACTCTCCCAGATCATTCACCAGTCCAGTTAGTTCTTTTTGAGAGAGTTAAGAGGACCCCACTCTAGCATTAGGATTCTAGGGCACCTCTACCATAATTATGATCCAGTAGATCACATGGACTTGGGGATCTACTTATTATTAATGTCAAACATGAATACTAATCCTAGCTAACTCTAGACCCAAAAATAAATCTTACAAGAATTGGAGAAATTATTGTATTAAGGTTAACATTCTAATATATCAAAAAAGTGTCCTTAGCCTTCCTATGAAGATATGGCAATAGTCTAGGCACAGAATGTTTGTGGATTACAAGTTAATATCTAATCATTTCAAGTTTATCTAAGAAAACTCTCATTTCGGCTTGGTATTGGTTATCACACCCATCTCTGTGATCTACACACAAGATTGAAAAGATTAAGAAGAGTCGCTTAGGTGATGATAGATCTCTTGAGATTGTTGACATTGGTGATGTTAGGCTGCAGTTTCTTCTGGTAGTAGTTTTGTTATGCATTATGTATGTCATGTACATGCATTGACACACAGTCTCATGTCCACTGGACAGCTTGATGGTGTAGGATACCATGTTTCTTTTGGAGACTCTTCACGGAAAATTACTTGTGGCAGGCTTGTGTTTCCGAGAGGTGCCAAGACTAGTAGCCTCTACCCCTTAGTTGTTTCCGGATCTATAGTTGATCATGCTTTGTTTGTGAGGTCTTTATCTCATGTATCTCTTTGGCATGCTCGTTTGGGGCACATGTCTGTTAAGAGAATGAAAATGCTTTCTGGTTTGTAGTACTTACCGTCTCCTTGACTATTCTTATTTTGATTCTTGTAATCATTGTCTTTATGGCATGCAGACTAGGTCTACGCATAAGAAGTTTGGTATGTCACACATGAGTGAGTCCTTAGCTTTGGTTCATTCTGATGTCTATGAGTCCATCCACTGTCAATCTATGGGTGGTGCGAAGTATTTTGTTACTTTCATAGATGATTTTTCACATAAAGTATGGGCTTATCCCATAAAGTAGAAGTGTGATGTATTAGTAGTCTTTCAAAGATAGCTTGCTTTGGCAGAAAACCAGCCTAGGCATAGGCTGAAATGCCTAAGGACAGATAATGGGGGTGAGTATGTCTCACGTGCTTTTGAGCAATTATGTGATGAGAGGGGTATCAAGCATTAATTGACCGTCTTCTACACCCCTCTGTAGAATGGTAAGGCTGAGTGGATGAATAGGACCATCCATGAGAGGGTTCACAATATGGGTCCACAATATGCTTATCCATGCAGGCCTACCCTAGCACTTTTGGACTGAGGTAGTTACAACTGCTGTGCATATCATTAATAGATCGCCCTATAGTGCCATTGATTTCTAGGTTGTAGAGGTATGGATAGGAAAGCCTCTCTCTTATGCACATTTACGTGTCTTTGGATGTGAGGCATTTTGCCATGTGCCCAAGGATAAGCGTAACAAGTTGGATCCTAAGAGTGTTAAATGCATATTTCTTGGCTATAGAGATGCAAGAGAGATGGGTTACCATCTATGGGATCCGCAAGCGTGGAAAATCATCTTCAGCCATGATGTAGCCTTCCATGAAGACAAGATGCATAGGTAGCCTGAGAAGATAGTGGAGATACGCAAGGTTATATTTCAAGAGGAGCCACGAGCTCCCATACAGCCAGCTAGATAGCCTGCAGCAGCAGCATGTACTCATGGCTAGGGTGTTGGGTAGAATATTGGATAGGCATCAAAGCATGTATTGTAGCATTCTACTAGAGATAGATGTCCCCTTGATAGATTTCAGTCCTCGATGCATTATGTCTTGGTTACAGATATATGAGAGCCTTTCACTTATGATGAGACTATGTGCAGGGATGATAGTCACTCCTCAAGAGGGCTATGCAGTTTGAAATAGACTCCTTGCATAAGAATGAGACTTGGGATTTGGTTTCCTTGCCTAGTGGCAAGAAGGTTCTGCCATGCAAATGGGTGTACAAGTTGAAGAGTACCCCTGGACACCCCAAGCCGGCTTATAAGGCAAGACTTGTTGCTAAGGGTTTTAAACAGAAGCATGGAGTTCACTTTGATGAAGTATTTTCTCTTGTGGTTAAGATGATCACCCTTCGCTTGGTTTTGGCCTTAGTCATGCAGCTTGACTTGGACTTGTATCACATGGATGTCAAGATGGCCATTTTACATAGGGATTTGCATTATGAGATTTACATGGAGCAGCCTAAGGGCTTTGCAGAGCCTGGCAATGAGCACCTAGTGTGTAGGTTGAAGAAAAGTCTTTATGGCTTGAAGCAAGCACCTAGGGAATGGTACCATAATTTTGATGCTTTTATGCAGTCACAGGGCTACAACCATAGTGCTATGGATCCGTGCTTCTACATGAAGAAAGCTCGTAATGGATTCTTTGCTTATTTTGGTATTCTATGTGGATGACATGCTATTAGTAGGGAAAGCTCATGATGAGCTAGATGCTCTTAAGACTCAGCTCAAGAAGAGCTTTGAGATGAAAGATCTGGGACATGCCTCTCACATACTTGATATGTGTATTAGATGTGACATGCATCAGGGACTCTAGTACTTGTCAGAGGAAGTACATTCATAAAGTCCTTGAGCTTTTTTGCATGCAGGATGTGAAGCCTATTAATTGTCCATTGCCTTCTTATGTGAAGGTATCATAGGCCGATTGTCTGCAGAAAAATGAGCAGAGGGCAAAGATGGCCAATATTTCCTATGTATTCGTAGTGGGCAGTCTTATGTATGCCATGATAGCCACTCATCTAGATATTGCCTTTGCAATTGGTGTTGTGGCATGCTATATGGCTACACTTGGCTAGAAACATTGGGATGCCATGAAGGGTATCATGAGGTACATGAAGGGCACTGTAGATATGTGCATATGCTACAGTAGCTAGGATATAGGAGTCGTGGGGTATACTGACTCTGATTATGTAGGACATGCAGATAGTAGGAAGTCCACTCCTGGCTATGTGTTTACCTATGTTGGAGGTGCTGTCTCTTGGATGTCCAGGGTGCAAAAGTATATGGCTCTTTCCGCCATTGAGACCGAGTATGTTGCAGCCAACCATTGAGACTTGCAAGGAGACTATATGGTTAGGCCATTTGATTCATGATATTGGTATTGATGCTATCCCTACACTATATTTGGATTCTATGAGTGCTATTTAGTTAGTCAAGAATTTGATCTTCCATGCAAAGAAGAAACACATTGAGGTGAGGTATCATTTCATATGTGGGGTCATTGAGGACAAGTCAGTTGACCTTGTCAAGATCTCAACTGACCAAAATCCTCCAGATCTACTCACCAAAAGCCTCTCTACGGAGCTCTTTGCCTTCCTCGGGAGATTGATGGGCATGGGATGAGATGATGTCTTTCCTCATACTATTGTACATGCGTACATGTATTATCTTTTCTTTTTTTTTTTACTCCTCACTGGGGCAGATTCACCTTTAAGTGGGAGGTTGTTGGGGGTAAAGGTGCCTCTGCCTAGCCACCTATGTATTACTACACTGACAACACCCGCGCCTACACACTAGAGGCAACGGCGGGCGCCCGTCACCGTCACTTTATTCTTTATTCTTTTTGTGACAGATGAATAAAGGGAAGGCTAGTCACACATTGTGACTGTTGGAGTTTCCACATTGTAAGTCTCTCTCTCTTGCCATAACTCTCCCGTGCAAGCTTTGATCCTTCTCACCTTTCACCTAAATACACTTCAATTTATAAAACCCCTTGATGATGGGGATCTTTAATGAAAACCCTAATACTCACATGCTTAGCAAAGTCTCAAGAAGCTCCATCAAAATATAATATATAATCCAGGCTTCATCGATGTAACCTGCCGTGGCAATCAACCTACTTGTACTTATGATAGTCAAAATCTGATTGAGAGAGGGGGTGTAACACAAGCACTGTTTTCAGCCTCCACCCTTGTGTGTATTTCCCCATTGTGCAAGCAAGAAAGCTACAAGTGAGACTCCTTCCTTCTCTCCCACAATCTTGACATGGTATTAGAGCCTTGTTCATTGTAAGGAGCTCAAGAAAGCAAACCAAGTTCGTGGTATTCTGGTAAGAGGACCAGTGTTGCTTCCATTTTTTTGTTTTGGGAGCAAGTCTCTGCAGGTAGCACAGCCGGAAAGTGCAAGAGTGCATTGTCTCAGATTGAGACGCCCTTCTCGGTGTAGCAAGAGGCCATTTCGGGGCTTGTTTTGGAGGCGAAAGTTTTCTGCACGCACTCAGGAAAAGGCCCAGTTTTATGCTGTGCGACCACTGTTCTATAGGTCGGTGAAAAGTTACTGTACAAATTGCATCGTATGCCTGTGCGCAGAGACATTGGGAGTTACAGAATCATCCTTGTTGCC
Organism: Lygodium microphyllum; assembly: GCF_053477565.2. Classification (NCBI taxonomy): domain Eukaryota; kingdom Viridiplantae; phylum Streptophyta; class Polypodiopsida; order Schizaeales; family Lygodiaceae; genus Lygodium; species Lygodium microphyllum. Next base: position 66,815,732 of record NC_141163.1, read on the forward strand.
TGTTGATGCAAAATCGTCACTAGGAAGTGACTGTGTGGTCAAATACCACTTTCGTCAGTTTTGCTGATTTTCCCTTGTGAGGCTGAAGCTGTGTTCTTTGGAGAGACATAAATTTTTGCAGTGTTCTGTAATGGCGTCTGATTCTCTTTCACAGATTGTCACTGAAAAGCTTGACAAGACAACTTCCAAGCATGGAAGTTTAGAATGACGAATTTCCTTATGGGAAAAGGATATTGGGAATTCGTTGCAGAAAATGAAGAAGAACCAGTTCTTCCTGATGTTCCCAATCAACAGCAAATGCAGGTATTTAAAGCATAGCATGAGAGAGCCAGGAAAGTTATGTACTGGCTGTCTATCAGCATTTCAGACTCTATGATTGTGCATATTCAAGATGAAAGTACGCCAAAGGAGGCGTGGGATACTTTGTCAAAAATGTATAGCACAAATACGCAAGCCAAGAAAATGTAGCTCAAGCAAGAGTTGCACAATGTGCAAAGAGAAAATATGAGCATCAATGACTACCACATGAAGGTGAAGAAGATTGCAGATGCACTTGCTTCCATTGGGTCGCCAGTGGAAGATGATGATTTAGTTTCTGTGACCTTGAATGGTCTAGAAAAGGATTATGCACAGTTCCGAACATCCATTTCCGTCCATGAAATATTTCCTGATTTTGAGGAGTTGATTGCTCTTCTAATTTTTGAGGAGCAGAGAAATGGTGGTGCATCTTCTTCAGGAGGAACTTCAAAAGAGGATGTCTTCTACTCAAATACTGGAAGAGGTAGAGGCAGAGGTAGAGGAGGCCGATCTGGAGGCCGTGGTAGAAATCAGAATATGCAGCAAACTCAAGAAAACCAGTCCTATGGAGGAGGACGTGGTAACTCTAGAGGCAGGGGGAGCCAAGGAGGTCGTGGTGGATGGCAAAGAGGCCAAAATGCAAACAGTAATGTTGAATGCTACTACTGTGGTAAAACGGGTCATATGGCTAAAGACTACTATAAAAAGCAGAATGACATCATGAATGAAAAATTGCAACAAGGGAATTATGCATCTTCTAGTAGACAGGGTGATGACAGAAATGAGCATTTGTTTATGGTGCAGCACATGAATAATTCTGTGACAAGTGCAGAAGAAAGCAACGATGTATGGTATGTTGACTCAAGTGCATCAAACCACATGATAGGTCATGCAGAATGAATGGAGGATGCAAGAAAAATGGAAAAACCAGGATTTGTGAAGACTGGTGATGATACTGCACATCCTATTGTGCAGATTGGAAAAATTCCTTTGTCTATGCAGGATGGGAAAAAGAAATACCTGTCCGATGTATTTCATGTCTCGAATATCACCAAGAATCTGGTTTTTGTTGGTCAAATGGTTGAGCAGGGCTTGCAGGTCAGATTTAATCCTCATGGATGCTTTGTTGAGGATATGAAAAATAAAGGTTGCTTGATAGCAAAAGGAAAGAAGAATGGCAGAATGTTTACGTTGGATGCAGACATGCATGAATTGAGTGCAGCAATGTTTGGACATGGGACCGGTGTAGTTGCAGATATTGATATCTGGCATAAACGCATTGGTCATGTTAATGTACAACGACTTAAATCAATGCATGCCCAAAATATTGTTGCAAGATTGCCTAAATTCAAGGTTGCAGAAATGCATAAGGTATGTGAAGCCTGTCAATTTGGAAAACAGGCAAGGAAACTATTTCCTAGACATGTTCAAGAGAGTAAGAAGCCATTGGAATTAATCCACTCTGATGTGTGGACTACTAAAGCTGCATCTCTTGGAGGCTGTCATTATTTTGTCACTTTTATTGATGACTATAGTAAAAAAGTTTGGGTGTATTTTATGAAAAAGAAAAGTGAAGTTTTTGGGTATTTCAAAACTCTTAAAGCTATGGTTGAAAAAGAAATAGGCCTGCAAATAAAATGCCTAAGGTCAGATGGAGGGGGAGAGTACCTCTCAAATGAGTTTGCAAGGTTCCTGTAGGAGCATGGCATAAAGTAGCAATATTCATGTAGTCATAACCCACAACAAAATGGAATTGCAGAAAGGAAAAACAGGCATATTGGAGAGGTATCTCGTGCCATGCTCAACAAAAAAGACTTGCCAGATTTTTACTGGGTTGAAGCAGTTGTTACAGCAGTCTACATAATGAACATGACTCCCACTGCAACAATACATGGGATGACTCCATAGGAGAGATATACTGGTAGGAAACCAGATATTTCTCATTTGAAGATTTTTTGTTGCATTGCCTATGTTCATGTGCCAGATGAGTTGAGATCCAAGTTGGATCCAAAAGCTGAGAAGTGCATCTTTATTGGTTACTCTCTGCAGCAGAAAGGGTATAGATGCTATAACCCTTCTACTCGTAAGTTTACAGTGAGCAGAGATGTTGTCTTTGATGAGATGAGTAGCTAGTATAAACCAGTAAATGTGATTGATGATGTAGATGCACAAAATGGTAATGCTGCACAGAATTCACAGCAGTAGTCACAAAATATTAGTGGACTTGGAGCATCCTCTAGCAATGGTTCACATTCTTCGCCATGGACAGGCAGATTGAGATCAGGAGAATCTTCTCAAAGCAATGCAGATAGTGGTATTCAGGTATGACGAAAAGGAAAAGAGAAGGTAGATCAGTCCATGTTTGATGTGAATGCAGGTCACTCTTATGTGGATGGTAAATCCACTGGCTCAGAACAGAGCATTGATGATGAGTTGGGTATTCATTCTATTGTTACACCTGGAGTAAGAAAGACCAAGGATGTTTTGAGAGCACCTGGGAGTGAACCTACTTTGCGCAGGTCTACTAGAGCTAGGTATTCTATGGATAGGCTGAAATATGATAGATTTACAGCCAATCACTATGCCTATATGGTCAAAGTGATACAGGAACCAGAACCCACTTCTTTTGAGTAAGCCATGGGAAAAGAAAAATTGGAGAAAGCCATGGATGAAGAAATGGATGCCTTGGAAGCAAATGGTACATTAGAATTTGTACCTTTGCCTAAAGGTAAGAATGCAATTGGCTGTAAGTGGGTTTATAAGGTGAAGCACAATGCAGATGATTCTGTGAACAGATACAAGGCAAGATTAGTAGTCAAGGGGTATGCACAAACATATGGCATTGATTATGAAGAAACATTCAGTCCGGTTGCAAGGATGGCAATTGTAAGATCATTCATTGCTATGGTTGCATCAAAGTAATGGTCTTTACATCAGATGGATGTAAAGAATGCCTTCTTGCATGGTGATTTGCAAGAAGAGGTATATATGGAGCAGCCACCAGGTTATGTGCATGCTGTTCATCCTGAGTTTGTTTGCAAGTTGAAGAAAGCATTGTATGGCTTGAAGGAAGCACCTAGAGCATGGTCTGACAAGATAGGACAGTATCTTGTCACTATTGGCTTTCAGATTTCCAAGGCAGATTTCTCACTTTATGTGAGAAAAATAGAGAAAGATATTATGCTACTTGTCATTTATGTTGATGATTTGATTATGACAGGTGACAGTGATGAAGATATCCTTCATGTGAAAATGTTATTAAAGTAGAAGTTTGAGATGAAGGATTTGGGAGAGTTACGTTATTTCTTGGGCATTGAGGTGATTAGATCACCAAGTGGGATACAACTCTTGCAGAGGCAGTATAGATTGGACATGCTGTCCAAATATGGGATGACAGGCTGTAAGCCTATTTCAGTTCCTTTGGAGCAGAATGTGAAGCTGAGTGCAGATGCATGTGAGCTTCTGGAAGACCCTACTATGTACAGACGCATAGTAGGAAGTTTGATTTATATGACTATTACCATGCTAGATTTGAGCTATGCTGTTGGTTTGGTAAGTTAGTTTATGCAGGCTCCAAGGAAACCGCATTTGGATGCGGCTAGACGTATACTCAGGTATGTGAAGTCCACATTGCAATATGGACTAATTTATAAAACTGGGGTTCAGATACAGTTGCATGGATACACTGATGTTGATTGGGCTGGTAATATTTCTGATAGACGATCTACCAGTGGATATGTGTTCTCTTTTGGGAGTGCTGCAGTCACTTGGAGCAGCAAGAAACAGCCTACAGTTGCCTTGTCGAGCACAGAGACTGAGTACAGGGGTGCAGCAATGGCTGCATGTGAGGTAGCTTGGTTGCATAAGCTACTTTATGATATGCATCAGCCTACAGATGGGCCAGTTGTCATTTATTGTGACAACATGAGTAGTATACACTTGGTAAATAACCCAGTCTATCATGCTAGAACAAAGCACATTGAGGTGCATTATCACTATGTGCGGGAGAGGGTTTTACTAGGTCTTATTGATCTAGTTTATGTCAGCACAGAGGATCAAGTAGCTGACATATTTACGAAGGCATTGGGCGCAGACAAGCTGCGCAAGTTCAGAGACCTGCTTGGTGTGCAGGAATTGGGATTGAGCTCGAGGGGGAGTGTTGAGATATCGAGCTCCACTCGTGATATGCCAAGGTGACCGTTGTGCATTTATGTCACCGACTTGTTAGTTGTAGATGCGGTTGGTACACCGCCCATTAATAATAGCTAGATGACACCTATCCTTATCTACTTTAGTTCGTGGCTCAGTTAGTATGCCACCTTAGTTAGTTGAGTTTGGTTTGAGACCCATATATAGGGTTCTTCTATTTCTATGTACTTGAGTTCTTTTTGGCTTACACAACTAAGAAGAGGAAAACTGTTTTCAGCCTCCACCCTTGTGTGTATTCCCCCATTGTGCAAGCAAGAAAGCTACAAGTGAGACTCCTTCCTTCTCTCCCACAATCTTGACACAATCTCTCCTTCCTCATCACTAAACTCAATAGGGACACTAGTAAGAATCATATGACAATGATTGTAAGATTCATATGATCACTTTGCCTTGGTGGTAACGCTTCTCTAAATATGGATGCTCAAGATAAGGAATGATGTTTTCCATCCAGTAGTCTTGATACCCACTACAATTTTAAGCTAGATCTTAAAGAAGCACCTACAAAGGCACCAAGTCCAATGTTAGCCCCTATACATAATAGGGCTTCAATTTATTGAAATTTACTTTAATTTTGAACTCTACTCCTTGCAAATCCACTAAAAGGGATGTAGATTCATTTTTCCCTATACAAATAATCTTATAAAGACCATCTTGCCTAAGAAGAGTTCATGATAGGCATCATAATATAAGACCAATTGATCCTTAGCAAATTTATACTTCTTTGAATAAAGGTCATAAAGTATTTTCATCCGTTTCTTCCCTACTTCTTGTTGTAACAAGGTTTAAAACCAAATCTTGTCAAGATGTGCAAGGGAAGTGAATCTTTCTTACAATACTTCCTATTTACCCAAAGAATGGTTTAGAGCAAACCTTGCTATAGGTAGCTCAATCTTCAAAGGTAAAACACACTCTTTCCCATATAATAATTTAAAAGGGGTGTGGCTTGTAGCTCTCTTGAATGTCGTATTATAAGCCCAAACAACCACATATAACTTATGACAAAAAGCTATGCACTTCTTTAGGAGTACGTGGTGACTCATAGCAACGATAGCCTTTATCTTTTTAGGATCAATTGCAATATTAGCCACCAATGAGATAACCATATGGCCCAATAGCAATCCATAGAGCACTCCAAAGATGAATTTTCTTGGGCTAAGAGCAATGCAAAACTACCTACACTACTTGAAACATGTTCTTAGAATAATCAACTATCTCTCCCTTGTAGTGGCTACCCCCAAATCATCAATAAAGACTTGTAGCTTCCTTGGGGAAATATTACCAAAAGTTTTATTAGCCATATGTTGCCAAGAACCTAGCGCATTGCATAATCCAAAAGCCATCACATGATATACAAATGTACCAAATATAGTGATAAATGTCATTTTCAATTTATCTTCCTCTATGATAGCCATTTGATTATAACTAGCAAAGTAGTCCATAAATGAGTAGATATCCCTATCCGCTAAATTGATCTAGAATCTGGTCAATGAATGGCAGTGGATAGTAATGTTTGACTCTTTGTTTATTGAGTTTCGTAAAATCTACACAAAACCAAATTTGATTATTCTTCTTTTTCTTGATAAGTACCGGTGAATACCATTTCATGTCTTATACAAGAAATATCAGGCCTGCCTTATCATTAGGAAAAAAATGAACCCATTTGCTCACAAATGGGTCCTTAAAAATAATATAGTTTAAGATGTGGATCTTTTGGATTTTCCAATAGGAAGGCTAGATGTTGACATCCATGGAGGGTGAATCTTCTCTCTCCAAATCTTGGGTTTTCTATTAAAAAAAGGGGTAGTGGGGGATTTAAAAAAAGAGAGAATGAATAGTACACAAAATTGTTGAGAATCAGCAATCACACTCACTCAAACAGCCTCTTTGTATGGAGCTTCAGGGTCAAGGATATGCAGGCTAACATATCCCATATGCACAATGGTGCCTACTGCAGTTTCCTACTTTCCTATAAAGCATTGTACTTGCTTCCTTTTCAAAATGCAATGATAGTACTCTTTTCTTTTCAGTGAAGTGTCAATGTCATTGTCCACATACACAAGATTGTGTTTATGAGTCCAAGTCTCAATCTTGGAACCTAATTCACTTGTGTAACAAACAGTGTCTTTTCCATCATGAGTCCACACTTCTCCTTCCATCCTCCATAGCTTCCGCCTTTGCCATGCTCTAGATCCCGCATTTCTCACATGGTATCAGAGCCCAGTTGGGCATGGCATTGCTTCTCCAGCCTCTCTTGATTCCTCTCAACCTCAATCTGCCTCAATGTTAGCTCATGACTTCATCTCCCAACTCTACTCTCACTGAAGCTTCCATGGCAGCCATAGCCAGCAGCACCCTGTCAGATTGAGCTGCTTATATCTCACTCCACAGGTCAAATCTCTTGGAGCTTCCTTCTGGAAAAGTATTTCTCAACTCACAAAGCTTCCCTGTATCACATCAATCCAGGACATTTGACCAGCTGGAGCTCAGCATTGTGAAAATTCTCAATCTTTGCTCTGTGTCTGCCATAGCCAGACAGGACCTACCTCACTTGGAGCTTCAATAACTTCTCAACCAGGCCACTTCAGCTCTTGATTTCTTCTAGGGAGTTGTTCTTCTACTCAAGGCGCTTCATCCTGGCACAAAAATCGATCACATTGCTACGCCCTGACCCAAGCATTGCGGAAATCGCGGAAACCTGTCCTGAACTGCGCCGAATCTGTTCGACGTGCCTGCGTGCTTCATACAGTCCACGATCTTGACGATTATCATGGGGCTTTGATAGCCCATGAAGTCAGCTTCCTAGGCATGTAAAAATTTTTGAAAATGATCAAGTATAGCTCCTGCAATGTTGAAAAAACCAGGCCCCTGTCTTAGAAACCCTAATTCCACCATAGCCAAAATTTCTCAAGCTTTTTTTTCCTCAGTTTTTCTCTCTCCTGACACTCAACCCAAGCCTCTGTCACTCTAATCCATTGACCTAGCATCAAATCAAGGAGGGGAAGGACATGAGAAGATTGAAGAACAACCGAACGATCCCGAACAGGAAGAATCAAGCTCAACATCAACACTGACATAGTGTGTGACCTGAGAAGATTGAAGAACGACCGAATGATCCCGAACAGGAAGAATCAAGCTCAACATCAACACTGACATAGTGTGTTTTCACACTATCACTAATTGTGTCTCTTGACACACTGCATTCTGCTCTTCTACTGATAAAATCTCAGAATTCTGGTGTTGATTTGCTGCTGATCTTGCAACCTCAACATGGGAAAAGACTCTCCAAATGCTCGATTCAAAGGAGTTGGGTTTCACACCTGGCAAACCCGCATCAAGCTCATCTTGATGAAAAAGGGTCTCTGGGCCATCATAAATGGCAAAGAGAAGAAACCTCGGGACGCGGACCTTGCAACTACTTGGCAAAAGAATGATGACAGAGCCCAGGCCATTATCAAACTGGAGCTAGACGACAGTTATATCCACCATGTGGATAACTGTGAGACCTCATAGGATACATGGAAAAGACTTGACACCCTGTTTGGTGCACAATCTAAATCATCAAAGTATGGTCTCCTGATTGAGTTCTTCAGGCTTGAAATGAAGTCTAGCACATCACTTGCCACACATCTCAATTACATGGAAGGACTCCTAACCCAACTTGCAGGAATCAACATTAAAATGGATGAAGATGTTTGCATCGGTATTCTACTTAAGAGTTTGCCTCCTGAATATAATAATGTATCAACAACTTTAATCAACATGCCAAATCCTGAACTTGTTGATATCTAGGCATCACTGTTAGAAGAAGAAAAGAAACTTAAAAGCAAAGAAGAGCCCAGCACTTCAAAGGATGAACAAATGTTATATGTAAACAACAGATACAAAGGTAAAAAGGAACCGCTCTTCTGTGACTTCTGCAAAAGGACCGGGCATACTGAAAAGTTCTGTCATGCTAGGAAGAGGTCCCAAAAGGCCTATCTTGCGGCTGTAAAAGAAGAAGAAGACCATGGACCAAAAGATGAAGAAGAAGATGAAGATGAAGACCACCAAGATCGGAAGGACAAGACTCATCAGTCCTTCTACTCTCATAACTCTGATAGACTGTTTTAAAAACCTTGTACTTCCTTGCCCTAATGCTTCCTACCATAAGCTTTGTAAACTCCTTATGTAACTTGGCATTACAGTCCCTGTACACTTTGTGAGACCCCTGTTACAGCCTCTGGATGTCCATCATGTTTTGGTGCCCACACTTAGCCTTTTCTGCAACAGCCTCTGGTGTCTACCATGTTTGTGGTGTGCCCACACTTTGCAGGTGGTTCTCATTACAGTCTCTACACACTTTGTGCCTTTCTAGTTGTGATTGAGGAGGGGTGTTGAGAATCAGCAATCACACTCACTCAAACAGCCTCTTTGTATGGAGCTTCAGGGTCAAGGATATGCAGGCTAACCTATCCCATATGCACAATGGTGCCTACTGCAGTTTCCTACTTTCCTATAAAGCATTGTACTTGCTTCCTTTTCAAAATGCAATGATAGTACTCTTTTCTTTTCAGTGAAGTGTCAATGTTATTGTCCACATACACAAGATTGTGTTTATGAGTCCAAGTCTCAATCTTGGAACCTAATTCACTTGTGTGACAAATAATGTCTTTTCCATCATGAGTCCACACTTCTCCTTCCATCCTCCATAGCTTCCGCCTTTGCCATGCTCTAGATCCCGCATTTCTCACAAAAATTTGACTTGTTTCTCTCACCTCGTATTTCTCCCCTTTTTTTGGAGAATTTTCAATTTCAGTTTTTGTCCCTCTCATGAAATCAGTTTGACCCAAAAGTTGAGCAACAGACCACTTTCCCTCTCTTCTCTATACTCGTGAAATTTTGTCTCCATTGAAATTCCCTGCTATTGAGAGTAATTAGGGTTTTGAGCGTTCTGCTTACCTCTGCACTTTCTTCTCCATGCAGCTCCAGATTTTGGGCAAAACACGTGTCCAACTCTCTTTGCATTTTCTCTTGTTTGCTATTTTTTCAATAGGGTTTGATATCGTTTCTTACTGTTGTTGTTGTTTTATTGTAGAGGTTGTTTGGGACAGGAGATAGAGGTGCTCATATCTCTCTTCTTTCTTTCCCCCCTCTCTCAATGTGTTGTTTCTCTTTTATGTTGTGTTTTCAATAGAATTTGATGTTGGTTCTAAATGTTGTTTCCTTGCAGAGTTTATTTGGAGCAAGAGGCAAAGATGTTAATCTCTCTCTCTGTTTGTTTTTTTTTTTTGCTAATATCTTTTCAATACAACACAATGTTAGTTCTAACCCTTGTTGTTGTTTTATTGCAGAGATCATTTTGGGTAACATTGCATAAGTTCTTATCTCTCTCTCTCCCTCTCTCTTTTTCTCTCTATGTTTTCTCTTTTCTACAGTTTTTTCAGTATACCTTCATGTAAATACTAACTCTTGAAACATTGTCTTTTGTAGAGATCAATTTGGGCAAGATTGGATAGGTGCTCATTTCTTTCTCTCTCCCACGTACTCACACACTCTCTTTTTCTTCCTCTCTGCATTATCCCTTTTCTACTATCTTTACAATAGGGTTTGATGCTAGTTCTAACTTAAGGATCAATTATTGTTGCAACACTTAACACAAGGTAGAGTAGAGATTGTGTAGCTCAATTTACAGGTAAATCTGCCATATTTTGTGGTGTCAAAATTTATTCATTTAATTGGTGACTTTTATGTTTGATATGATTGATGTTTTCTTATGTCCATCATTTGCAATGGGTTTTGATTAGAAATGGTTCAATCTTATCTTTAGCAGATCGGCTTATAGGTAAATTGGCCCTATTTTGTATTGCTTCTATTCATGCAGTTATCTAGATATTTTTTGCTAAAAGGGATTTGTGCAAGTAGTTTTGTTAAAAGGGATTCATGCAAATGTTTTTTTTGTACATGTAGGTATTATACAAGGTTTAGGTGAAGCATATGATTCTCGATCAACTATTTTGATGTGGTGAGTGATTCCTTTGTGTTGGATGATATGGATATGTTGGAAGTCGATGGTTCAAAAATCCTCTGCTTTATTGGTCCTATGTGTCCATTTGGATCTCCATGCCAATTGGCAATGATCGATGAAACTCTTGTATCATATCATCCATATAACACACAATGTGTTGAGTCTTAGAACATCTCAGGTGTCAATCCAATGTGCCTATTAAGATTTGCATGCCATGTGGCTGCTATCCTTGTAACAACTACTCTATAATACTCACATTTTATACAATGTATTGAGTCAAATTAGACTCCTCTTCATTATAATAAAATTTATTTTGGCAAAATTCTTTGAGTAATCTTGTGCTATTCTTTTCATTATATTTCACGTAAATGGTATGATTAAAGTGATGTCTTGAAATTAAATCTATACTTTGTGTTGATGTATATAGCCACATGTGTTTCGATATCGATGTTTATGTCTATTTACAAAAGTGTAAACATCTCTTAATGCCATGTTGAGTTGTATAGCATATTGGTAATTACTGGACAAACTTAAAATGCTTATTATTTAGGGATTAATACATACTTCTTTATATCTAATGCATAAGTTATAATGCCTAAGAGAAGAATAAGCATTCTCTCGATAGAAGTACGTAATAGAAAAGATGAAGAAGGGAATTGGATCATTGATATGCATCATTGCTCATCTTGGGTCGTCTAAGTATGAAGGGAGATTTCAAGGTGAAAGCATATGCAATTGCAGATGTATCAAAGCACTAGAAGGGTAAAATTTTAGCTCTCAGACAAAGGAATGTTGATTCTCACCTCGTAACAGAGGCGTTTGTACAACATGTATTCATGCAAAAACAAATACATATTGCGCCCATTGTGTCCTTTCAACGAAACATTGCAAATAGTAAGTATTTGCAACTCATTGAGAATGAAAAATTTCATGATACCTATGTAACAACTTGTCTCATATTTACAGAAGTATACCCTTCCGATTGCTGTGAGTGGCAAAATGTTGAGAGTTTCACTGGTTCTTTTAAGTGTTACCACCTCAAAATTGGTAGATTGCTCTTTGAGGGGCGTACAGCTAAGCAACTCACATAGAGAACCTTGTTTTTTTCTATGACTCCAAGTACATATTGCCCAAGGGGAGTCGAGAATATGGAACCCTTGAGTCTATGCACATATCGAATCTCAATACCATAGAATGGCCATTGTGTAGTAGCGATATTTTGCACATGTGTAGCACAAAAATTTCAGTAGACATATTAAATTCTATGAAGCCAAGCACTGTCAAAGAATGTATGTCTAAGCTGATTCATATGGATTGGAATTTTTGCACACATGTTCAAGGAATGTAAGGGTTTGAGACATATCAAAAGCACGTACGTCATAAAAAATACATCAGAGGATTATGTAACAAGGATTCTAGGCAAAACTTGGACATAAAAAATAACTCATAGTCCTGACACAGTGGAGTGTCGAGTCACAACAAGGGACATGGCTTTCAGGTAAAAACTTTCTCTCTTAGTTGACTATTATCTTACTTTGGGATGAATCGGCTAACTTTCCTTTCCAATTACAGGTACTTTGTCGCACGACAAACTTTATGCCTAGTGTTCTGCAATACTTGGAAATGAAGGAAGAAGAGTTGTTTTCTATCCTAGTTAGGGATTCAATGGAAGACCTGGTCGATTATGATTACATGGATGTGCATCCAACAATGGCAGAGATTGGAAGATATGATGGCACAAGCTTAGATACTGTGAGTGAGATCATAGCAGCACAGGAGCATATTACCTCGGTTGAAGAAGATTACCTTGTGCCAGATGCTAAATTTGAAGTACTACAGCATGATTTGTTCGGACCAAGACCCCAGCTTCCTACCAAGGAGTTTATAGATTCCTTTGCCCAAAGAGGTGCCTCCCTGACATACGAGGAAATGAAGATACAAGATGATCTGGAGAAGGTGAGATTTCTAATTACCATATATTTTTATGCAATGAAACTTGATGGTAGGGTGCGTCGGGTTCCCTGGAGTCCACTGGTGAAATCTTGGCAAAAAATGATGCCTGTAGCTGCCTTGTTCGAAGTCTGGCGTCCCGGTGAAATCTTGGAAAAAAATGATGCCTGCAGTTGCCCTATGCGAAGTTTGAAGGTTTCAAGTCTCCTACAAGATGCCATTCAACCAAGTATTGACCATACCCTTCAACCGAGATCATCTCACCATTTTCCTGACAATTGATGATGCTTGGAATGCTTGTGTACATAAAGAATAGCTGCAACACCTCAAATGTTCCCTTAGGAACTTCAAATGCAGCGAGTCACCACACATGGCACTCAGATTGAACACTAAAGTTCCCTGGGTTGTTCTTGTTGAATTGTAAACCTCTATTCATCAGAGTTACACTAACTCTTTCAAGCTTTACTCCTTTGATGACCTCACTTTCATCTAATTTTATAAAAAATTGCAATTTACCATTACATTCCTCAACAAACATACTGTAGCACATTACCATTGCCGACTGCACCTTGTTCAAATCTAAATAGTAATTGTTGAGTTCGGTGAACTTCACCTCATAGGTCCCAACCTTTAGTGTTTCCACACATTGAACATGCATGGGATCTCCTATCAACTCCAAAACCTTTGTATTAAGTTGCCGTTGGGCCTCTATTAACTTTGAAGGTTGAGGAAGAGACACGATTCTATTTCTCTTCAGCACAGACCAAACCTAGCCTTCACACCTTTGAATATCTTTGAGTAAGTCGTTGTGCTAATGCCGGCCCTGTCACAAATAGATTGTGCATCCACAGCTGAGAACCCATTTGACACATCTTTTAATGTGCACTCAATCACCTTTTCCTTCACAGCCTTAAAGTTATGATTGCTCAAAGTGTTTTCCAATGTAATTGCCTTCAACAATCTATTAATACATGATCCAACCTCACCCTCACCTAGGTTCTCTTTTTGAGCTACCTTACATGCTTTGATACGTCGCTTCCATTAGCCACTATTCACAATTAACTCATTGATTGGCTTCTTCTTTCATTTGCGCTCCTATGTTAGCTTGCTGTTGATCTTTCTCAAGTCGTCCAATTGTGCCTTTGCCTCCTCATATGAGATACCAATGTCATGGATAGTGTCTTGCATTGAAATAATTTGATTGTTTTGTTGAATTACAGTGTCATTCAGACATACCACTTGTCCTATGAGTTGTTGTATATGAAGTTGATGTTCATCGATCACATCATGGAAATTTTATATGGTTGCTTGGCAAGTTATAAATACTTTGAATGCTTGATCATTGAGCCACCTATATAACCAAGTAACCCATTTTCATCCTCGCACACATACTTCAGCAAATTTATGATTCCTGAGAAAATTGGAGGTCTATTGTTTAAGGGGTCAATTGGGTAGATTCCCCCATCAACCCACAAATCCACATGTTTCAATCATATTTTCTTGTAACTCTGCAAAACCTGAGGGTTGACACTGGTACGATGGGTTCTTCTGAATAATGGGGCATATTCAATCTCTACCTCAATATGTAGCTCCTTCTTTCTTGTATTCATTTTACTATTAATAGAAACGGGGAGCCTATTTGGTTGTCACAAGAGGTAGAGTGGAGATGCACAGAGAGGCATGCAAAGGTGCCAAGGGAAAGGAGGGTGTAAGTAATTCACTCTATTAATGAAGGTTTCATAAACACAGAGAAGAGGTCACAATAGAGCCATGAGAGAGTATAGATATGGGGGGAAATAGCTCAGAGGGTAGGGATGTCCAAGACTTTTCATATTTTGGATATTTCTATTTTACCTCCAAAAACATCTCCAAAAAACACAAAATTTGACCAGTTGGTTTGTTTTTTGACCAAAAGCTAGGATATAAAAAATCCCCAAAATATCTTAAAAGGAACTTCCGAAATTTCATTTTCCTTGTTCTCGATTTAAAAAATCAATTACCTCATATCTACTAATCATTTTGCATTGAAAATGAAGCACCATACTCCCGTAACTAACTCCTTTTTAAATATAAATTTTGGTTGAAAAAGACTTCTTGAATGAGGAGAGAGAAGAAATCTGAGTATATCTTTGTAGATAATATAAAAAAGGCAAAACGAGATTGCAAAAGTGGAGAGAGATGAGGATTATTTTACTATTCTTCTCTCCTCTTTTCCTTTTTTTAAGGAGGAGAGGGGGGGCTAAAAGGCCCATTTGTTAGTTCATTTGTTTCCTAATGGAAAATTTTGTAGCTCCTCAAACAGTCCGTCATCCCTTAGGTAAAAAGGCATACGGGTGACTTTTTTGTTGAACAAGACATGACTATCTTCCTTTAGGGGAATAGTATGCATAGCTAGACTAGGAGAAATACCTCTTAGCTCATCATACCTCTAGGAAAAAATACCATAGAATCCTTGGATCAAGGATACATAGTCCTTCCTATCTTCCAAACTAAACGTAGATCCTAATTTGATGGATCGTGGCTCATCTAATATATCGAGATCTAGCTCAATTAATCCACATCTCTAATTCTAACTTGAGCTTCAATCGGCTCATTCCGAGTCACCTAGTAGACATATTTTGTAGTGGACCCCTCTCTAGATTCATCACTTGACAAAGTCTCACTACCAAAATAATCCTCTAATGCATCTAACTCTATTGAAGATAAATGTACTCTCTCACTTTGAGGAGATTTAGGGTATTATCTACTATTATGCATGTGGCACCTTTGCCAAAAATCAGACAACGAGTGGGTATATTAACTTAATACTTGGATTGCAAGATCCATGGCCTTCCTAATAATACTTAATAGCTTGGCTGTCTTATAAGCGTAATAACCCTAAAGTACAAAATGCATTTCATGTTAAGAAATAGTCACCTGGACTTTAGGTTGTCTTATACTATCATCAGTCATCTGAAGAATTCTGAAGGCATTCTTCTGGATTACTAGTCCCAACCTTTCCATCAATTATGAACTCATAATATTGATGGAGGATCTCATATCCACAATGGCATGCTCCAATAGTATGCCATCAACATATGTTGCCACCCTCAAGCAATGCTTTTCAGCATGTTCAAACCAATTATCTCCCACTTGAGCTATTCCTAAGGATTCAACAATATACCCACTAGTGCGAAGATTCTTCTCAAACTCTTTACGCACTCCTAGAGATAGCTTGATTAGTATAGGAGATTCACATCAAGCTTTACCTTGCAAAGAGAATTAGCTAAGTTAATTTCATGATAATTAGCAATGATTATCGTCTCTTGCCAGACAATTCTTTCTCTTGGTCATCACTGAACAAGCTTAGTTGCCTCTTTCTTGGCTTTTACCTTCTTCTTTGGTGGCTTGTTATTGGAGTCAACTTTGCCACCAAAAGCTTTTATAGGATTGGCTTCCACATCAGGGTTAAGGACTTGCATCCCCTTATCATCCTATTTAGAGTTTGTCTTAACAAGATTTACATTATCTCTTTCACCTTCTTTAACCTTCTATCCTCTTGTAATGACTCACAAATTAAAAGCCTCAGCAATTTTGACACATTGAGCTTTGATAAGGCTAACACCACTACCACTAGGTAGCTCTTCTACCATAGCTTTTCCTCTTTGTAATATTTACTTTGATCCCTCATCTTACTGAGGGTTATTCCATTGTGCTCAATGATTAATCAGACCTAGGTGCTTACTCACTTTGCTGAAGAGAGCTAATCTTACTTCAACAAGTTTTTGCTAGATGACCAAACTTCCCACATATATCGCATTTGACATTAAGACAATTTCTCGGAAAATGCTAACCACCACCGCACCACTTATAGCTAAATCTTGATGGACCAACCTCTTTACCTATCAAGTTTTGCTATTTATTTAGGAAATTAACATCTAGGGCAATTTTTTTGTATTTTTCTATTATCATTTTGGTATAATGCTTCATCATGTCCTTGACTTTGCTAAGAATATTCAATGCACTAGACTCATAACTGTGATCATTCACTTGTTATTGAATTGGCCTAACCACCTGATTAGGAGTCGACTGCTAATTAATTGGTATGATGTTTAGGTTCATCATTTGGCTTCCATTACTTAGTGGAGTCATTTGGCTAGCCATCAACATAGTAACATTAAGAGGATCCCGCAGCATGGGTACATTCTACATTATGCTTCCTCTTCTATTCAAATTGGTTTTATAGGTGTACTAGTCACACCTTAACTCCCATTAGTCACTACCAAATTATTTTTAGGACCTCTTTTTCTCATGTAATGGTAGTGTCTATATCAACAAGAGCAATGTGATACAATTGCACTTGGATATTGAAATCTAATCCATATAAAAATTACTAGAATTGGGCAGCAAGTGCAATAGGAATAGAGGTTTGTAATTTGTGAAACACCTCTTTAAGTTTCTTAACATACGCTTGAGTATTCTCGTGGGGCTCTTGATGTGTCACATTTAGAACACATGGCTAATATTGTCCACCTCTCTTCAGGGCAAACTCTCTTCAAAAGGCTACAAAGAATAAATCAATTGTGATTATGGTTCTAGCTTCCAAGCAATGATACCACATTACAGCTCTTCCTTTTAGAGTCATGTTAAGGAACATCATGAGATGTCATTCATCTTAAATTAGAAAACTAAACATTAATTTTTTGGAACTCAATGATGTGAAGCTTTGTATGTTCCACTACAAACCCAATAAAAATGGGTAGAGGGAAACCTAAAGCTAGCAAATACAGTGTTCTTGTATGTATTGCAATGGGTTGCACCATCATGATGATTGGGTTTGCTCTAGGGGTTTATATCGGTGGGGTTATACTTCCACTCAAAGAAGATTGACAAAAGGAGAATGCTAGAGCTTCCTCCACCCCCTAATGGACTGAGTGGGATATTGATTGGGTCAACGAGACCTCCTTTCTCAAGGATATTGGACTACTATGCTTAGGAGAATATCTCCTAATGATTTCAGCTCGGCATCTAGCCCTTTTAGCTCTTCCTTGTCATTGAATCTCAACATGATGGTGTCTATCAAAAAATAATATATCTATTTCAATGCTCTTTGGCATAAACTAATTGACTAGTCCTTATTAACCAAGATTTAGAAATCACATCACTTGTCATCAGGACTTAAAACAAGCCTAACATTGGCTCTACGACTTTAGTTGGGCCTCCTATGCTCACCAAATAGAGGGAGTGCCCAAACATGCAGGTGATCAACACCTCGATTCACATACATAAGCAACTCCCTCTAGTAGAATGTTGTGGCTCCTACAACTCTCCTACACCCTAGGGATTGGCCCCAGGATGATGCACCCCCTTACACATATAATACAAACATAATAGAGTCTTCTTATAATATAAATGCAAGAATCCATAAGACAAAATATACCCCTCACTTGATCCATTTCCCAAGATATTGCACTATTTTATAGCAAAGATAATCTTACACTCTCAACCTTTGTCATCACCTAGATATACAATTGCAGTGCATCCAAGAATTTATCTTCTAATACCATATTTAGATTGCATATGTAAAGTGCATGGTATTTCGTGCTCAAACAACTTAACAAAAGACTAGCCAATATGAAGTGCAGAAATAATCTTTTCATGATTTGTTTCTACTCGCGTCGTGTTGCGTTGCTAAGGAACAACATCGGGCTAACCCATGCTATTGAACCTCTTACAACTTATATGAACCATGGCCTATATGCTAAGATATGCAAAAAAGTCATCAACTTAATTAAATATCTTTCCATTTTAGCCCCACACCTCCTACCATTTCTATTTTACTTGCTTACATGAATGTAGGGAGCTTTCATGACAATTTTTCATAGAAACAAGCCCTAAACACGTACTTTGACATATAAATAAAGACAAATTGAGACAAGGTGCCTTATATTTTACCTTTATTACATAATCACAAATATTCTTCTTTTTTGTATTTTTAACATATAAAACTTTTTTTTCTTTGTTTAACTATTTTTCATGAAATTTTCTATTATTTTAACATGAATTATTGATTTTTTTAAATTTTTAGAAATTATGTGAAGTGTGATCCATCAAGATATTTATTTTTATGCCATATGAACATCATTTGATCTCTAAAATCTAAGAACCCATTTTTCATTAAATCTCGTGTTTTGAGTTTTGTGATTTCATTATTCAATATGCATAAAGAAAAATGAATGAATTTTTGAAATTGTAGACATCAACAAATATATTTCAATCATTTGCAACCATTTTTCTATCATATGCACTAACGATTCATCATAAAAATTAAATAAAGATAGCCTACTTGAAAATTTGCATATGTACGTCTCGTATTTTGAGAAAATGGAGATGTTGATGCTATTTTCCAACTGCTGTTGACACATCCAAATTACTATATCTATGTGCCATTATGCTTTTGGAACATCATCCATCACCGATTCATTAAATCAGCCCTCCCTCTCTCTCTCTCATACACACCCATATAGACAAGGAACAAGAAGGAGAGAGAAATAAGAGAGAAATTTTGAAAATAGATCTCTTCATTTGCTGCATCATTTTACATGAGGGATTGAAGCGATAGAGAGCAAAAAAATGATGGAGTTGATGCCTAGGAGGAGGAGGATGATCATGAGAGTTAGAGAAAATCAAAATTTAATGGGAAAGAAGGCGCAATGAAATAAACACAACCTTCTCCATCTCATGAAATTTTTTGAGTTATGGTCATCTGTTAATCATGTTTAAAGTATAGCCTTTAAATTATATAGTTAATCTTTTCCTTTTTACACTTGACCAAAGCAGTTTTGTCCTGGAAAGAGGGACAAATGTCCTCGGAATTAGGATTTGATAATCTATCACCGTGGTCTCCATCACATGATTTTTTGCTTCCGAGTCTAGTAGCTACTACATAATGCCAAACCTTGTGGCCATTAAATGAGGGGTCAAATGGACTTTGATTGATAAACGAACACTTGCAATGGATTCTCAGCAATCAAAATGTGTCTAGATTAACTCTAGCTCCTGATCCATGCTTGTTTCATTTTTTCCTAAAACCACCTCTTTTATGGATCTTCAGCTACCTTTGATATCACGACTACAACACTTCAGTCACGTTGCTAATTTTCTAAGCACGTTTGTAAAGAAGAAAAAAAGCAATATACATCATTCCTTGCTTTCAAGTAGATTGCCACCTTTTTAGCATGATTTACCACCTTCGTCCGTGCAATCCGGCTTCCACAGGAAGTCATGATTAGCTTTAATTTCTACAACATATCTACATCCTTTGTGTTTTTGATTGATGAATAATGTTGCATGAATGTATTTTAGATCAAAGAAGTTTTGTCGATGTTGCTGCTACTTGATATGATTGATGTAGGAAAAGACAAGATACACCATGCTTCCATAAACACATGTAGTGGACTTCATGTTGTATAGCAATCTTTTCTCACTACTCAGCTCTATATGCTTTGTTGATGAAGTCATCCATAGGTGCTCTACCACCCTTCATGCATGTGAAAGCCACCCATCCGCTTCATGACGTGTCAATAATGCTACAAAAATAGAGTAGAACAAGACATTCAAAATTGTTGCTTGATTTTCCTAATTGTCAGTAGAATAATTGAAAGCCAACAACTCATGTGCATTTTCTTTAAGATTGCTCCCATGTTCTTCAACCATCAAACTGATATCTTTAGCCAACTGTATAATCCATCAATCCCCTACGTCATCTGCAGTATAGCTATAAGTACTACACCATGCAACCATCCACATTCATCGCCCCCCTTAGCCACAAGACCTCACATGTTAGCAAAACATGCCCTTATGATATCCCATTCATCTTCATGATAATACCGCTGTGATTGAACCCAAGATACTCCAAGCTCAACATCCTTTATTGTCATATTGTCTTGAAACTCAAAATAATAATCCATAGACAAGAACAAGAAAAGGAACCCTTCACCTTCAACTTCCTCACCCCCAATGCCCTGCGTAGAGTTCTTCCCACTAAAATAGTGGACGAGATGGTCAACATCGAAAGCTGCCTAAGCCAACAGGCTGTAGGAAAGAGAGAAGAAGAAGCCATCTAGTGATGCGTCCTGTAGCACATGGTTTGTTAACAAGATACAATAAGGCTTGATGGTCAATAAAGAAAGTCAAAGTCATAGCCAAAAGATAATGTCAAAATTTCTTTATAGCAAACACCATGGCCAAGCCCTCCCTCTACATTGTTGAGTAATTTATTTTGGTCTCAGTGTTGTCTGCTAGCAGATCTCACCGAGTAATCCAAGTTGTGTTCATCGGGTTGGCACAACACGGCTCCTACGATAAATTTTGAAGCATCAATGTGCACATGAAAGGTGAGTGTCCAATCTGGGGCTCGTAGAATTGGTGATGTGGTCAGAGCCTTTTCAGTTCCTCATACGCATGTTGGCATTTCTTGGTCTATTCGAATATTATCAACAGCTTGTATAGAGGTCTAGCAATCAATGCATAATTCAACACAACCATCGATAATACCCTATGTGTCCTAAGAAGCCCTGAATACCCTTGAAATCAGTTGGGGGTGGAAGATTGATAATGACCTTGATCTTTGAGAAATCTATGGCAGTGCCATTCTTTGATACCATGTGTCCTAGGATATATACATGCTTCATCCAAAACTAGCACTTCAAGGGGTTCAAGGAGAGATGGTATAGTCAACATTGTTCAAAGACTGCTCAGTGTAATTGGCACACACTCTAATTTTTCCATTATTCTTTAATACGATGACTATGGGGGAAACCCAATCCATGTGTTCAATTTCATAGATGAATCCTGCTCTCATTAGCTTGTTGATTTTTTCCTTGACACCATGGGCATGCTTTGGATTCATGGGATATGGTTGTTGCTTGATCGGTCTTACGTCACGTGTCATGGGTATGTTGTGAGTCATGGGTATGTTGTGAGTCATGGGTATGCGTATGAAGAACTGAAAAAGGCTCTTCTAGGGACCAAGCAAAGATGTCTATATACTCCCACTGGAGAGCAATGAGACATATCTTCTCTTTCTTAGTCAAGTCATCGGCTATAAAGATGAGTCGTGGGGTCTCCCCTTCTCCCTAGCTAAATTGATCTCCTTGCCTTGGCAAGTCCCTCAATTGGTTCGCTTGCTTGCCCCTATTGTTTCGCTCCCAGCAAGATCACTACCCTATCTCCCTTTTTGAACTTTGTGAATCGCTTTGGTAGGTCTTGCGGTTTTTGTTGTTCTTCTGTTTACGTTTCTTTAGGTATCTTTTGTTGTTCCTCACTTACCTATCGGTGCCTTAGGTGGATGAGTACGTCCCCCTTGGTGTGTCTAGTCTTGGGGGGTTGAGGTATTTTAGGATTACTATCTAAGTCGACTTCCAATTCAGAATTGAACTCTCCATCTTCGCTAGAAGAGGGGCTCTCTCCTAGTGGTCCTAGCTCAGAAGGTGAGTCCGTTGGCAGTAGTGGTGTATCACTTGGCAGGGCTAGGTCTGCCTACTCGTAGTTGGTTGCACATGTGTGCTCCAACCAAGTTTGATCGCAGTCCTTGTGTCAGACTCCTTTCGCTTCCCCCTATCATCATCGAACAACTGGCAGGGGGAGGAAGAAGTCGATGGTGTTGAGGGAGGAAGAAGGAAACAATGATGACAAATCTAGGGGAAGTTGAAGTGGAGGAAGAGGATGATGACAAAGGAGAAGATGACAATGTTGACGATGAGGGGGGAGGCCACGTGGCCTACCACCCCCAACCTTGGGATCAATGACCAAACCTTGTGGCATGGCTCCCCGCTGCCATGCAAAACGGATATGTGGTGGATACACCACCACCAGCACTCCACTTCCTCCCCACCTCTCCCACTATAAACCCCCCCCCCCCCCATGGCAAAGGGAAGGGAGAAGGCCTTGACATGGCACACTGCAGGGAGAGAGAGAGAGAGAGAACCTTCTAGAAGGTTTCTTCCTCTTCCCCTCCTTAGAGGGTAGCCACATGCATTTACCACTCCCCTCTTATCCGCGAGCTTAACTCCCCCTTCACAATAGAAGAGAGTCGCCCAACATACTTTTTCTCTGACGCGAGAGAGAGAGAGAGAGAGAGAGAGAGAGAGAGAGAGAGAGAGAGAGAGAGAGAGAGAGAGAGAGAGAGAGAGAGAGAGAGAGAGAGAGAGAGAGAGAGAGAGAGAGAGAGAGAGAGAGAGAGAGAGAGTCATAATCTAAAAGTATGGCTCCAAAACGAAGGATGACACACACCAATAGTAATCTCATGTCCAACAATGGAGCCACCGGTTAGGGCGTTACCGTTTTAATACGAATACAATGTTGGATACGGATAATTCGTCTCTGAGTACTCAGGTACTAATTGCCATCTCTATTCATTGAGATATAGGTTATATCGCTTTGGCATGTGCATGAAATCATGTAAAGGAGTAGCTTGAATTTATTTTATCCTATTGTTATGATTTGGTACTTAATTATTCCTTTTGACTCAAATTAGTTTCATGTGACTAAGAGCTAATACAAGAAATTAATCATGAGGATTAAAACTAAGATGTCTTGAGGTTCGTCTGATAACTACGACTTTCACCAATCCAATTTAGGATTGGGTTATTGATAAATGTAAGTGACCTATAGAACTTACGTCATGTATAGTGTTTGAACCCTTAACATATGCCTTAGTGGAAGGAAGGGAGTGTTAAGTAAAATTTTGCATAGTATCACGCTTTGATCCCAAGGGGGAGAGCAAATAAGCGATGGAAAGGTTATCATGACTATTCTTGTAATGTTTGGAAAAGAATACCATTGTTTTTGTTGGTTGATCAAACAACACACTAAATGATTTTACTTTCAACTCATTGTTGGATTGTGGTTTGTATGATTATTCCAAGTGCTTGTGATTGATGGTAAATTCATGGCAAGGGTCTGTGATGACAATTTCCATGGGAATAAATGAATATTTTCTTGGAAGAGGATATTAGGGATAACTACCTTGATTGTGCTTGATTCTTAAAGGAATTAATTAAGGAAAGGTTCTTTGCACGGGTGAATCACCTCCAAGATCGCATCGCGGATTAACCACCGCAGAAGGGCACTGCTCCACTCACGGGCCGAAGGTAAGGCCAACCACAGAAATGGTGTTTCACTCCTAGGTAGCTTGTTGGTTAGGTGGAGCTCAAGACACCCCTTGCCAAGTTTGAAACAGAGTTGAGGATCTCCATGGCCCCAACGTCTGTGGTGTTGGAATATCATATTCTAGATAAAGGATAGAAATTATGGTGCCATTTGATTTGGACCAGTTACTTTTGCAGGGCAAAATGGACACATAATTTCTCCAGTATGGGCAGGAGAAAAGATTAACTTGAAGATAAGTTAAGGAACTTGTTTGTCAAAAGGACTGCTTGCTTTGTTTTTGTGTCAGTGTTGTAGATTATGCGAACAAAACATGTTCCCTAAAAGGCTTAATTAAGAAAGCCAATTTTAAATGTCACATATAAATGTGATAGGACCTAATTAAATAACTAAAGAACACCTATTGAGGGAAGCAAGTGGACGAAACCTTGACAAGTCTGTCCTATGGCAGGGTGGTCCCAGAGAACTAGGAGGCTTCTCAACAAAACCGACCCTTAGTAATTGTTAGGTTAGAACCCCGATTCATGCCAACTTAGGGGATCAAAATGGGACTGTGCCCTATGGGTAGAGAGGTTGAGTGGTGCATCCCTCTTATTTTCCATTCTCCTTGAACCAAGTGCGGCATGGATCATCTTCTGCTTGGGTATTTGTGCATAAAGTAGGATGTCCAGAACCCGATACTAAAATGCTATCAGGAGACATTGACCACTAGGAACCCAAAATTTAGGTCGATCCCAGTGGGTTTGGCCACGAACGTTCTATTACGAGGCGGACTTGAGAAACCCTAGGCAACAAACCGTGTAAAATGGGAGTGCCGAGACTGGCATCGCTTAGACTCGATGGACTGCTAAAAATGTGCTTGGACAGCCGGCACGTTACAAGTATGATTGTTTTTTGATGTAAATATATGATGGTTATGTTGTAACCTTAAAATCCATGTTTGTGAGGAAAATTCGATAGAAAAGAGAATACATTGGAAAATACCATTAAGATCCCCACACTAGGGAGTCTTGAAACATCTTGCAGGATGTTCCAAAAGACTCACCTTATGAGGTAATAATCCTAAACCCTTGTAAGAGTGGTAGGTATTTTGTTTTGTGTAATCACTTGAGTACATATAGGGCAAAGGAACAAGTGATAAGTGACCCCATGATATTGAATGGCTCTAGAGACTTAAAGGAGTATAGCAAGGCTTTGAGCTCATCAATCCTATGTGACCACGGAAGGAGTCCAATCACATACAACTTGACTTGCAGGGATGTAAGATTCCATCCTAGGTAGAATAGTTTTGGCCACTCTTGTAGAAACTGTTAATCTAATATGCATTATTATATACTGAAGTGATTGTTCATGTGCTTAAAACTTTTGTTAATGAACCATTGTAACAGACCCACAATTTTGCAATAAAATATACTTAGTTAAACCTTATTTACTATCTACTTTTACTACAAATAGACTAAACTAAGTTTATTAATACTTTCTTATATAAAAATAAAATTTAATGAAGTAATTAGGATTTTCTAGATTTTTAATATTTAATTAAATTATTTTATATTTTTAAGGATTTAATTTTTCTAAGACCCAAAACTAATTTCTCAAATTATTTTTTTAACAAAAAAATATTTCTAATTATTATTATTAGATTGTTCAGTATTATTTTTACACCTTTAATGAATTTTAGAATAATTATTAAGAATTAATTGTATTTATTAATACTTTTGAAATTTTGTCCTAATCATATTTTCCTTAAGATTATTCTAATACTATCTCAAAATTTTCATAAAATTTTACTGTTTTTTTACATCGATAAAAAAATCTTCCAATCACACACACACACACACACACACACACACACACACAAAAGAATTAATTTTTAAAAAATGAGAAAAAAAAACCTCTAAGCTGCAAAGGTAGGAAGAAAAAGGAATGGGAGGCGCCTTGCACCACCTTTCGACTCACAATCCATACACAACACCTTACCTCCCTCCCCCATCCACCCTATTCTTATATTAAATTAAAAAATTTTAAAAAGGCAAAACCCCATCCAAAAGACATCTCTTCTCATTTTCAATACACAACAATGACAAGTCAACCCTAGAGAGTGAGGAATGGAGTGAAAATTATGAGCTAGAGGTGAAGAAACTCTACACAAAGGAGATAGCACAAATTCTTATATTATCTCCCTACCTAAAAATCCTTTCTTTTCTCATTCTTTAAATCCATCATGACCCCTCGCAAGCACATCGACATAAGGAGATTCTTGAGTAGCTATGATGTTGAAATTTTGACCGTTAATACGGAGGAGGTATAATATAGTATTTATTGATTAAAAATAGTCAAAATAATATTTTATTTTTAAAGAAAATTTATACTAAAGTTAAAAGTATTATTATTACTCAAAAAATAGTTTTTAATAATAAAAACTCCTTCAAAAATAATAAAATAATCCTTATCTTATTTTTTAGTATTGTGATTTTAAAAAACTAAAAACTAATTGAAAATTAAACCCCATAAAAAAATATATTTCATTAGAAAATATCAATTTTATTTATATTATATAAATTGCTTACATAAATTAGGATAAATACTCAAATTGCTATAAATTGATGTTATTTTGCAAAGAGAAATTAATATAGTTCTTGCTATTTTGTTAGAGCGTGTTCACATGTATTGAAATGCTTGGTTTATCTTCATGAATTAAAAAATATTAAATAAGGTGTGTTCACACACACGGAGACTAAAATATGTACAAACGCATGAGATAAACTTTATTTGATTTAAAAATCATTAAAAGTTTTATTTACTAATTTTTTTTTTTTTCTTTTGAAAGAGATGATTTATATAAAGAGTTTAGTAATTGGTTGTAGTTGATTTAAGATATGAAAAGAATTATACTAATTACAACTGTGACTTAAGGAGCTAGACAAGGATGAGGCGTGATGCAATCCCTAGGACCGTCTTGATTACTCTTCACCAGGAGTATATGTACACTACCTAATATGGCTAACTACCACTAGGTATGTTTTGGTCTTCCATATAGGAAGGTTCTGTCTTATGGCGAGCAAGAACCAATGGGGCTCTAGTATGAGTTGTAATGTTGGTCTCAGCCCTAAGATAGGATTGCAACCTATACAAGCTTAATGTGGTCTAGTAGTGTTGGAAGACCCAAGATGAAGAGGAAAATGATGATAATTTGCCTTAGCTTTTGAGACCGCCTTTGCACTTTCGATCATTTCCCTTCCTGCTTCTTCCATTGTGTCTGATTCCTTCTAGGCAGCCTCTTTTAGGTCCTGACTTGTGCTTTTTAACTTTTTCCACTTTTTCTTGTGCGATGTGGTTAACATTGTTAGTATTACCCCCCTCCTAGCCTAGTGCGAGTCGCATGGCACTGATGGGTTGTAATTGGAAGGTGGGATGGGTGTAGCTAGATGGATTTTTTGAGTTTGTATACAAGCCCTTAGGGGGGATGATTTTGGATAGAGTGGCCCTTGAAATTGAATATAAAGTTGGGGCAGTCCCTCCCTGACGCTGACCTTGAGTGGATTTGTCCCTTGAAATTGAAGATCGTGTTGGACGGATCCTCCTTGGAGAATGGTGGATGGACGGCTCCATTTTTTAAATTGAAAATGGTGTTGGATTGATGCCTCCTCGCATCTTCTTCTGAGGGTGCTAGGACGTGACCTTAACATGGCTTCTTCTTATTCCCATCAAGTTGCCTTATCCCTTCACCTATGCTCGTGTAGACTTTTCCACTTGCACAGGAGGAAACCTGGCATTTCTCATAAAATGAATTACATTGTGCCCTGTGCTTTTCTTGGAGAGCCTTTGGAGGTTCTCCCTCACCCTTGAGAGAGCCTTTCTAGAATATCTGACGCTTTCTTTAATCCTTGAGAGAGCATCCTTCATCCTTGACAGGACCTTCCTCATCCTGGAGAGGAAGGGATCAAAGAGTGTACAATATGCAAAGGCTTCAACAGCAAAGAGAAATGATGTCATCTTCCACAAGAGGTTCTGGCGCATCAGGAAGAAGTAGTGTAGGAGATGGTGCTACTATACCGGCTATTCAAACACTGAGGATTTGTCCACCAACCTTCAGGCGAAGGCAAGTTAGATGGTACAAACTACACCTTGTGGAAGTTGAAAATTAAAACTATTATTGATTCTTATAAGCTTTTGGAGACTATGTTGGGGACTGACGCAAAACCACATCCTCTATCCCCAACCCATCAAATTCTAGTGTGATGCTTCCTCTGAATGCAGATCTACGATCTTGGAAACAAAGGAATGAAGATGCATTGTGTGCCTTAGTTACAAGCTATGCTACCACTGTTCTAACTTTGATTTAGCATACAAGCAAAGCATGAGAGGCTTGGAATGTACTGAGGAGTTAGTATGAAACACAAAACCAAAAAAGGATTCAAAAATTGGAGAATCAACTAGTGGCAGAGAAGTTTGCTGAAGGAGAGACGGTTGAAGCATTCATCACTTGGATTAAGAATCTGTGTGACCAGATGGCTGGCATTGGGATATAAAATATTGGCAAGGAGCTAGATCCGAGATGTCTTCGAATTTTTCCACAAAATTTTGATGGACTAGTAACTACCCTTAATACTTAAGTGAGACCTCAAGCTTTGAATTTTGTGGAGTTTTGTGCATTATTGATGGAGGAGGAGTTGAGGTTGAAAGCCCAAGAAGGAAGTAATAATGGAGATGCTGCATTCTCTGCCAATGCAAAAGGCAAAGGTGGTTCCTCCACCAAAAATGATGGTAACAAAAAGAAGAAGGGCGGTAAGAAGAAGTTTCAAGGACAGTGCTTCTACTACAAAAAGAAAGGACATGCAATCGCAAATTGTCGTATTAAGAAGGTAGATGAAAAGAATGGTACCCTTAAAAGTAAAGCGAAAGAGACATCCAATACGGCTAAAGCAGAGTTGGAGTTATTCATGGTGAGACTATTGAGAAAGTGTGATCCTCGAGGCAAGAAGAATCTATCACTGACTCATGGGTGTTGGATAGTGGGGCCTCTTGTCACATGACCAACAAGAAAGGTCTATACAGTTATCTGCAGCCTCTACAAGAATCCATCACTGTGACAGTTAGAAATAATGCAAAATGCCTTGCTGTGGGCATAGGTACTATGTCTTTTGTTGCTGCAAATGGTGAAGTCAAAAATCTTTCAAATGTGTTGTATGTTCCCAAAATTAGGAGAAATATGTTATCAATTTTGCTGCCATAATTGATCTTGGTCATGAAGTGAGGTTCAAGAAGAAAGGTGCAGAAATTCATGATAGTGTTGGCAAAGTTGTTAGTAATTTAACGAGAAAGAAGGAACAACCCATATAAGCTAAGTTCTCTTACAACCACCGTTGGAGTGGGCACAAGTAAGCTTTGGCATGAAAGGTTTAGACACATTGGATTTGCAATGTTGAAGGAGATGCACAAGCAAGGTATGGTTGCTCACCTACCTGCAATGTGACTGAATTGAAGAAACCATGTGAAGCTTGTATGATGGGCAAGCAATGGAGAAAGGCATTTCCACAGGAAAGAAAGAATAGAGCACATGATCCTCTAGAGTTGATGCATAGTGACTTGTGCGGTAAGATGCCTAAACATGCCTTGGGCGGATCTTCTTATTTTATGTTGATTGTCGATGACTACAGTAGGAAGATGTGGGTGTACTTCCTTCGTGATAAGGATCAAGCTTTTAGTAAGTTTAAAGAATTGCTAAAACTTGTTGAGAATGAAACAAGGAAAAGTGTGAAGAAATTTAGAATAGATGGTGGTGGTGACTCCAACTCAAAGGAGTTTGAAGAATTTTGCAAGAGAAAAGGGATCAAGCCTCCATTGATGACGCCTCATACACCTCAGCAGAGCGGTGTTGTGGAATGCAGGAATCACACCATTGTGGAGATGGCAAGATGCATGCTAAAGGGCCAACCATTTTTGAGCTGAAGCTGTTAATAGTGCAGTCTACATTCTAAATCGGAGCCCAGAGGGCACCACTCGATACACAGGCCGATGGTCGAGTGGTGAAAAGGCCAACCACGAAAATGGCATCTCACTCCTAGACCGATTGTGGGTCAGATGGAGCTCTGCACACCCCTTGCTTGTCTAGAATGGAGTTGGAGATTCCCATGAGCCCAATGTCTAGGGCATTGGAAGACCCTATTCTAGATAAAGGATGGAAATTTCAGTGCCATATGATTTGGATCAGGTACTTCTGTTGGACAAAAGGGATACATAATTCTCCTGTATGGGCAGGAGACAAAGATTAACTTGAAGATAAGTTAAGGAACTTGTTTATCAAAAGGACTGCTTGTTTTGTTTTCCTATTTGTGCTATAAATTACAAAAATGAACCATGTTTCCTAAAAGGCTTAATTAATGAGGCTGATTTTAAATGTCACACATAAATGTGGTAGGACCTAATTAGAAAACTAAAGCTATCAAGGAAAGCATGTGGACAGAATCCCCGATGGGTCCATCCTACAGCAGGGTGGTCCCAGAGAACTAGGAGGCTTCGCACAAGGTTTTACCGATGATGACTTGAGGGTATTGTTAAGTTAGAACCCAATTCATGCTGTTCTAGGGGATCGGAATGGAACTATGCCCTACGGGTAGAGCCCTCTCATTTTCCATTCTCTTTGAACCAAGTGCGGTATGGATCTGATTTGGATTGGGTATCTTTGCATAAAGTAGGATGCCTGAAAAATCGACGCTAGAATGCTGTCAGGAGACCTTGACAACTAGGAACCCAAATTTCGGGTCAATCCTAGTGGGTTCAACTGTGAACTTTCGGGTGTGAGGTGGACTCGGGAAACCCCAGGCAATAAACCCTGGAACATTCCATGGGAGTGCCAGGTAGCGACACTTAGATTTGTTTCTCGATGGACCACTAAAACGTGCTTGGACGATAAGGGGCACATTACTGTTGGTATCAGAGCCAAAACTTTGTAATGACATGTGCTTGATTAATGTTTTGTTCATAGATATATCCTAAAGAGAAATAACCTAAGTGGTATGGCTTGATTGTCAGGCACCTTCTGCACCCACAAATGCTGTCATACAAGATAAGAAATTTCTTCTCAAGCAAATTAAGGCACCTGAGTTTAATGGAGAAGGAATAGACGCCACAGCAGCAGAGGCGGAGATATGGATTAAATCAATGGATGATTATTTCTCTACTTCAAGAACTGCCTCCATGAATCAAGCAATGATGTTGGGCAAGCTCAGTTACGGTGGAAGCAATGGTGCAAAGATCAAGGTGTTTCTGAAGCCACTATTACATGGACTCAGTTGAAAGATGTACACGGATGATACCTTCAGCCAACCTACCAGACTTTGAAGATGAATGAATTCTTCAAGCTCAAGCAGCTGGAATTAACCCTGGAAGCTTACTACTCAAAGTTTGTAACCCTATTAAAATATGCGCCACCTATGGATATAGCAAGTATCCAAGTTTTGCCATGGCCTGAACACTCCTTTGAACCACCATCTTGAAGCAATGCGTCCAACAAACTTGCAAGATGCATTACTCTGAGCGAATCCAATCGTTCAAGAACTTAAATCAGACAGTTGTAGCAAAGATGACTCCGGAGATCAGGGTAAGAGATGCCATATGTGTGGAGAGATAGGGCACATCCGTAGGAGATATCCCTACTGTCAATGCTTCCATTGTAATGAGCTAGGAAATATCCAAGCAGAATGCCTTGATCTAAGTCCAGAAGGCATTGATACACCAAGAAAACGAAGCTACACAAGTGCAGTCTATGGATATATAGAGGAATCAGATGAAGACAAAGGCCTAGAACCCACTACACCTTATCAGGAGGACTAAAAATCCTAGAAGCTTAATCGGCATGTAACACAACTTATATTGAGAATAAATCATACTCTTGTAATAATATTAGTTGCACTACCTGAAACATTAAGAGTAGCGCAACAGATGCATGGTGGGTCCTAACCCACAGGCCCTAAGCCCCATTAATGCTTGTCTTCCCCAGTTTCTCTCAAGATAAGGACATCTCGATTTCTCTAAGGGAAGGGGGATGCAATATTTCCATGCAATAAAAGTTAGTTGATTAGTTTGAAAGTTAGTTAGCCAGTTAATAAGTTAGTAAGATTATTAACTAAAGACTAACTAAGGTAAAAACTAACTAACGTTAATAGCTTATAATTTGTATTTAATTAAAAATATATGTTTAAAAAATCAAGAGTCGTAAATTTGATATTTCTCTTGGATTGACAAGGATCGTAGCCACCCTTTATGAAAGTTACAACATGAATGAGACTTATGAGCCATATTAATCACTAGTATTAATGTGTATAGTTTGGATGGCCCAAAGATATTAGATTTTTGGGTTAAAAAAACTAGTATATTTTAGATATTATCCTAAAAAGATAGAATTGAAAGTCATTTAAAAGAAAATACAAGTGATGTTTTAGTTAGTTTTGGAGATTTTATAAAAAGAAAAAAATAAAGAAAAGTGACCGGCAAAATTGCACGCGTCGTGATCGCAGTCTACAGGTAGTAGCACTTTGAACAAGGAGAGAAAGAAGGAGTGATCTCAAAGCTATCTAACCAAGTGTCTTGGGGTTTTACCACCCTTTTGGAACCAATGTAACCATCATATTTATGATCTGAGCATTAGATCATTGATTCTTCCAATAGTCCCTCCACTCTTGTTCTCAACCTTATACCCTCCTCTCTAATTCATTATAAATATGAGGCATGGGGAGGTATAAGGGAGCATAAGGAGACCCCGAGAGGCTGCAAGAGAGAGGTAGAGAGAAGGATACTTCTCCAAGAGATTGTGAGAGAGAGCTTGAGAGAGAGAGAGAAAAAGTGTGTGTCTGTGTCTGTGTCTGTGTGTGTGTTACCCCGAGAGGATGCACAATTCCCTCTATCTTGATCCTCGACTTAGCCATCTTCTATTACCCTCTCGCATCTCGAATCTATTCTTCCTTCTTAATCTCTTGAGTCTAGTTGCAGATGATGGTCTCCAAGCAAAGAATGTTGCGTGCGGATGGCAATCCTACAACCAACAACGTGGCTTCAAGCGAAGGCATCACTATCAATCCAATTGCGGTACCAGTCATAAGTAATTTATTTTCAAATTGATAGATGATTGTTTTGATTCTCGCATGAGATACATTAGGCTCCATACTATGACATACGAGAATAGGTCATGGGAAGGGATAGGCCTCTTCTCACATATTTGAAAGAGGGAATTTGGAAAATGCATGTATCAAGGGAAGTAAACTGCACTTAGTTGCATATGGCTTATTCATTGATAGAACAATCGGTCAGGGGTTATGAATAGCATAATCATAAAAAGAATAACATTAGGAATTAGTCATACAAGTATTAAGTAAATTTTGCATAGAATCACCCTTTGATCCCAAGGGGGAGAGCGAATATGCAATGGAGTTCTATCGCATCTATTCTTGTATTGTTTGGAAAAAATACAATTAGTTTTGTTGGATGATTGAACAACACCCTAAATGTTTTTCTTTCAATCAATTGATTGTTGCATTGTGATTTGGATAAATATTCAAAGGCTTGTGTTAATGGTCACTGCATGGCAGGGGTCTGTAATGACAAGTTGCCATGGGAATAAAGGAATGTTTTCCTAGAAGATGATATTAGGGCTGATTGCCTTGATTGTGCTTGACTCTTAATTGGATTAATTAAGGAAGGATATTTTACACGCGTGGATCATCTCCAAGATTACACCATGGATTGCCCCGAGAGGGCACTACTCGATACACAGGCCGATGGTCGAGTGGTGAAAAGGCCAACCACGAAAATGACATCTCACTCCTAGACCAAAGGTGGAGCTCTGCACACCCCTTGCTTGTCTAGAATGGAGTTGGAGATCCCCATGAGCCCAACATCTAGGGCATTGGAAGATCCTATTCTAGATAAAGGATGGAAATTTTGGTGCCATGTGATTTGGACCAGGTACTTCTGTTGGACAGAAGGGATACATAATTCTCCTGTATGGGCAGGAGACAAAGATTAACTTGAAGATAAGTTAAGGAACTTGTTTGTCAAAAGGATTGCTTGTTTTGTTTTTGTGTCTGTGCTATAAATTACGCAAATGAACCATGTTTCCTAAAAGGCTTAATTAATGAAGCTGATTTTAAATATTGCACATAAATGTGGTAGGACATAATTAGAAATCTACATCTATCAAGAGAAGTGGGTGGACGGAATCCCCGACGGGTCCGTCCTACGGCAGGGTGGTCCCAAAGAACTGGGAGGCTTCTCACAAGGTTTTACCAATGATGACTTTAGGTATTGTTAAGTTAGAACCCGATTCATGCTGTTCTAGTGCATCCCTCTCGTTTCCCATTCTCTTTAAACCAAGTGCGGTATGGATCTGCTTCGGATTGGATATCTCTGCATAAAGTAGGATGCTAAAAAACCCAATGCTAGAATGCTATCAGGAGACCTTGACAACTAGGAACTCGGATTTCAGGTCGATCCTAGTGGGTTCTACCGCAAACGTTCTATTGCGAGGCAGAATCAGAAAACCCTAGGCAACAAACCCTGTAACATTCCATGGGAGTGCCAGGAGGCGACACCTAGATTTGTTTCTTGATGGACCGCTAAAACATGCTTGGACAGCCAATAGGCGGGCACGTTACACCTATATGTGGATGACCTTCTTATTATAGATGACTATAAAGATATGATTAACCAAACTCAAAAGGCTTTGAGTGATGAGTTTGAAATGACAGACTTGGGCTTGCTGCACTATTATTTGGGGATTGAAGTCTAGCAAGAGTAGGGAAAGATCTTTATCTCTCAGAAGAAGTATGCATGGGAGATCTTGAAGGCATTTTGCATAACAGAGTGCAATGAGATAGCTACATCCATGGAGGTGAATGCAAAGTTATGTGTTGAGGATACATCAACACTAGTAGACATTGGGAGGTATAGGAGGTTGGTTGGTAGGCTGATCTACTTGTGTAACACTAGACCAGATATCAGTTTTGTTGGTATTTTGAGCAAGTTCTCAAACAAACCTCATGAGAGTCATTGGAAAGTTGGGATGCGGGTGCTCAAATACTTGAAGGAAACTCTTGACTATGGTATCACATACAATTCCAAAACTTCTCTTGTGGGGAACTGTGACTCAGATTGGGCAGGAGACTGTGATTCTAGAAAGTTAGTTTCTAGTTATTGTTTCTCTTTGGGTTCAGGAATTTTCTATTGGATTAGTAAGAAGCAGCCAATAGTGGCATTGTCTTCTACCAAAGCAAAGTACAAGGCAGCTTGTTTTGTTGCATGTAAAGCAGTATGGTTGAGAAAGATCCTATGACATATGGGAGTGCAGGATGAAGAACCAACTATGCTGAGATGTGACAATCAGAGTTGCATCACCATTGCCAAAAATCTAGTGTTTAATGTGTGCACCAAACATATAGAGATCAAGTATTACTATGTGCATGATTTGATGGAGGATGGGATAGTGGAACTGGTCCAACAGAGGAGAATGGAGTAGATATCTTCACCAAAGCACTTACAAAGGATATACTTCAAGTTCATATTTAGAGACTCGACATTGGGCCGAGGAGATACTTCACCTGCCGGTGGACATTGAGGGGGGGTGTTAGATATGCTCAATGCCCCACCCTCATGAGGTGCCACCAATGATCCATGGTGCTGAAAGTTGTAAGGCCCCCATTATGAGGAGAAGCCATATGTGAGCCTGGATATTGGTTGATTCTTGAATTGCATGTCAGATGAGGTCTATGTGACCAGATGGCAAAAAGGTGACCATTGTGGGTCTAAAATTTGGGTTGGATGGAGTAGTTAAGCTGGTAGCAACTCGAGGCACATTGCATTAAGCTGTGGGGTAAGGGAGTTATCAAGGCCCTCAACCCGATGGTAAAGGGAATAAGAATATTCCCTAGCTGACTAGTGGAGGCTTATATGGTAGGTTGGTTAGAGCCGACCTAACTGCCTCTGCAGGCTATAAAAGCTAAACCCCTTCATAGTCATCCATGATCTATCTTTCACCTAGTCAGAGTTGTTCCAGCTAGCCTTAAGCTCTTCACCTATCTTCTGTCTAGATTGCCATCTAAGCTTCACAGTTGAAGCACATGGGTAGATAGAGCCATCTTTGTATTAGTTGTTTGGAGCTAAAGAAAAAATTTAAATTGTTCTCCTCTTATCTATTGTGTACTCTCTATCTCTTTTTTAGATTCTGTTTGCTGCACCGTGTAATTTTTACAAAGTTGTGTGATTTTCCTATCCAAAATCAACTCAATACATCTCTCCCTTACCCACCATGTGTATGAGTCGGGGTAATATTGGCACTGCGAAAAAAAAAATGTAATAGGTTGGAAAACTCAAAGATGGGTTCCTAAAAAAACAAACAATGTGAAAAATACTTACATTAACACCATCTATCTTGAGTAACTTTGAATATATTATCTTGCAAACATTTGAGATCACTCTCCATCCATAAGAATGCACATCACTTTGCAAGGGCACTTCTTGTTGGAGAAAGCTATATGGTTTTTGAGGATCAGCAATATCCTCATATATGGTGTCCAAAAAGGTAGCCACGAGCCTGCTAGCACTGTAAATGGAAACATGTTACTAAAATAGACAATAAAATAAAATAAACAATAAACCAAAAAGCAAGCAGTATTCTATTAACACACCTTTTTTCTTGGCCATGGATACCACTAACAGAGTTCATGAGGATAATTTATCTACTGAGAATATCAATATATATGAGGCTCCAATATCCTCTATAAAGTGAAATCTTAGTGAGAAATGAATACAACAAAGAAGTATACATTAAGCCCTTTGCAAAATTGCATGTCTTTCGATGTAAGGAAAAAAAATTGGTAGTTTGTGATTGAATCAAATGTTTTGAAAAATATTTCTATGTTTGAACTAGATCTCGAAAAAAATTCCATTGATAATAGTGGATCAACAACAAATATAGTTTTAGAGATTTCTTGCTCAAGAGAAGCAATCAATGCCCTAAAACCAATAGCAAAAACAAAGGAATGTTATTTTCAATGAACAGCACCATCATTCCATATAGTAAAAATTTTGAGAGTCAAAATGCCTTGCCTTATGCAACAAAAGACTATAGAATCAGACAATTGAATATCTTTTTTAAAACAAGCATGGATTTTTCCTTAGAAGATATACTAAGATAGTCCTCTTCTGAAGAAGTGCAAGAGACATTCACAACCATTTTGCCCGTATACGTCCCCCATTCTCTTCAGATTGACAGGGCCAAGGACAACAATTTTCCTCTTGCAAACTTCATCCTTTGACTCTATAACCGTTGTGGTTTTTCATGTTGGATAGCCGCAGTCTTTGTTGGGGCGGGTATAAATGTGTCACCTCCTTGGTCACTATCCCTTTTGCTCTCTTAGACAATTTTGGAAAAACATTAAGAATCTCAAAGGCTTTTTTATCAGTAGTGGGCAAGGGCCTTAATACCTTGTCAAACCTATACCTGATTCTGGTGACCATACTAAAGTCTTTGTTCATCAAAGTCACCCTATGAGTATGAGCAATAGCAATGTAAGCATCGTTCATAAAATCAATAACAAAGTCTTCAGCTACTTCCCAAAGACAAAGAATGGCTGCAAGATGCCATTTGTTTGCATGCCAACTTTAGTGGGCACCCCTGATAATCTATAACAAATGTCCTTAACAACTTTGATAAAAGATATCTTTGAGATGACATGTTGTGTAGCTCTTTGTGCCTTCTTATCTCACTATTTTTTTTTTTTGAACATAATAAAATCAAGACTTTCTCTTTCTCTTAGGCTTGGAAGGATCTTCTCCATGAGAATAAGAGGGTGTAGGTTGCTCTGTTTACTAAATAGAGGCTCTAGGGAAGGTTGGAAACTTGGCAATTAAAGGAGAGGACTATCCAGCAAGGTCATAGGGTTGGTTGTCAATAGAATGAAGCTTACTATGGACAGGGGGAGAACACATAGTCTCTACACTACATTACTTTGATTGCAAGGCAAGATATTGAGGTAAACCAAGGGTAGGAGGAATCTCAGGAGGGAAAGCTTGAGGATCCATGGATAAGATGTCCTCACACTGTTTTCACGAATGCAGAAAGGAAGTTCAGTTACAATGCATAGAGAAAACTGAGATAACGTAGGTAACATATTCGCACTGTATTAATGGCCTGGATCCTAGAAAGCGCAGCTTTGTCAACCTTAAAACTAGATTAACCGATACAACATGATAGTGGAAGAGTGTTGGCCATGTATAAGAGGTTGCTCGCTCCGTATTGTCGTTCGTATCGTGGATGTCAAAAGTGAGCCACGTAAGTCAGCATTGGTCTTTTATAGTTGTGGGGTAGGTGACATGTGGCATTGTATGATTGGTTAGGGTTTGTGATGTCCATCCACATGGCTGTCGACATGGTTGTCCATGTGGCAAATCCCTGTCCTTATCTATATATACGTATATTTAGGCATTTATGGCTTTTTAAGAAAATTATCAAGCCTAGCTAGATTTAAGCTCCTCGTGCTTTTCTACATTTTTTTTTGTACCATATTCAACTCAATGATACAGAGTGAGGATTGTTTTCCCATCTCGTCGGCTCTGTTGATTCATGTCATATCATGCACTTCTTGATACGAAGCAAGCAGGCTTTCTCATTGTGAGGGGAATCATCCTTTCACATTGTATCGTGGATCCCCCGATACACAAAGCAAGGAGACATTGTTAATGTGGTCAGGTACACCTTTTCGCACCGTGTTGTGCTTCCACTCATGTCTGAACCAAAGGACTTGCAGGCTCCCAAGAGGTGGTCACCCCTAATATGAAAAGAAGAAGATTGTCTTCAAGGTCAAGGGCCTCTGGTTGTCCTACCTTCTCCCCTGGGCCCACTACTTCTTCCCCTTGTTCAGCAACAAGTGTGGGAATGCCTAACAAGTCTCTAGTCAAAGGCAAGTCACCATTGATGGTTCCTGGATTGTCTCAAAATACAAAGGTTTCTCCCTCAAAAAGGCTCCTAGACTTTCTTCTTTAGAATGGCATGGAGTTATCTTACTATGGAAACTACAAAGGATATTTTCAACCCTAACTAGGATATTGACCATGCCTTGAACTTTTGCAAGAAGTCTTTTTTGGAGGAGTTTGTTGAGTTTGAAGGTCTTGCATTTCCTGTGGTTAAAAAGGATGCAAAGGAGTATGTTCATATACCTATTGGGAGCTCACCTTCAGAGAAGGCTTTGTTTTCAAGGAAGTGCACATCTCATTCTCTTGATAGATTTTGTGCACCTGATTTTTTTTTTCTCATTCTAGGAAATGCATGCTTATGTCAAAAGAAACTACATTCATTGCATATACTCTTGTTAAATATCTTGTCAAATCTGATGAACAACAATTAGAGGGTCCAAAATGTTCTAGCTTATGCCTTTTGGATGAGGTTGCAAATGACAAGGATGCAAAGGAATGTTTAGACCTTGAGCAAGACGCATATATTGCTAGAAAACTAGATGTTGCCCAATTCAAATCTGAGACCATTATTGAAGAAAACCATGCAAATGTAGATATTGTATGTGACTCCTCTTTCTATACTGTTCCTTCACTTCTAACTTTTCTTATCAAGGACAAGGAATACATACTGCTATCAAACATCCAAAGGCTCTTCAATCTCAGGGAGGATTATTGTTTAGCAATCATTGTGGAGGCTTCTGATTGTGCAAATGGCATTGTTGATGTAAAAAATGAATCAAAAGAAGAGTTACTTAAATTGGATATTGAAATTACGAATGATATGTTTATTGAAGTAGGGTATGCCCTTTCTCTTTGTTTTAACAAGGCAAAGAATGCTGATAAAGAATATGGAATTACTGATGAGGAGTTCAACCACCTTCAAGTCCGACTTGGAATTCCCAATTTTGGAAGAGAGGAGTCAAAGTATGTTAAAGAATTGGAAGATACCAATGAGCCACAAAACATATGGAATCCAACAA
Source organism: Lygodium microphyllum (assembly GCF_053477565.2). Classification (NCBI taxonomy): domain Eukaryota; kingdom Viridiplantae; phylum Streptophyta; class Polypodiopsida; order Schizaeales; family Lygodiaceae; genus Lygodium; species Lygodium microphyllum. The sequence continues at coordinate 66,855,326 of NC_141163.1, forward strand.
ACCTAGAGAATGATGAAAATCAATTGGTACTATTATCTCGAATTCTATAAGATACATTAATATGTTTGATTTCAATATTCATTTGACATTCATCTTTTTTTATAGTTGGAGATTGAAGATTTTGATAACTTCTTCGGATGATGTAAAGGGATGAGAGAGCTAGTATTAGTTCACTGAAAGATGTTGCACTTGGCCATTACTTAGCAAGGATTGATCCCCATGTTTTCTTGGTATTTCATAACATCTTCTCAGAGGAAGCAACATGGCATATACTATGTATCAAGGCACTTAAAAGGCTACTTGGTTTCCCTGGGTTACAGTACAATGCACACAAGGTGATGTTATTGGAAAAGAATATGGCAATTAGGATTTTTGGTTATGGTCATGGTTTCTCTGCTTCTAGAACGGGATACTTTCTGGCCCTCTCATCTTATGCTTTGGCAACAAACCGAACTGATATAAAATCAATGGTTGGCTACAAGAGAAGAAAATTTCTATGTTATAGAGGAAAGATCCCAAAGGGGGAGGAATCAAGTTTCATTGCCATCTTTAGTATTCATTCTTTGAAGCTATCATTGAAGCAACCAATTGAGTAGCTCCTCAAGAGCATTGCTTTTTGTAACTCCTCCTCCATGTCTTATGCTTCAAAATTAACTTGTACATGCTTTATAGTGAGATTTTTCCATGCCTTGGCCACTATAAGTTGCTAGGGGGTCTTGCTTCTTCACGAAGTAAGGCCCATGGGATATGAAGGATATGCTGCAAATTCAAAAGAGTAATGATCATTTTATGCCATTGGAAATTTTATCAAAGAAAGCTTGGATTAAATATTCTCTCTTACCAAATAAATGTTGATAAATACGACATATCCTAAGCCATACCCTATGGATGTATGTACTTGAATAGAAGCATATGTAAAGTGTCCTTAAGTTGGGGGTATCTATCTTTGGAGGATACCACTTGTAGTAGTTGACTCTGAGAATGAAAGAAAGATAATGGAGGAGAAGATAACATGTAGCTCCTAACCTTTGATTTGCTCCATCTCTCAAACTCCTCCACTTCAATTTCTCATTTGGTATCAGAGAAAAATTTGAGGATGGAAGCAGACTATAGTAACATCAGCTTCTTGCCACCTCCTTCGTTGAACCACACCATACATTTCATCTCCCATGTCATCGACCGATTTTATGAGGCTCCTCTATTGATTTTAGCTTGGTTCACCATAGTCCTCATTGGCCACATTTGCACCCTCTGTCTGCTCTTTCGGGGCTTCAGCCATTTTAGCATCAGCATCTTTCTCAAGCTCTGCAAGGGCAACCACTTCCAACTTGGATGTCGTCTCGGGCTCAGCAAAGCCGCTGCATCCGACTTTGACTATTCACCTTTGTGCTTGATCCTCTTTTCTTGAGCCATAACTTATCTGCGAATAGACAGAACAAACTGTGGACGGAGCAGAAAATCTGTTGAGATGGCAAGCTCAACACTTGTGGACATTGATGATGGACCGCTTGGCTAGATGAGTCTGCACGTCTACACTTAGCACGTTGGTGGTCATTATGATACTCACATGGCCACTAACTTATCATTTATTATATTTAGTTTGTTACACCTACCTACAGCTGGAAAAGATACAATGCTAGTCGATTAGTGTAGTCGGTTATGCACTGTTTGACTTAGAAGGCCACTTTCCTTTATGTTATATCTTATCTGTACTTTGTGTATATTGTATAGTGTGTGGAAGAAGAATAAATGAGCAAGAAAACGTTTTGGCCTCCATCTCTCTTCTTGTGTTCTTAAGTGAGCTTCCTATTGTGTATACAATGTGTGTTTGGCATAGTAGGTCAAGCAAGTCCCCCCACCATATGATTATTGATATGGAATTAGAGCCACACCACTGAGAGTGGCTGATTTTGAAGGCTGAAGTGAAGGAGAAGAAGCAAGGTTCCAGCAAGCAAGCAACGGATAAGAAGCTCTCCCATTCTTCCACTCTCTCTCTTGGATAGTGCCTGTGGAGGCACTAGAAGCAAGGTCAAGTAAAAATCTCAGATTGTTGTGAGATTTGGTGTGCGAGCAGTTATTTTGGGCATCTAAAGCCGTTTTAGGCCCCATTTTAGAGCCGCAAGGTTGCGGACAGCAGTTTCAGGATACACTATGATTTCGGCTGTATTGACCGAAAGTGGGTGCGCAGGTTACAGATTGCGAATCTATAATTTTTTAGATGTTTGCAGGAAGCGAACATAAGGTTTATCTGCAAATGGTTGCAAATTACATGTACTATTGAGAAATTAGTGAAAAAGGTTGCTTGGTGTATTACTGTGCACGTGTTGTGAAAGATTGCAGAACACTAGCTTGCTGTGTTATATCCTTGTTTTTGATAATGGTAGAGAATAGTGGAAATCCCATTATTGAGAAGCTCGACAAGAACAGATACCCTTCATGAAAGTTTCATGTGATGAACTTCCTCATTGGAAAGGGTCTTTATGAGTTTGTTTCAGGTGAAGAAAAGGAGCCAGAGCTGGGTATCCCTCCGACTGCAAATGAGTTAAAAGCATGGAAAGAGTGGAATGCGAAAGACAAAAAGGTGATGTACTGACTATCTACAGTCATTGATAATACTATGCTGGGACATATCAGGAATGCAAAAACTTCACATGCATCTTGGACAATTTTTGAGAGCATGTCAGTAAATACAAAGGCACAAAAAATTCAACTCAAAAGCAAGAGTTGAATGCCTTGAAGAAAGGGAAAATTTCTGTCAATGAGTATGATGGTGAGGAGCATTGCAAATGCTTTAGCAGCGATTGATGCAATGCCGGATGATGATGGTTTGGTTTCATCTACACTGAGTGGCCTTAACAATGAGAAGGCATGGAAAACATTTTTTACTTCATTATATGTACGGAAGCCATTTCCAGATTTTGATGAGCTAATCTCTCTCATGATTACTGAAGAGATCAATATGCAGAGTGATTCTTCTTAAAGAAATGGTGAACGGGCCCAAGCATTTTACTTAATTTTAGGAAGGGGATGTGGTAGATCCTCTTCGAGAGGCTGTGATATGGGACGTGCTGGCGATAACCAGCAAAACAGGTTCAATCAACAGTTTGGTGAAATGCAGGTTTCTGGAGGCAGAGGAAACTTTAGAGCAAGGGGAGCTTTAGAGGAAGAGGTGGATGGCAGAATAGAGGTTCTGAAAATTCTGCTATTGTTTGTGCCATTATTGTGGTAAAACAGGCCATATTGCAACCCATTGATGTGAAGGATGATATTCGCAGTGGTAAATTACAACAATGAACCTATGCATCATCTTCACGACAGAATGAAGACAAAAATGAGCATCTGTTTGCTATGGAGCATATGATGAATGCAGTTACAGGAAAGGGGACACATGATGATGTATGATATGTCAATTCAGGTGCATCTAATCATATGACCAGTCATGTTGAATGGTTTGGAGAGATGCAGGACTTACAAAACCCAGGTTATGTGCAGATGAGTGATGATTCATGCCACCCAATTTCACTCATTGGAAAGGTTCCCTTGTCCTTGTATGATGGCCAAACAAAGAGTCTAATAGATGTATTACATGTGCCATCAATTACAAAGAATCTAGTATTTGTTGGCCAAATGGTAGAGCAGGGATTGCAGGTCCGATTCAATGCAAAAGGTTGTTTTGTAGAATACTTAAATGATAAGTGTAGGTTGGTCAGAAAAGGAAGTAGAGTTGTCACCTTAGATACTGGAATTCCTACAATGGATGCTGCTATGTATGCTAAAGGAAAAGGAATAGCTGCAGATATTGAAATATGGCATAAATATATTGGACATGCAAATGTGCAAAGGCTGAAATTAATGCAGTCAAGAGGATTGTTTACAGGGTTTCCTTCTTTTAGAGTTGCAGAATTGCATAAAATTTGTGAAGCATGCCAGTTTGGTAAGTAGGCAAGACAACCCTTCTTGCATGATAGAGAAGTGAGTAGAAAAATACTTGATGTAGTGCATATAGATGTTTGGGGGCCTACACAGAATGTATCTCTTGGTGGCAGCAAATACTTTGTCATATTTATTGATGACTATTCAAGAAAGTTATGGGTATACTTCATGAAGGGAAAAAAAGATGTGTTTGAGCACTTCAAATCTTTTAAGGTAGCTGTTGAAACAGAAATAGGCTTAAAAGTAAAGTGATTGAGATCATATGGAGAGGGAGAATACCTCTCTAATGAGTTCAGTGGCTTCTTGAGGACTCATGTGATAAAGAGGCAATTTACTTGCAGGTATGCCCCACAGAAAAATGGTGTTGTAGAAAGAAAAAACAGGCATATTGCAGAAGTTCCACAGGCATTAATGGCTGAAAAGAATATGCCCAAACATTTTTGGTCTGAGGCTATCCATATTGTTGTCTACATTATGAACAGAACTCTCACAACTACAGTTCATGGGATGACTCCTGAAGAATGCTTTACTAGCAAGAAGTGTGATGTATCACACTTGAAGGTATTTGGTTGTGTTGCATACATTCATGTGCCATATGAGCTATGGAAGAAGCTTGATCCAAAGGAAGAAAAATGTGTTTTTATTGGATACTCTTTAGAGCAGAAAGGGTATCGCTGTTATAACCCTGTCTCACATGTGAGTTCAGAGTGAGTAGGGATGTTATCTTTGATGAGATGGGAAGTTGGTATACACCTATTGGTGATGTTTTGGATGATGATAATGATCAGGAAAGCTATGTGCAAAAAGATAAACAAGAATCACTGAGTCTTAGTGGATCAAAAACATCATCTGGTACTACACCTATAGTGAGCCCTTGGTCTGGGAGATTAAGGAGTAGCCCCACATCTTCAGGTGGATCTATAAGTGTTGCAAGAAAGGACAAAGGAAAGAAGAAAGTGCTAGATGGTAATGATGCATCTACCAGTCATTTGGATTTGACGAAGATTCCAGTGGCTCGGAGATTTTGGATGATGAGCTTGGCATTCCTTTAGTGACACCAGGTATACAGAGAGCTCACAGTAATATAAAGGTTCCATTGAGTGATCTGGTGGTACGCAGATCTAGCAAGGTCAGATACCCTGTTAAAAGATTTGGTTTTAAAGGTTACGCAGCTCACCATTATGCTTATATGGTGAAACTAGTTGAGGAGATGGCTGCATTAGAAGCTAATAAGACTTGGGATTTGGTACCCTTACCTAAGGGTAAGAAAGCTATTGGTTGTAAGTGGGTTTACAAAGTCAAGCATAATGCAGATGGTTCAGTTAGCAGGTATAAAGCTAAGCTGGTTGCAAAAGGCTATGCTCAAACATATGGCATAGATTATGAAGAGACATTCAGTCAAGTTGCTAGGACGGTAACTATTAGATGTGTGATTGCCATGGCAGCAACCAAAGGTTGGAGTTTGCAGCAAATGGATGTTAAGAATACCTTCTTGCATGGTGAATTGCAAGAAGAAGTGTATATGGAGTAGCCAGTAGGTTATGAGGATTTAGAGCATCCCACATATGTGTACAGGTTAAAGAAAGTGCTCTATGGGCCGAAGCAAGCACCTAGAGCATGGTCTGACAAGATTGGAGAGTATCTTGTCAATATTGGATTTTGTATTTCTGATGCTGATCACTCACTTTATGTGAGAAAGGGAGTTGCAGGGTTGGTCATCATAGTCATCTATGTGGATGACTTGATTATTACAGGTGAGAGTGACAATGGGATTGCTAAAGTTAAGGACTTCTTGAAGAAGAAGTTTGAGATGAAAGATTTGGGTGAGCTGAGATACTTTCTTGGTATTGAGGTAATCAAATGTAATGATGGCATATGGCTATCCCAAAGGCAATATGGCTTGGATATGCTATCCAAGTATGGTATGACATCATGTAAGCCTCTTTCAGTACCATTGGAACAAAATGTGAAGTTGAGTGCTGATGTTGGAGATGAGATAGAAGACCCTATTATGTTCAGGAGGATAGTAGGGAGTTTGATTTACATGACTATCACAAGGCCAGACTTGAGCTATATTGTTGGTCTTGTCAGCCAGCTTATGCAGATGCCTAGAAAGCCTCATTTGGATGCAGTTAGATGTATATTGAGGTATGTGAAGTCCACTTTACATTATGGACTTTTTTATGAGGCAGGTAAGGACGTACAGGTCTTTGGATACACAGATGTAGATTGGGCTGGTAGCATGTCAGATAGAAGATCTACAAGTGGATTCATGTTTTCCCTTGGTAGTACAACAATTACATGGAGCAGCCAAAAGCAACCTACAGTTGCTTTATCAAGTACAGAGGTGCTGCTATGGTAGCATGTGAGGTGGTATGGTTGCAAAAGTTATTAGGTGATTTGGATGTGCAGGGAGATGGTCGAGTTGTCATTCATTGTGACAACATGAGCAGCATATAGTTAGCTAGGAATCCAGTGTTCCATGCTAGAAAAAAACACATTGAGGTGCACTACCACTTTGTGAGAGAGAAGGTACTTGCAGGAGAGATTGACTTGGTATATGTCAGCACACAGGATCAGATAGCTGACATTTTCACAAAGGCATTGGGTGTAGAGAAGCTTCGAAAGTTCTGAAGCTTACTTGGAGTTGCAGAGATAGAGTTGAGCTTGAGGGGGAGTGTTGAGATGGCAAGCTCAACACATGCAGACATTGATGATGGGCCGCCTAGCTAGATGAGTCCACACGTCTATACTTAGCACGTTGGTGGTCATTATTATGATACTCACATGGCCACTGACTTATCACTTATTATATTTAGTTTGTTACACCTACCTACAACTGGCAAAGATACAACACCAGTCGATTAGTGTAGTCGGTTATGCACTATTTGACTTAGAAGGCCACTTTTCTTTATGTTGTATCTTATCTATACTTTGTGTACAATGTATAGTGTGTGGAAGAAGAAGAAATGAGCAAGAAAACGTTTTGGCTTCTATCTCTCTTCTTGTGTTCTTGAGTGAGCTTCCTCTTGTGTATAGAGTGTGTGTTTGGCGTAGCAGCTCAAGCAAGTCCCTCCACCATGTGATTCTTGACAAAATCAAACGAGACTGTTGTGCGGCAGTGGTTGAAATTCACTCATGCAAAATGAAGTTTGAGAGGGAGGGCTTCCTCTTTCCCTCACACCTGGGCGCAAGAATCTGTGCAGAAGGTATGTAGCTCGTCGTCTTGCTATGTTTGTTTGGAGGCCCTTACACCATCACAATCTCTTGGTCCACAGTATTCAATAAGTCGATGCACAGTCTGTGGTGCTGGAGCACATTTAAGCTGTTCTAAACATGCACAGAATGATTGCAAAAAGGTTTCCATGGCTGGTTCAAAGATTCTCCTTCACCAATGGGAAGAAAAATGGGATGATACAGAGGATGAGCCTGGTTTTTGTATGCACAATGATGAGGCTTGTACTGGCTCCCTTCTTGCCCCAGGTGCTGTTTGGCATTGCATTTGGTGCCAACATCAAGTGCACATTGGCTGCCATACCAGTTCATTAGAAGATGGGGATGATGTTTGTGACCTAGGGCCATTCAAGAGACTTATTATTTCACCTCTTTCAGTGAAGGACTTGGGAGGCAAAAACTCCACAAGGGGTTTTTTTCAGCTCTTTAACTCATGGTGCAACATGGATTGTGTCAACAGTTTGCATATAGATCAGAAAGAGAAGAATAAAAAACAAGCCACTACCAATGAAACTGAATGTATGACATGTTGGCATCATGGATGGATGCATATGACAGATTTTGGACACATGTATGACAATCATATTGCTGGAAGCTATTTTTACATGCATTTTTGGACTATATTTTATGCTTTTTGGTCTCGAATTGGATCATTGATGTTCCGGATTGGGGCATACTATTGAATATCATTTGTGGACAATTTGTATTGCTATTTTTGAATTTGCAGCAGCCATAATGTCTGACATGGCACAAATCACTCAGATTGTGGGAGACAATTTGACCAAAGTCAATTATAGTGTTTGGTCTTACAGGATGGAGAATTTTTTGATTGGGTAGAGGTATATGGGACCTCATAATAGGTGATGATGAATGTCCAAAAGTTCCTGAACATCCAACTGAAGAGCAAAAGAAAGCATACAAGGATTGGACAGGGAAGAACATGAAGGTTTTTCATTGGATCTCTATGTGTATTTCAGAAACATTGATTCCTCATATAAAAAAGGTAAGTACTCATAAGGAGGCATGGGAAATCATAGAAAAAATGTATGGAACATTTACATAGGCTTGTAAGATACAACTTAAGCAAATATTACATGGTGCATGGAGAGGCAATCGCAGTATCAGTGACTATGTGGCAGAAATCAAGCAAATTGCAGAAGACCTTGCATCCATTAATGCACTTTTTGATGATGATGATCTATTGTCAGTGACACTAAATGAACTTGGACCAGCTTTCAAATCTTTGGATATCTCTATTTTAGTTAGAGGAGGCTCTATGCCTGATTTTGAGGAGCTTATTGGATTGCTACTTACAGAAGAAATCAAGTTGGGATTGAATGCATTTAGTAGTGGCCAAAAATGCAGGTGGAGACACTGTTTTCTATCACCAGAGAGGTCATGGCAGCTCATCTAGAGCTAGAGATTCTTCACTTAGTCATAATAATTATGATTTTGCTCGTGGAAGAGGCAACTTTGGTCATGGTGACTTCATGCATAGAGGCAGGGGGAGATCTTTCCCTAGAGGTAGAGGACGGTCTAGTCCTTCTTCACAGAGAGATGGCACTTGTCATTATTGTGGGAAGTTTGGTCACTTTGAGAGGGATTGTTATCGAAAACAGAATGCCATGTCTAGGGGTCATGGAAGGACCCAATATGGTCACTATTCAGGCACTTATGGTGGTACAGGTTATGGACCTAGAAGTGGATCGCCTAGAGGTCACCTATTTGCTATGGAGCATGTGCTTGGGAGCATGACTAACCCTCTTCATGAGAATGATTGGTTTTGGATTCAAGAGCTACAAACCACATGACTCATCATGTTGAGTGGTTTGATAGCAAGGAGCAAATGCAGAATGAGGAATATGTTGCCACTAGTGATGATACTTTACAAAAAATTACTCATATTGGTAGTGTGCCACTTGTTACTAAAGATGGAATTGAGAACAAGCTTGGTGATGTACTTTATGTGCCCACAATAACTAAGAAATTAGCATCAGTTGGTCAAATGATAGATCAAGGATTGCAGTGAGATTCAATAAGTTTGGATGTTTCATTGAGGAGTTCCATAATGGAAGAACTGGCAGGGTGATTACTCATGGTAGAAAGAAAGGGATATTATTTGCTTTGGATGCAAATACTCCAGTGATTCAAAAATCTATGTATGTTGAGAGAGGACATGGGCAAGATAAGGATGTGGAATTATGGCATAGAAGGATTGGTCATGTCAATTTGTAAAGATTGAAGCAAATGGGTGTACTTTATGTAGCATAAAAGTGAAGCATTTGAAAAGTTCTTGGAATTTAAATCTATGGCTGAAAAGCAATTTGGATGCTACATAAAATGTTTGAGATTAGATAATGGTGGAGAGTACATGTCATATGAGTTTTGTGACATCTTGAGAGATCATGGTATCAAAAGGCAATTGACATGCAGCTACACACCTCAGTAAAATGGTGTGGCTGAAAGGAAAAATCGGATTATTATAGAGGTTGCAAGGGCAATGATGAACCAAATGAACATGCCATTGTCATATCGGGCAGAAGCAGTGCATACTGCAATTTACATTATGAATAGAACACCTACAGCCTTGACTCATAATATGTCACCATATGAGAAAATGTATGGCAGGATGCCCACTGTTGCATACCTTAGAGTCTTTGGATGTGTTTGTTATGTTCATGTTCCAGATGATTTGAGAAAGAAGATGGAACCAAAGGCTATAAAATGCATTTTCCTTGGATATCCTAATGAGAAGAAGGGATACAAATGCTATGATCCAATGAGTAAGGAAGTATACATAAGCACGGATGTCAGATTCAGTGAATATGAATCATAGTACAAGCCCAAAATTGCAGTGGATGTTGATTCCTATGAAAGCAATGATGATGATGGCTATGGAAGGAAACTTTCAGCAAATGACAAGGCTAAAAATCAGCATGTGGAAGATGCTTCAGGACCTCAAGAGAATGTGGAAAGCAGTGGCAGCTACAGTCCATGGAGTGGTAGATTGAGAAATGCACAAAGGAGTGCAAAAGTTGCAAAAGGAAAGAGACCTATGGCTGAAAGTTTAGAAGATGAATCTATAGATGGCGAGTATGGCATTCTGCATGTTAAAACACTTGGCACTAGAAGTGCATGAAAGTATGTTCCACCGCATGCTAGATCAGATGAGACACATGGTAGTGCACCTCAATTGAGAAGGTCAGAAAGGGTAAGGTATCCAATTGATAGATTGACTTACAATGGGTTCATAAAGATGCATTATGCATACATGGTTTCTTATGTACAACATGTGGAGCCTACTTGCTTTGAAGAAGCAGTAGATAGCAAAGATTGGAGACAAGCAATGGATGACGAGATGGATGCACTAAGGAAAAATAAGACTTAGGATTTGGTGAAATTACCTCATGGCAAGAAATCCCTTGGATGTAAATGGGTTTATAAAGTCGAATGGTTCTCTTGAGAGGTAGAAAGCAAGGCTGGTTGCAAAAGGATATGCACAAACTTATGGTTTGGACTATGAAGAAACATTCTATCTAGTAGCTAAAATGACATCAGTGAGATCGGTAATTGCTTGGCTTCTATCTATGGTTGGAAGCCTTATCAAATGGATGTGAAAAATGCATTTTTGAATGGCAACTTAGAAGAGGAAGTGTTCATGGATCAATCAGAGGGCTATGTAGATCCAAAATACCCACATTATGTATGCAAGTTGAAGAAGGCTTTATATAGACTGAAGCAAGCACCAAGAGCATGGTGTGATAGAATCAGCAAATTCTTATGCAGTATGGGATTTCAGCAGAGCAAAGCTGATTATTCGCTTTATGTGAGGCATACAGAAGATGGTATGGTTGTTGTTGTCATCTATGTTGATGATCTCATTATTACAAGTACACTTGAGAAGGAGATTATTGAAGTCAAGCATGGGTTACATAAAGAGTTTGATATAAAGGACCTTGGTTTGTTGAGATACTTCTTGGGTATTGAGGGTATTGAAACACCTCATGGTATATGGCTGATACAAAGGCAATATGCGTTGGAGATGTTGGAAAAATATGGCATGACAGGATGCAAACCGGTTGATACACCATTGGATCAAAATGTTAAGTTGATGGATGATGGATCTTATGTTGAGGATGTCACTATGTTTAGAAAGATGGTTGGTAGTCTTATGTTGATGGATTATGGATCTTATGTTGAGGATGTCACTATGTTTAGAAAGATGATGGATCTTATGTTGAGGATGTCACTATGTTTAGAAAGATGGTTGGTAATCTTATCTACTTGACCACTACAAGACCAGACTTGAGTTATGCTATTGGATTAATAAGTCAATTTATGCAGAAACCATGCAAATCACATTTGGATGTAGTGAGAAGAGTTCTTAGGTATGTGAAGAACACAGTTGGATTTGGCTTATTTTATGAAAAAGGAATCAAGCCTACATTGTTTGGATACTCAGATGCAGACTGGCAGGTAGCTCTATGGATAGAAGATCTACTAGTGGCTATGCATTCTCATTTGGATCAGCCATGGTAAGTTGGAGTAGTAAGAAGCAACCTACAGTTGCTTTATTGATGGGACCTAAAATGGGCCGACACTGGCTATGGCACTAGCCGGACCTCATGCATACGACAGACAACCCCACCACACGACCTCGCGGGCCAGGAGCGTCTAAGACTCACTTTGCACTAAATGCTTATGACGATTTTGCATTTGTATCCAATATGTAGTCCAACGTTCACCTTCCCTTCTCCTCAGAGGGAGATCCCATAACGTATAGGCATAATGGATCGTAATACACACATAGGGAAGCACCTCTCACCTGATTGCCATGGCTCCACTGCGACTCTCCTACACCTCGAGGATTAGCCTCAAGATGCGTCACTAACACATATAACATTTGCACAAACTCCACTCTTTTATAATTCAGCATTCCAGGAGATTTTGATTTGCCTCACAATTTTTTCCCCAATGGAAGCACCCGTCTAACCGACGACTTAGGTTTCCTGTCCTCTCAGCGTTGGTCAAAGTTTATCAATCAATTGCAATGCATTCCAGGAGATACCATGTGGCATGCTTGATGCAAGGTGTATGACAATTGTGCACAACCATTTTATGATTAAAAAACCAGCCATGTGAGGTGTGGAAAATAGCCCTTCCATGAATCCATGATCTCCTCTTCATCTTGAAGCAATCCGATCACAGTCGAACAAACATCCTTCAGCCCCTCTTCTTCTTGATTTCTTGCATGCAAACCACCACTTAGAGGAGAGAGATGGAGGAGAGAGAAATACTAGATTCTGATCTCTTTGCTCAATGCATCATTTGAGGGGCAAAGGCCAGCGATACAAAGCGTAGTAAGTCTTCAGTTTGCTGTTGTCTTCAGATGGTATGGGTATATGGAGGCTCTCCCATGGCTATGGAGCCCTCCCCTCTCCATTTCATTGCCTGCGCCTTCATCTCCTCCATTCCTTCATCACACAAAAAAAATGGCCCCCCCTTCATTTCGTAAATTTTTTGGGGGCCAAAGGTCCCCCCTAAGGGTCACACCCTTTGGCTTCTCCACAGTTTGGCCCTTTGGCCTTTAGGGCACTCCCTCTCCCACATCCGAGGCCCAAAGTGCGAGCCGAAAATTCTTGCACGTCCACCTTGAGGTCTCGCATTGCCATGCATCTCCCAGGGTCTCATCTTCCATGCCAAAAAATTATGAAAATTCTCCGACCACCGTCTAGTGGCTCTTTTAAGCACTTTCTGAGCATTGCCACTTAAAATTGTACTGATTGCCACTGTCGCCTTTGACGAAGTCTATTTTTCCCCTGATATTCATAATTTTTGGCTATTTTTAAGCACTTCTCGGCATCAAAAATCATATGTCATCTATCAAGCACTGAAGCAGAGTATAGAGGCATTGCATTGGCATCATGTGAATAGACATGGTTGAGATTGATCTTATATGACATGGGGATAGAGATTGATGGTGAAGTCATTATGTATTGTGACAATGTTAGTAGCATTATGTTGGCAAAGAACCCAGTCTACCATGCAAGGACAAAACACATAGAAGTGCACTATCATTTCATTAGAGAAAAAGTCATTGATGGAGAGATTGACTTGGTCCATGTGAAAACAAATGACCAAGTTTCTGATATCTTTACCAAAGCGTTAGGTAAAGATAAGTTTGAGTACTTCAGGAGTGCACTTGGAGTCTTATGTGTGCAAGCTCATTTTGAGCTTGAGGGGGAGTGTTGATAAATAAGACATATCCTAAGCCATACCCTATGGATGTATGTACTTGAATAGAAGCATATGTAAATTGTCTTTAAGTTGGGAGTATCTATCTTTGGAGGATACCACTTGTAGTAGTTGACTCTGAGAATGAAAGAAGGATAATGGAGGAGAAGATAACATGTAGCTCTTGACCTTTGATTTGCTCCATCTCTCGGACTCCTCCACTTCAGTTTCTCAATAAAATGTGATATCCTTTTCTCCCCATGCTCCTTTTTTGCTTGAACAAGATTTGTAATCAAACATTTGAACTCTTTTGGATATGTGTAGGTTTTCTTTTGTTGCTTGAGGAGCTTTAGGAAGACATCAAGGTGTCTCCAAACCTCCATCCTTAGAAATGCAAGTCATGGTGTGCTTGCAATGTTTGTTGTTATCCCACAAAACTCTCTCCAATGCTCCCAGTAATGCTCACCTATTTTCCTCTATGGTTTCCTAAAAAACTTCTAGCTTTTGAGCCTCCCATTGAGACATCAGCCAAGACATATCTTGTTTTCCTTGAAAGTGTTGGATATTTTTTTAAGTGAACTTGATCTCCATGAAAACTCATATTGGAGAGTAATTCCTCACACTTGTCAATACACTCATCCAATAAAGACAAGGGTTTAATTGAGTATGCATAGTCAAGATGCAACTTGCAAAGTTTATCAATAATTCTAATCTCTGCATCCAACGTGCATATATGAACATTTGTAAGAGGAATTGAAAGTATGGGATCCCATATACCTTCATTGTTTTTATATTTACTTAGATCTATAGAGTCTATAGTTGGGGCTCTTCTTGTAGGGTGCAAGTTGCTCCAATCTTTAGACCCAACACTTTCCATGCAATAAATATAAGGATATTTTGTATTTTTCCCATTACATATTCCAAGCACACATTTGATAGTTTTTAAGTCAACACTCATGTGCCATTCCACAAAAATTCACCAACCCCATCAACCACCAACATTTCTCCTTCACTTTGAGACTTAATAATGTTTGGAATACTTGTATCAGTGAACAACCATTTCAATGTTTGATGATTCTCAATTGGTACACCTAAGCTGTACCAACCCACCAAATCTCCATCTCAAACTGGAACTTATGCACTGGTGCTTGATCCCCACCATTGTTGTAGTCCAATACCATGTTCATGATGCAAATCTTGACTCTTTCCATCTTTTGCCCTTTTTGAATATGTGCTTCATCTAACTTCAAGAAAAACTTCAAAGCACTGTAGCATTCCTCTAACATGAGTCTGTACATGTGAACCATTGCAATTTGCACTCTTCTTAGATCCAACCCATATATTGTTAAACGCATTGTATTCAAAACTATATTTTCTTTTTATCTTTTTGTATGGCATAGATGCTTCAATATGAATGTATTCCCCAAAAAAATGTGGAATCTTGTGATTCATGGCAGTCCTTGCAACCGATACTGTAGGGGCTAAAGGCAATCCAAATGCATTTATTCTATTACATTTATGATTTTTAAATCATAATCTAGAGATAGCACAATAATCTTTTCAACTAATACCCACAATATCACGTCTCTACAATTTCGTTTGGTTTTACTGTGTCCTTTAAGTCCTTGACCAATTCTTTGAGAGTTGGGCCTCTCAAATCCATATTCTGAGGTAACTTAAGAATCCTCAAAATATCATTCTTATTCATGGTCTCTTTTAAAAGACTGATTCTCTCCTCACTCTCTTGAATATTAATGCCCAATATGCTAGAGACATATTTCTTTGCAAGATTCAATCTTCTTTTCTTTACTCTGTAACACAAGCTAGTTATATTTTTTAATGGTCTCTTTCTCTCTTTGAATCCTATTGGAGTTTTCTTTAAGTGTGGTAGCTTGTCTTATAATGAATTATTAGCATTTTCCAAAATGACAATCTTATTTGTAAGCTCAAAAATGCTTATTTGTGTAATTAATAATTTTTTTAAATTTCATTCATTTGAGCCATGTATGTGTAAGATGCAAAGTATAACCTTTTACAATAGCCAAGCATCCCGTTATAACCTTCGCCAACATATCTCACGTAGTCATGAATATTAAAAAAATTAGGGGGTTTAGCTATTTAAGGATCCTTGGGATAAATATTTTCGTCCACCCACAAATCTATATATTTTTTTCTTAACGATGTATACTTCTCTAATATGAATAAATTAGATCTAGTTGGATGGTAAGTTGTACTTGCATATGCTTGCATATGTATTACTTTGAGAGGTATTACTAAACATTTAAGCAGATCAACGATAAATGAATCTCACAGTGTGTAATATCTCCACTCAATTAAAAATTAGTTGGATAATTTGAAAGTTAGTTAGTCAATTAATAAGTTGGTAGGATTACTAACTAAAGACTAACTAATGTAAAAACTAACTAACATTAATAACTAACAATTTTTATTCAATTAAAAATTTATGTTTTAAAAAAACCGAGAGTCATAAATCCGATATTTTTCTTGGATTGACAAGAACCATAGCCACCCTTCACGAAAGTTACAATGTGAACAAGAGTTATGAGTCATATTAAACACTAGTATAAATGTGTATGGTATGGATGGTCTAAAAATATTAGATTTTTGGACAAGACTAGTATATTTTAGATATTATCCTAAAAAGATATGGAGATTTCTAGAAGTAGATGTCATTTAAAAGAAAACGTAAGTGATGTTTTAGCTAGTTTTGGAGATTTTAGAAAAAGAAAGAAATAAAGAGAGAGATTGGTGAAATCGCACATGTCGTGATCGCAGTCTACATGCAGTAGACAGCACTTCAAATAGGGAGAGAAAGAAGGAGTGATCTGAAAGATTTCTAAGCAAGTGTCTTGGAGTTTTATCCCCCTTTCAGAGCCAATGGAACCATCAGATTTATGATTTGAGCATTAGATCACTGATTTATCCAAGATCCCCTCCACAAAGAGCTCCCCTTCTCAGCCACAACCCTTCTTCTCTAATTCACTATAAATATGAGGCATGTGAAGGCACAAGGAAGCATAAGGAGACCCCGAGAGGCTACGAGAGAGAGGTAGAGAGAATGATACCCCTCCAAGAGATTGCAAGAAGGAGCTTGAGAGATAGAGCGAAGGCGAGAGAGAGTGAGAAAGAGGAGTTACCCCGAGAGGCTGCGCGAGAGAGAGTTAGCTCAATTTTTCCCTATCTCGATCTTCGACTAAGAAGCCATCTTCTCTTACACTCTCCTATCTTGAATCTATTCCACCTTCTTTATCTCTTGAATCTACTTGCGGACAATGGCCTCCAAGCGAAGGATGTTGCATGCAGATGGCAATCCTACAACCAACAATTCGGGCGAAGGCATCACTGTCAATCCAACTGCGGTACCGGTCATAAGTAATATATTCCCAAAATTGATAGATCCTTGCTTTGATTCTCATATGAGATACGTTAGGCCCCATACTATGATGCACGAGTATAGGTCATCAGAAAGGATAAATTTCATCTCACATATTCGAAAGATGGAGCTTGCAAAGTGCATGTATCAAGGGAAGTTAATCACACCTACTTGCATATGGCTTGTTTGTTAATAGAGAAATTACAAGGAAGAATCGGTCAAGGGTTATGAATGGCATAATCGTAAAAAGAATGACATTAAAAATTGTGCATACAAGTGTTAAGTAAATTTTACATAGAATCGCTCTTTGATAGGGGGAGAGCAAATATGCGATGGAAATGTTATGACGACTATTCTTGCATTGTTTGGGAAGAACAAAATTGGTTTTTTTGTTGGTTGATCGAACAATATCCAAAATGCTTTTACATTCAATTGACTGTGGTTTGTTGTTTGGATGATTGTTCCAAGTGCTTTTGATTTATGGTAAATGCATGGCAAGGGTCTATGATGACAAGTTGCCATGGGGATAAAGGAATGTTTTCCTATAAAATGATATTAGGGTTGAATGCCTTGTTGTGTTGGATTCCTAAAGGATTTAATTAAGAATGGATATATTGCATGGGTGGATCACCTCCATGATCACACCATGGATTAACCCAAAGAGGGCATTTGCCAATTCAAGGACCAAAGGTCAAGTGGTGAAAAGGCCAACCACGGGAATGATGTTTCACTCCTAGATATCTTGCAGGTTAGGTGGAGCTCTGGACACCCCCTTGCTAGGTCTAGAATGGAGTTCAAGAGCTCTGTGGCCCCCAACGTCTGGGCATGTTGGGAGATCCTATTCTAGATAAAGGATAGAATTTGTGGTGCCATGTGATTTGGATCAGTTACTTCCGTTGGATAGAAGTAATACATAATTTCTCGTGTATGGGCAGGAGACAAAGATTAACTTGAAGATAAGTTAAGGAGCTTGTTTGAACTTGTTTGTCAATAGATTGCTTGCTCTATACTTGTGTCTATGCTATAAATTACATGAATGAGCCCCGTTTCCTAAAAGGCTTAATTAAGGGAGCTAATTTTAAATGTCACACATAAATATAATAGGACCTAATTAGATACCTAAAGAACTCCCATTGAGGGAAGTGGGTGGACGAAACCCTTAACGGGTCTATCCTATAGCAAGGTATTCCTAGAGAACTGGGAGGCTTCTCACAAGGTTTTACCATATTTGACCTTAGAAATTATTAGGATAGAACACTAATTCATGCCGTTTTAGGGGACCGAAATGGGACTATGCCCTATGGGCAGAGAAGTCGAGCAGTGCATCCCTCTCGTTTTCCATTCTCCTTGAACCAAGTGTGCTATAGGTCAACTTTGTCTTGGGTATCTCTGCGTAAAGTAGGATGTCTAGGACCCGATGCTAGAATGCTATTAGGAGACCTTGGCCACTAGGAGCCAAAATTTCAAGTCGATCCTAGTGGGTTCGCGGCCACGAATGTTCCATTGCGAGGTGGATTCAGGAAATCCTAGGTGACAAACCCCGAAACATTCCATAGGAGTGCCAGGCAACGACACTTAGATTGACCGCTGAAACGTACTTGGACAGCTGATAGGCGGGCAGGTTACATAGTGATAAGAAAGTGATCACAAAGAAGAGAATGGTGAAAGAGCGTGTGAAAAGAAGACGTGGGAGTAGACAAATGGGATTTAGGTGGGCATTTCTCAAAAATACAAATTCTTCCAAGTTTTAAGACAAAAACGTTCGAAAAGGTGACCCTGACATAAATTAAAGATGAGGGGCAATTAATGGTTGACCCCTTCAATGAATTCAATACTCTCTCATTAATCACATATGAGCAACCAAATTTCATGGTTTCATTATTTCAAAATATCAACTAATTAGCAACTTAATCATTTTCTTACAAGTGCCTTCTTTAAAGTGTTTTTGGCCCTAATTTTTGTGCATCTTTGGTTGTGAGGTATTCTTCCATGTTCCCAAAGACAAGTGCAATAAGTTGGATCCTAAGTTTGTAAAATGCATATTTCTTAGTTATGGGGATGAAGGTGAGGTGGGCTATCACTTCTAGGATTTGCAAGATCATAAGGTCATCTACAACCATGGTATTGTTTTCCATGAGGAAAAGACACATAAATAGCATGTGCAGGTGATTGAAGTATGTAGAGTGATCTTTTAGGAGGAGTCTTCTGCTCCCGTATAGCCAACCAGACAGCTTGTAGGGTAGTTGATGCTCTAGTGGCCTAGGCTCCAGCTATTGTGTAGGATCAGCTCTACTAGAGCTAGACGTCACTAGTAATTTATGCCCTCATGGATTATGTTATGGTGATAAATGTAGGTGAGTCTCTCTCTTACAATGACACCATGTACATAGATGATTGTCACTCATGGGACAAGGCTATTCAATCAAAGTTCAAGGTAACCATACATGTGATTTGGTTCCTTTGCCTGGTGGCAAGAAGGCATTGCCATGCAAGTAGGTATACAAGCTAAAATGTATCATTGGATGTCCCAAGCCTACTTATAAGGCTAGATTAGTAGCTAAGGGTTTCAAGCAAGAATATGATAGTGACTTTGATAAAGTCTTTTCTCTTGTAGTCAAAATGACAACCCTATGTCTGATACTAACATTGGTTGTTGGGACCTTTATCAAATGGATGTAAATATGGATTTTTTACATTAGAATTTACATGATGAGATCTATATGCAGTAGTCTAAGGGCTTTGAAGAAAAAGGCAAGGAATACCTAGTGCGCCAGTTGAGAAAGATTCTTTATGTCCTTAAAACATGCACTTAGGGAATGGTATCACAAGTTTGATGCTTTTACACATTCACAAGGATATGGCTGTAGTGCTATGGATCTATGTTTATAACGAAGAAGGCTCATGATGGTAACCTTATGATTTTGGTCCTCTATGTGGATGATATGCTTATTATTGGGAGCGCTCATGATGAGCTGGATGCCTTGACAACTTAGCTCAAGAAGAGCTTTGAGACAAAGGACATGGAGCATACCTCACATATTCTTGGGATGCACATCACATGCAATTGCTCTAAGGGGCACCTTTATCTATCACAGAAGGAGTATATCCAGAAATTCCTTGAGAGGTTTCATATGCTGGATGGTAATACTATTGGCTATCCTCTACCTTCTCATGTGAAGGTTAGTCAGGCCAATTGTCTACAGTTTGATAAGTAGAAGGCTGAGATAGAAAAGATCCCTTATGCATATGCTATGGGTAGTTTGATGTATGCCATGATAGCCACTCATCTTAACATAGCATTTGTAGTGGGAGTTGTAGCACACCATATGGCTACACTTGGTAGATGGCATTGGGATGCCATCAAGGGTATCATGTGGTACACTTGAAGGGCACAATAGCTATATGCATGTGCTATGGTGGCCAGGATACAAGAGTCGTGGGGTACACTGACTTTAATTATGTAAGACATATAGATAGTAGGAATTCCACCGCTGGCTATATCTTCACCTTTGCTAGAGGTGGTGTTTCTTGGATGTCCAGGGTACACAAATGCACAACCCTCTCTACTACTAAGGTTAAGTATGTTGCAACCATTGAGGATTACAAGGAGGCTCTCTGATTAGGTTGTTTGGTGACCTTGGTATTATTATTGATGTGGTCCCTACATGCATTCAAATTCTATGAGTATTATCCAATTAGCCAAGAATCTGGTCTTCAATGAGAAGATGAAACACATTGAGGTGCATTACCACTTCATTAGAGAGGTCATTGAGGACAGGTCTATTGACCTTCTCGAGATCTCTACTAACCACAATCCTATAGATCTACTCACGAAAAGTCTCTCAATAGAGCATTTTGCCTTAGAAAGGTGATGGATGAGATGACATCTTTTCTCATCCTGTTCTAGTTATGTACATTTGTACTTTGTCACCTTTTTCTTATCCTCTCCTCAATAGGATCACATTTGCCTTTAAGTGGGAGCTCAGAAAATGGCCACTTTTTTGGTCGTCGAAGGAAATGCCATTAATTGAAATGACAAAAATATTTTCACATTAGGCTTCTTACCAAAGATAAAAAAATAATTTCACTTACTATTTGGTGGAGAATTTTGTTTTTAAGGAATAAATGATATGGATAATTTTAGTGGCCCATAGGTGCAGAATGTGGTTTGCAGTTTTCAATATCAATAATAGTAAGCACATATGCCAATCTAGATTATAGCATTAGGTTTTATATCTCTTTTTATTCAAATACATATTTTTTAAAACTCCTCTTGATCATTCAATTGAGCTGAAGTATGTCATCATAAATGTAGTTATGGAACCACTTTCTATAACGGCAAAGAAAAAACTTTCATATGCCCAATAACTATGCATTGGCCTACCATAAAGAAACCTTATTAGGATATTCTAGTTTCAATTCCCTCTTGGGTAATAGATTTTGCTCAACACTTTCAAAATACTGTTTGCTTTGTTTTATAGAATCAAATGAGCCCAATGAAACTACTTTTTAAATCATAGAACCAAATTTCAAAATGAGCCTAATGCAGCTACTTTTTAAATCATAGAATCAAATTTCAAAATGAGCCCAATGCAACTACTTTTTGCTTTGTTTTATGGGATTTTGTTATTTTATTTAATTGGCAAAAACGGCTTTGATTTTAATATCCTTATGAATTGATTATTCCAATAAGAAAAAAAAGTACAAAAATCTACAATTTAAAAGGTACTTGTGCCTAGGCGCCCATGTATTACTACACTGAAAGTACATGCACACATGTATATTACAGGTGGGGGTGCCCATCACTGTCACTTCATTCTTTATTCTTTTAATGATATTTGAATAAAGGGAAGGCCGGTCAATAGTCATAGATTGTGACTATTGGAGTTTCCACATCTTGTGTGTCTCTCTCTTGCAGTTACTCCTTCCACCACCATAGCTCTAGCTTCTACTTGCATGCTTCCACTCGGAGCTCACTCCCCTCAATTGGGTGAATTAAAGAAACTAAGGTAAACTTTATTATAGACCTTACAAGATTATTAAGTGCCTAGGGACAAATGCATTCAAGTTACAACTTTTAGAACACTTAAATATCTACAATGCTTTTCATGTTAGTTTACTAAAGGCTTATGCATCTAATACCAATCATGTATTTTTTTATCAATATATTACAATGCCGAGACAAATTAGGAGTCCTTGAGCTCTAACCTAAGAGAATGCTTGATATAAAGAAGAGAGTCCTTAGTGGTAGAGTTTAAAGGGATTACCTCATCTAAAGGAAGGACTATCCTATAGAAAATGCTCGTTGGATTAAAAGAAAGCTCTAAGTAAACAATATCACAGACTTCTCTTGAGATGATAACATCTCGATTCCTCTAAGGGGGAGAGGATGAAATGACCTTAGGAATAAAAGCTTTGAAATATTTTAACCCTATCATTGCTACTATCATGGGGGCTACCAATGTCATCATAGGTGGCCCCATCGTCATCATTGTTACCTTATACACATGGTCAACCCCATCACGCTACACAAAAATCATCATTGTCATTAGCTCAAAGTAGTGCTTGCATCCTCAAAGCTAGTGATCATTTGGATATGATAGACTATATATATATATATATATCTGTGTGTGTGTGTGTGTGTGTGTGTGTGTGTGTGTGTGTAGTGCTTAGAGGTGTTAGAATCACATGGGGAGTGATTGGGGTGACTAAGGTTGAGTCCAACAAGGGTTTAAGACCCTGGGAGGCAAAGGGAGACCTCACTTTTAGGTTCTGCAGTAGGGGGAGAGAGAGAGAGAGAGAGAGAGAGAGAGAGAGAGAGATAGAGAGAGCTTGTGTAAGACATGGTGCTTCCAACGAATCAATCAAAGACCACAAGAGTTTTTTGCTTGGATCACGTGTGTAGAAACCTTTATGTGCATCTAATCTTGGACTATGGTGAATGTTGCTAGCATGCGTGGCCAAAAATCATTGGTGCGAAGAGATTTTTGTTGCCCCTATTTACATGCCGGTGGAATCAGACATGAACCATAGGTGTCCGATCCCCAAAATCAGATGCTCAAAATTCCTACACACTCTAAAAAATTACATGGCGCAACGAATAGAATCTAAGAAAGAGATAGAGAGTACAAAACAGAGAAGATGAGCACTGCTCTTCTGAGGTGTATGAGGCATCGTCAATTGACGCTTGATCCCTTTTCTCTTGCAAAAGTATTCAAACTCCTTTGAGTTGAACTCACCACCATCATCTATTCTAAATTTCTTTACACTTTTCTTGTTTCATTCTCAACAAGTTTTAGCCATTCTTTAAACTTACCAAAAGCTTGAGCCTTATCACAAAGTAAGTACACCCACATCTTCCTACTGTAATCATCGATAATCAACATAAAATAAGAAGTTCCCCCTAAGGCCTGTGTAGGCATCTTACCACACAAGTCACTATGCACCAACTCTAGAGGTGCATGTGCTCTATTCTTTCTTTAATGTGAAAATGCATTTCTCTATTGCTTGCCCATCATACAAGCTTCATATGGTTCCTTCAATTCAGTCACATTGAAGGTAGGTGAGCAACCATACCTTGCTTATGCATCTCCTTCAACACTGCAAATCCAATGTGTCCATACCTTTCATGCCAAAGCTTACTTGTGCCCACTCCAGAGGTGGTTGTAAGAGCACTTAGTTCATATAGGTGGTTCCTTCTTTCTTCTTTTCCAACAACTTTGCCAGCATTGTTGAGAATTTTTGCACCTGTCTTCTTGAACATCACTTCATGACCAAGACTAGTTATGGTAGCAAACAAGTGATAACATATTTCTCCTAATTTCGGGAACATACAATACATTTGAAAGCTTTTTGACTTCACCATTTGCAACAACAAAAGAAATAGTACATATGCCTGTAGTAGGGCATTTTGCATCATTCCAACCATCATAGTGATGGATTCTTGTAGAGGCTGCATAGAACTGTATAGACCTTTCTTGTTGGCCATGTGATAGGAGGCCCCACAATCCAACACCCATGAGTGAGTGGTAGATTCTTCTTGCGTCGAGGAGCACATTTCCTCAATGGTCACCACCATGAATAGCTCCAACTCTGCTTTAGCCGTATTGGTTGTCTCTTTCTCTTTATTTTAAGGGTACCATTCTTTTCATCTGCCTTCTTGATAAGACAATATGCAATTGCATGTCCTTTCTTCTTGCAATAGAAGCACTCTCATTGAAACTTCTTCTTACCGCCCTTTTTTTTTTGTTACCATCATTTTTGGTGGAGGAACCACCTTTGCCTTTTGCATTGGCAAATAATGTAGCATCTCCATTGTTGCTTCCTTCTCGAGCTTTCAGCCTCAATTCCTCCTCCATCAATAATGCACAAACTCCTCAAAAGTCAAAGCTTGAGGTCTCACCTGAGTATTAAGGTTAGTTACTAGTCCATAAAACTTTTGTGGAAAATTTTGAAGACACCTCTGAGCTAGCTCTTTGTTAGTCTTTTGTATCCCAACACCAGCCATCTGGTTGCACAAATTCTTAATCCAAGTGATGAAAGCTTCAGTTGTCTCTCCTTCAGCAAACTTCTCCATTGTTAGTTGATTCTCCAAGTTTTGAATCCTTATTTGGTTTTGCATTTCATACTAACTCCTCAGTACATTCTAAGCCCCTAATGCTTTGGTTGTATGCTGAATCAAAGTCAAATTACTATTAGAATAGCTTGTAACTAAGGTACACAATGCATTTTGCATTCCTTCGTTTCCAAGCTCATAGAAGATCTAAGTTGGAGGAATCATCACACTAGACTTTGATGATTGGGGATAGGCTGTGGTTCTACATCAATCCCTAGCACACTCTCCAAAAGCTCATAAGAATTAAGGATAGTTGTAATTTTCAACTTCCATAAGGTGCAGTTTGTACCATCTAACTTGCCTTTGCTAAAGGTTGGTAGACGAATCCTCAGTGTTTGAATAGCCGGTAGTGCACCACCACCTCCTGCACCACTTCTTGATGTGCCAAAACCGCTTCCAAAAGACGACATCGTTCCTCTTTGTTGTTGAAGCCTTTGCCTCTTGCACATTCTTCTATCCTTAGTGCCCCCTGGGCTTTGATACCATGTAAAAATTACATGGCACAATGAATAGAATCTGAGAAAGAGATAGAGAGTACACAATAGATAAGAGGAGAATTTAAAAAACAAATATTGAGCTCCAAACAACTGATAGAAAGATGGCTCTATCCACCCATGCGCTTCCACTGTGAATCTTAGATGGTGATCTAGACAGAAGATAGGTGAAGAGCTTAAGGCTAGCTGGAATAACTCTGACTGGGTGAAAGATAGATCATGGATGGTTGTGAAGGGGTTTAGCCTTTATAGCCTATGAAGGCAGTTAGTTTGGCCTGATCAACCTACCATATGAGCCTCCACTAGTCGGCCAAGAAATATTCCAAGGAATATTCCCTTTACCTTCTGCGACTATTTAACATGCCCGCTTGTCCGCTTGTGGGACACATCTTAGCAGCCCATCAGGAGGAGTGTCTAGAAGGTTCCCCTTGGCACTCGCAGGGAATGACTCAGGGTTTGCGAGTGTCATTCCCTGGCACTCACAGGGAATGACACAGGTTTTGCGATCTAGGTCTTCCCGAGTCTGCTCGAGCAGAAGTGTTCAGTCGTTCCCACTTGGGATCAACCTGAGGTCAGGGTTCCTTTCCTATCAACAAAGTTCTTTAGGAAGAAGCTAGCATCGATCTCCAGATGTACCACTTTGGGTAGGAACAACAGATTCGAAGCGGATTCATGCTGCACTTGGTTCATGGAGAATGGAAAACGAGAGGGATGCAAAGGTCAACCTCTGTGCCATACAACATAATCCCATTTCTTTTCCCTAAAACATAATGAACCCGAAATTCTACATCTACTATCTTATTATCTCATCATTTGAGAAAAGTTCCCAGCTAACTGGGACCACCCTTTCGTAGGATGCGGACCTAAGTCATGTCCACTGCACTTTCCTCAGTTTGCTTTAGTTATCTAATTACCTAACACATTACGTATTGACATGAAAAATCAACTTCCTTAATTAAACAAATTAATCACAGGTTCCTTCACGTAACTTAGCCACTGACACAAATACAATGCCAAGCAAGTTCTTTTCCTCCAATAACTACTCTTTATTTATAAAAATCCTGGAGTACATCCAATATCACACTCGAAGGCTATCCCAGCAATCTACAGGATTGCTGCTTCAAGTTCCATCCATTGACTAATACACGGGCCTCGAGATCCCATCTCGAGTCACGTCAGCCTCTTGTGAGGGATTCGGAGGCAAGGGATTAATAGCCAGAGCCTCCCCTAGCACCCAAGCGTCCTCCCACTCCAAGTATCACCCATGGAGAGACCTCTCGTGGTGGTTTAGGTCCATATACTCGATGCGATAAACAACCCCCTTGGATAGGGCCAGGCAGACAGTCGAAGGTAACTATTTCTACCTCTCCCTCCAGGCTTTCAACTTGAAGCA
Source organism: Lygodium microphyllum (assembly GCF_053477565.2). Taxonomy (NCBI): domain Eukaryota; kingdom Viridiplantae; phylum Streptophyta; class Polypodiopsida; order Schizaeales; family Lygodiaceae; genus Lygodium; species Lygodium microphyllum. The sequence goes on from NC_141163.1 coordinate 66,881,623, forward strand.
TTAAGTGTTTTCCTTGAATTAGTTCCTTGAGCAGAGAGATCAAATAATGTACCTAAGTACAAGCATGAACATTTCGGAGGTCGTTTGTACGACCGGGACTGCTAAGGTGTGACTCCTTTTTTTCCCCAGATACTCCCAGCATCCAATCCTGGGTCTTTTCGCGACTTGGCAAGAACCCAATAATTTCAAACAAGATTACGCAAGAAAATGGTCTTGGTAAGTTGACTTATACTTGCCCTTTTTCCCTTGGGTTTTACCTTAGGGTATCTTAGTCCCTAACTCAAGCATTAGCTGGTCAGTCAAGGCAATAGACATGCCTTATTCGCAACCCAACCAAGATTCTTTTAATCTCTAGTTCCAACCAAACTCAGTTAACATACATGGCAACACCTGATTCTTCATTTAGACCTTCAAGATGCAGTCTAGATGCATGTGATCCTTCCAATTTTCTTAGTGTGATTCATGCAGGATTTCCCAATCAACCTTAACCATCATGCACAATGTGCGCTTTAGTATAGTTGTACCTCCTAAATGACTTTTATCTTTCTTTATTTTTGGCAACGAGTACTTATTTCCAATGCACCGGATCACATGTGACTTGCGTATATGAATTCTAGGGTTTTGTCTAACCTTGCAAGTGCATCTCATGAACAGAAATTAACATTTCATGTGTTTCTTTTAACCATGATTGGGAAACGTGAATTCTAAATGACTATTCATGCACTGAACTAGTTAAAAAGGTATCATTTTATGTGAATTAAGACGATAACCTTATCATTTTATGTGAGTAAAAGCTATCATTTCATGCTTAAAATCTTATGTGAATTCCAAACTCTACCGTTTCGCGCATGCATCTTAGTACTTATAGTAAATAGAACCCTATGACTCATTCTTGTTCCATGCACATCATCAATCCTTTCATCCCTTCCACAAGAAATAATTCCTAATTAATTTTAAAGCTTAGAACTTGGGCTTGATTTGTGTGCACTGCGTTGGTCGCTCCACTTGCCTCTCCAACATTACCGGTAGCTTGGGTGCCTACACTTCCCGCGATTTTCTTCTTGGGAGCCATTCGCCTCACGGAGATTGGGCAGTCCTTAACGGGTTTTGGTTTGAAAGGTTTGGGTGTGAAAGACCGTTGGATGGGGTCCTTTGCCGAGAGAGTGGTTTGGGTGTGGCTTGTTATGGTTACCAACTCCCACTCCCTCTCCTTTCTTTCTCCCTCTCTCTCTTTTTCTTCTTTTCACTTATTCTCCTACTCTCTCTCTCCGTCTCTTTTGCTCCACTTATTCTCCTACTCTCTCTCTCTCTCTCTCTCTCCCTCTCTTCTTCTCCTTCTCCCACTTCTTTTCTCCTTCTGCTCCTTTCCTCTCTTTCTCTTCCTCTTCTCTTCTTTTCTCCTTCTACCCTTCTTCTTCTTCTTCTTCTTCTCTCTATCCCTCCTTCTTTCTCTTGTCACCTTCTCCTTCTCTCTCTCCCTCCTTCTTTCTCTTCTCACCTTCTCCTTCTCTCCCTCTTCTCTCTCCCACTCCTTCTCTCTCCTCACTCCTCTCCCACTACTTCCCTTTTCTCTCCCACTCCTTCTTCTCTCCTTCTCCTTCTCTCTCCCTCTTCCTCCTCTTCTCTCTCTCCCTCCTTCTTTCTCTTCTCTCCTTCTCCTTCTCTCCCTCTTCTTCCCTTCTCTTCCCCCACTCCTTCTTCTCTCTCCTCCCTCCTCTCCCACTACTTCCCTTCTCTCTCTCCTCACTCCTTCTCTCCCACTCCTTCTTCTTCTCTCCTTCTCCTTCTCTCTCCCTCTTCCTCCTCTTCTCTCTCTCCCTCCTTCTTTCTCTTCTCTCCTTCTCCTTCTCTCCCTCTTCTTCCCTTCTCTTCCCCCACTCCTTCTTCTTCTCTCTCCTCACTCCTCTCCCACTACTTCCCTTCTCTCTCCCACTCCTTCTCCCCTCCTTCTCCTTCTCTCCTCATGGCCCGAACTAGATGGCAACCAGGGAGGGAGGCGACTTATTTGGAGGGCCCCAGGAGGGTCTCGTAGCATCAGTAAGTAGGGGGCTGACTGTAGTTGAAGGCCTAGGGGGCCGTTTCAGCAAGATGGTGGCGCAGTTGGCTAGCACGTCGGTTGATCAGCCTGGGTGGCGGAGTAGGGCTAGCATGTCGTCTAGAGCTGCCATTGCAGTAGGTCGCAGGGGGGGACTTTGATCGGATGGCCAGGGGGTGGTACAGCAGCTGATGGGGGGAGGGTGGCGACGTAGCCTCCTCTCTCTGCCTGGGGAGGGGAGAAGCCTCCCCTTATATAGGGAAGGGGAGGAGGTAGGTGGCATGGCCACCCCTCCCACCTGGGGGGACTACATGCCCCCAGCACCATCACTCCCTCTCTCTCTCTCCCCGACGTGCTGTCGGCGAGGAGAGAGGGGGGAGTAAAATTTTTTTGAACTAATGAATTTTTTTTCTTTTTCTTTTAAAATTTTAGCGGAGGGTTCCTATGGCCCATTATAGCGGCCCCCAGACCCCAAAATAGGGGTCCCTAATAACTCCCTTACCTTGCAACTCAATGCAATGTGCCTCGAGTTGCTACCATCTTAACTACTCCATCTAACCCAAAGATTAGACCCACAATGGTCACCTTCATTTTAAATTTGGACTCTCTTTTTTTCCCCTTAAGGGGTTTCTCTCACCTCTCTCTCTCTCAAAAGAGATTCCAAAATAATATTAGAATAAGGTATCTTCTACAATCAAGCAAATCTCGTATTTGTATTTTCAATAGATTTCACCTGTTATTTCATTCTCAAACTGTAGGATAATGTCACTTTTTCTCAAAATACTCATAACTAAAAAAATATAATTTTATTTTTTGTAAAAACAGATCCAATCATTAATATACGACTCTTTAATCCCCTCATGAATTTTCAACATGAAAATATATTAGAATCATTCTCACTCTTACTTCTTAAAAGGGCAGAAATTAAAAAACGATATAAAATGACATCATATTTTAAGATTATTCTGTACTCAGAGACACCTTTTTGACTTGAGAGTTTCCTTGTAAATTTTTATTGTTTTTGGACAAGTATATGACCATTTCTGGGCATTTCTTCATTCCCTCTCAAAGCTCTAGTTTTGTCTGAAATTTTGTGTACTCTTCTCCTTCCCTCCGGAATATGGTTTCTTGCATATGAATTCTTCTGAAGCAATACTCAGTACTATCTACAACACTCTCTACCCTTCTACAAGCAATCTCAGGAGTGGTTTTGATAGCATTTGCTGAAATCAAATAATCTCTATCTACAACACTCTCTACCCTGCTACAAGCAATCTCCCTCCTTAGTATTGTGCAATAAGATATATTCCTCTTCAACACTCTATACTCCAAGTAATCAAGTGATAATGGAGGTGTCTTTATTTTTTAAATCTCTATGATGTTATTATTCTTCATAGTTGTTGTTTAATCCTTAAGTGTCAATTCATAGAGAGAGAGAGAGATGGAGAGAGAGAGAGAGAGAGAGAGAGAGAGAGAGAGAGAGAGAGAGAGAGAGAGAGAGAGAGAGAGAGAGAGAGAGAGAGAGAGGGAGGGAGAAGGGAGGGGGGAAGAGAGAGGACTGTGTGAGATGAGCTTCTGTATAAATGTGTTTAAATATCTTTGATCAATTCTTCTTGAGAGAGAGAGAGAGAGAGAGAGAGAGAGAGAGAGTATTTTGAATAGAACAGAAGAGAAGATTGGATGCTGATTAGAGGTAGATTAAAAGCTAAGATTACATGCATATTAGGAGTTGATTAGGGTCTATCATGACTAAAATCAAGAGAAAGAGACAAGATCCAACTGGGTAAAAAAGAACACAGATATAGTCAATCAAAGAGGTGTAATTGTGTGACTTGAGCCAATCCAGAATTAATTGCATGCTGCTAAATTGATGCTGACCTGCTGCTCCCAGATATTTAGAAGTTCTTGCTATTGATAAAAAATTGGCATCGACTCCTTAGCTTAATATTAATCAAAGGGGTGTAATTGTGTAATGTTAAAATTGTCATATATTTTTTTTTACAGGATGCAGGTCAGGATGTACTAAGAGAAAGAGAGATATTCACTTTCAGTTGGAGGATGAATATGCACCAATGTTCAAAAGAATTGCAGAAAGGGATGATGCAATAAGATACATGATACAACAAGAAAGAAATGTAGGGAAAAAAAACGTGTATCTTTGGGTTGGTGAGTGCATTTATCCACCTGATCCAATCACTCAAAGGCCACCACAATTTGAAGGGCTTACATCATTTGTAAAGTTAGTTTATGAAGGCAATGAAGGATTGTATGGATACACATGCAGACTTGTCACACAAGGATTAGCAGGGGTTCATCAAGCCTTGACAAATATGCAGACAAGATTACAAGGAAATATGCAGTCTTTGATGAAAAAGGATAGATTATTGGCTGAGAAGGATAGGGAGAACCAGAGCCTACAACAAGCAATGCCTGTCAATTGAAGATGTTATGCAGGCTACACACATGCAAAATATGGAGTTACAATCGAAAGTTATGGACTTGGAGAAGGAGAATCGAAACATAAAGAGGAAGCTCACAAAAAATTTGGAGATTGGGCACACTTTAAAAACCAAAGAAGCACATCGGTGCATCCGATTAGTTAAACCAATTCACCAATTAACCAAAGGAAGTGGACAATATCATAGACGGATATATGCTCACAATCTGCTACAATGAGAAATATGTTCCCTCATGCAGAGAATGATACGATTGCCAAAGTCCTAACTAAGGATATGGTAAAAAAATGCATTGGAAAATGGTAAATTCAGGAACATTGTAGATGGTGTCGCAAGTGAACATCTTAGGGATGTGAGCAATTTGTTTACTACTACAGATGCTCAGGGGCTATGTTACAAGGTGGGAATGAGTTCTGAGTCATATAGTATACTCTATCAACAATTGGATACATGATTTAAGCAAGTCTTCAAATTAAGCAAGTAATGCATCTACCAAAACCATTTCATGTGAAGAAGGCTCAAAAATAACTAAATGAGAAAGTTTTAGAACTAATTGGTGAACCAACACATCTGGAAGATACACACATATTGAAGTATGGTTCCAAAGAAGTTGCATTTGTATTGAATGCATCCAACAACTTTCTATTGGATAATTATAGGGTTCAGATTGCTATGGTCAAGTTCTACAATATGTCTATGGAAGAATGTAGAGGAAAGCCTAAGTTTGTCCTTAACTTGATGAGAGTGAGATTATTAAGGGGCAAAAACTTCAATGTGTGAGTATGACACTTATGAATCGAGCATTGGATCCCAACATAGATGAAAACCATCCTTTATACTTCACTGTAGTGTTAGAGAATTAAATATGGTGGCTTGCAGCATTTGAAGTACGAAAGAAGGACCATGAAGTACTTAAAGTTTTTTTAAACCTCACTAATATACCCAGTGTTATTCAACAGTAAAATAATGGAGCAATTTTACACATCGAGGGGTTTGGGGACTATCAAGTTGAATGGCATCTTGTAGGTGATTTAAAAACATTGAAGTGTATGTTTGGTTTATCAAATGCAACGAATGCAAAATTTCCGTGCATATACTGCATGCAAACTAGGAAGAAAGGGAAAGATGGAAATAAAGAATGGCTTGCCAAGGCAAGACAACAAGGTGCTCTAATATGTGATACAAAAGTCACGAGAAATGGAATGTTAGTTCCAGTGGATCCAAACTGGTGCCCTATTTTGGAAATACCACTAACAAGGGTTCACTTTTGCACATTGCATTGTTTGGTTAGAATAATTGAGAAGCTAATATATGAATATATATGCTTTGCATACAAGATGCAGCCTGTGTCAGAAGCTGATGCTACATGCAAGAAGGTAGAACAAGTCCTCTCTGAAGTTGGATTGCATGGGGGCCAAGTAGAAATAAAAAAGGACGAGAAAAAATTTGAAAAGAGTGGAAATATCCCTTGTAAACCATGCTTTGGTGGACCCAAGGCTAGGAAGTTTATATCTCCACCTCGAGATAAGGAAGGCAATATACTTGTAAAACAACCAGAGAAGTATGAAGCATGGAAAAAGTTGCACCTTGTTGTTCTAGATTGAAGCAATGGGGGATGAACGAGGATTGCTAAGGTAGAAGTATGGATACACCTAGATAGATTAGCAGCTCTCTTACAAAAATTGAGGTTTAGGGATGGTGATGCCAATGCATTTAAAGAGACAGTTGCTAAATTTCATAAGTCCATAGTGGAGGCATGGACTACAAATAGTATAGCACACTACATGGTCAGTATTGTCACCATTACAAAAAAAATCATCATTCGGAATTATTTTGTGTTTCTAATATCTCTTCTTGTGCAACATATACTTGAAGCACATGGTCCATACTTGTTGAGATATTGAGCTCCACTCGTGATATGCCAGGGTGACCATGGTGCATTTATGTCACCGACTTGTTAGTTGCAGATGCGGTTGGTACACTGCCCATGAATAATAGCTAGATGACAGCTATCCTTATCTACTCTAGTTTGTGGCTCAGTTAGTATGCCACCTTAGTTAGTTGAGTTTTGTTTGAGACCCATATATAGGGTTCTTCTATTTCTGTGTACTAGAGTTCTTTTTAGCTTACACAACTAAGAAGAGGAAAACTGTTTTCAGCCTCCACCTTTGTGTGTATTCCCCCATTGTGTAAGTGAGAAAGCTACAAGTGAGACTCCTTCCTTCTCTCCCACAATCTTGACATGGTATTAGAGCCCGGTTCGTGGTAAGGAGCTCAAGAAAGCAAACCAAGTTCGCGGTATTCTGGTAAGAGGACCAGTGTTGCTTTCATTTTTCGAGTTTGGGAGCAAGTCTTTGCAGGTAGCACAGCCAGAAAGTGCAAGAGCGCATTGTCTCAGATTGAGACACCCTTCGCAGTGTTGCCCTGTTTTTTTGATTGGAGGCCATTTCAGGGCCTATTTTGGAGGCGGAAGTTTTCCGCACGCACTCAAGAAAAGGCCCTGTTTTTTGCTGTGTGACCACTGTTCTACAGGTCAGTGAAAAGTTACCGTAGAAATTGCATCGTATGCCTGTGCGCAGAGACATTGGGAGTTATAGAATCATCCTTGTTGCCTGTTGATGCAAAATCATCACTAGGAAGTGACTGTATGGTCAAATACCACTTTCGTCAGTTTTGCAGATTTGCCCTTGTGAGGCTGAAGCTGTGTTTTTTATAGTGACAGAATTTTTTGCAGTGTTATGTAATGGCGTCTGATTCTCTTTCATAGATTGTCACTAAAAATCTTGACAAGAACAACTTCCAAGCATGGAAGTTTAGAATGACGAATTTCCTTATGGGAAAAGGATATTGGGAATTCGTTGCAGGAAATGAAGAAGAACCAGTTCTTCTTGATGTTCCCAATCAACAGGAAATGTAGGCATTTAAAGGATGGCATGAGAGAGCCAGAAAAGTTATGTACTGGCTGTCTATCAATATTTCAGACTCTATGATTGTGCATATTCAGGATGCAAGTATGCCAAAGGAGGCATGGGATACTTTGTCAGAAATGTATAGCACAAATACGCAAGCCAGGAAAATGCAGCTCAAGCAAGAGTTGCACAATTGCAAAGAGAAAGTATGAGCATCAACGACTACCACATGAAGGTGAACAAGATTGCAGATGCACTTGCTTCCATTGGGTTGCCACTGGAAGATGATGATTTAGTTTCTGTGACCTTGAATGGTCTAGGAAAGGATTATGCACAGTTCCGAACATCCATTTCTTTCTGTGAAAGATTTCTTGATTTTGAGGAGTTGATTGCTCTTCTAATTTCTGAGGAGCAGAGAAATGGTGGTGCATCATCTTTAGGAGGAACTTCAAAAGAAGCTGTCTTCTACTCAAATGCTAGAAGAGGTAGAGGTAGAGGTAGAGGAAGCCGATCTGGAGGCCGTGGTAGAAATCAGAATACGCAGCAAACTCAAGAAAACCAATCCTATGGAGGAGGACGTGGTAACTCTAGAGGTAGGGGGAGCCAAAGAGGTCATGGTGGATGGCAAAGAGGCCAAAATGCAAACAACAATGTTGAATGCTACTACTGTGGTAAAATGGGTCATATGGCTAAAGACTTCTATAAAAAGCAGAATGACATCATGAATGGAAAATTGCAACAAGGGAATTATGCATCTTCTAGTAGACAGGGTGATGACAGAAATGAGCATTTGTTTATGGTGCAGCACATGAATAATTCTGTGACAAGTGCAGAAGAAAGCAACGATGTGTGGTATGTTGACTCAAGTGCATCAAACCACATGACAGGTCATGCAGAATGGATGCAGGATGCAAGGAAAATGGAAAAACCAGAATTTGTGGAGACTGATGATGATACTGCACATCCTATTGTGCAGATTGGAAAAATTCCTTTGTCTATGCAGGATGGGAAAAAGAAATACTTGTCGGATGTATTTCATGTCCCGAATATCACCAAGAACTTGGTTTCTGTTGGTCAAATGGTTGAGCAGGGCTTGCAGGTCAAATTTAATCCTCATGGATGCTTTGTTGAGGATATGAAAAATAAAGGTCACTTGATAGCAAAAGGAAAGAAGAAGGGCAGAATGTTTACGTTGGATGCAGACATGCCAGAATTGAGTGTAGCAATGTTTGCACATGGGACCGGTGTAGTTGCCGATATTGATATTTGGCATAAACGCATTGGTCATGTTAATGTACAATGACTTAAATCAATGCATGCCCAAAATATTATTGCAGGATTGCCTAAATTCAAGGTTGTAGAAATGTATAAGGTATGTGAAGCCTGCCAATTTGGAAAACATGCAAGGAAACCATTTCCTAGACATGTTCAAGAGAGTAAGAAGCCATTGGAATTAATCCACTCTGATGTGTGGACTACTAAGGCTGCATCTATTGGAGGCTGTCATTATTTTGTCACTTTTATTGATGACTATAGCAGAAAATTTTGGGTGTATTTTATGAAAAAGAAAAGTGAAGTGTTTGGGCATTTCAAAACTCTTAAAGCTATGGTTGAAAAAGAAACAGGCCTGCAAATAAAATGCCTAAGGTCAGATGGAGGGGGAGAGTACCTCTCAAATGAGTTTGCAAGGTTCCCGCAGGAGCATGGCATAAAGCAGCAATATTCATGCAGTCATACCCCACAACAAAATGGAATTGCAGAAATGAAAAATAGGCATATTGGAGAGGTATCCCGTGCCATGCTCAACGAAACGGACTTGCCAGATTTTTACTGGGTTGAAGCAGTTGCTACAACAGTCTACATAATGAACAGGACTCCCACTGTAGCAATACATGGGATGACTCCAGAGGAGAGGTATACTGGTAGGAAACCAGATATTTCTCATTTGAAATTTTTTGGTTGCATTGCCTATGTTCATGTGCCAGATGAGTTGAGATCCAAGTTGGATCCAAAAGCTGAGAAGTGCATCTTTATTGGTTACTCTCTGCAGAAAGGGTATAGATGCTATAACCCTTGTACTCGTAAGTTTACAATGAGTAGAGATGTTGTTTTTGATGAGATGAGTAGCTGGTATAAACCAGTAAATGTGATTGATGATGTAGATGCACAAAATGGTAATGCTGCACAGAATTCACAGCAGCAGTCACAAAATATTAGTGGACATGGAGTATCCTCTAGCAGTGGTTCACATTCTTCACCCTGGACAAGCAGATTGAGATTAGGAGAATCTCCTCAAAACAATGCAGATAGTGGTATGCGGGTTTCACGAAAAGGAAAAGAGAAGGTAGATCAGCCCATGTTTGATGTGAGTGCAAGTCACTCTTATGTGGATGGTGAATCCAGTGGCTCAGAACAGAGCATTGATGATGAGTTGGGTATTCCTTCTATTGTTACACCTGGAGTAAGGAAGACCAGGGATATTTTGAGAGCACCTGGGAGTGAACCTACTTTGCGCAGGTCTACCAGAGCTAGGTATCCTATGGATAGGCTAAAATATGATGGATTTACAGCCATTCACTATGCCTATATGGTCAAAGTGATACAGGAACCAGAACCCACTTCTTTTGAGCAAGCCATGGGAAAAGAAAAATGGGAGAAAGTCATGGATGAAGAAATGGATGCCTTGGAAGCAAATGCTACATGGAAATTGGTACCTTTGCCTAAAGATAAGAATGTAATTGGTTGTAAGTGGGTTTATAAGGTGAAGCATAATGCAGATGGTTTTGTGAATAGATACAAGGAAAGATTAGTAGTCAAGGGGTATGCACAAACATATGGCATTGATTATGAAGAAACATTCAGTCCGGTTGCAAGGATGGAAACCGTAAGAGGAGTCATTGCTATGGCTACATCAAAGGGATGGTCTTTACATTAGATGGATGTAAAGAATGCCTTCTTGCATGGTGATTTGCAAGAAGAGGTCTATATGGAGCAGCCACCAGGTTATGTGCATGCTATTCATCCTGAGTTTGTTTGCAGGTTGAAGAAAGCCTTGTATGGCTTGAAGCAAGCACCTAGAGCATGGTCTGACAAGATAGGATAGTATCTTGTCACTATTGGCTTTCAGATTTCCAAGGCAGATTTCTCACTTTATGTGAGAAAAACAAAGAAAGGTATTATGCTACTTGTCATTTATGTTGATGATTTGATTATGACAGGTGATAGTGATGAAGATATCCTTCATGTGAAAATGCTATTGAAGCAGAAGTTTGAGATGAAGGATTTGGGAGAGCTGTGTTATTTCTTGGACATTGAGGTGATTAGATCACCAAGTGGGATGCGGCTCTTGCAGAGGCAGTATGGATTGGGCATGTTGTCCAAATATGGGATGACAGGCTGTAAGCCTATTTCAGTTCCTTTGGAGCAGATTGTGAAGTTGAGCACAGATGCAGGTGAGCTTCTGGAAGACCCTACTATGTACAGACACATAGTAGAAAGTTTGATTTATATGACTATTACCAGGCCATATTTGAGCTATGTTGTTGGATTGGTAAGTCAATTTATGTGGGCTCCAAGGAAACCGCATTTGGATGTGGCTAGATGCATACTCGGGTATGTGAAGTCCACATTGCAGTATGGACTATTTTATGAGACTAGGTTCAGATACAGTTGCATGGATACACTGATGCTAATTGGGCTGGTAGTATTTCTGATAGACGATCTACCAGTGGATATGTGTTCTCTTTTGGGAGTGCTGCAGTCACTTGGAGTAGCAAGAAACATCCTACAGTTGCCTTGTCGAGCACAGAGGCTGAGTACAAGGGTGCAGCAATGACTGCATGTGAGGTAGCTTGGTTGCATAAGCTACTTTATGATATGCATCAGCCTACAGATGGGCCAGTTGTCATTTATTGTGACAACATGAGTAGTATACACTTGGCAAATAACCTAGTCTATCATGCTAGAACAAAGCACATTGAGGTGCAGTATCACTATGTGCGGGAGAGGGTTTTACTAGGCCTTATTGATCTAGTTTATGTTAGCATAGAGGATCAAGTAGTTGACATATTTACGAAGGCATTGGGCGTAGAGAAGCTGCACAAGTTTAGAGACCTGCTTGGTGTGCATGAATTGGGATTGAGCTCGAGGGGGAGTGTTGAAATATCGAGCTCCACTCATGATATGCCAGGGTGACCGTTGTGCATTGATGTCACTGACTTGTTAGCTGCAGATGCGGTTGGTACACCGCCCATGAATAATAGCTAGATGACAGCTATCCTTATCTACTCTAGTTCGTATCAAAATCTGGTGAAACTTCACCCACATGCGGGGCATCATAAAAACTCATGGATATTTAAAAATTGACCCCATCAAAAGTCTCTAGGACACCTATCCGGAGGTTGGCATCTGGGGCCTTGAATCCCCAGATTCAAGGCCCCAGACACCAGCCTCCGGATAGGTGTCCTAGAGACTTCTGATGAGGCCTTTTTTTTTGGGTAGTTGATGTACCCTAGAGGAGTCCACAGGTAAAATTTCACGTCAATCGGATCATTGGTCATATTTTTCCAAATCCTGGATACATTAATTCATATTTAAGGGTTTTTTGAAAGTTCTGCTATAAGTTTAAAGTTTCAGCTCATTTTACACATTTCACTTTTGAGTTTTGGGTTTTCTCTCATAGAAGACATCGCACGCACCAAGCAAGCGGCTCGGAGATATCCCCCTAGAAATCCTATGCAGAGGCCACCTCCTCCAGCTCCACAACCAACACCACCACCATCACCACCACACCAACATCGCAAGCGTCGATGGAAGCCAAGCACAGTGGCTCTTCATGAGATCCACCATTACCAGAAGACCACGCACCTCCTGATACCAAATGCTCCATTCCAGAAGCTAGTGCGTAAGATTATGGATGGCATACTCATTAAGAACAGTAGGAGGTACTTCCCAGATGGAACACGCTTGCAACAACCCGATTGTTGGACTGCCCAAGCCCTCCTTACACTACAAGAAGCTACCAAAGCTTACGTCATTGACTTGTTCGAAGACTCAGTCTATGCAACAATACATGCAAGGAGATTCACCGTCACCAATAGGGATTCCTGGATAGTGAGGTTCTTCCAGCGATGGAAGGATATTCCTCGTGGAGATCAACAATTATAGGGGTGTACTACCAAAACATATACAGAATGTAGCTTTCAAAGAGATTTTGTAAAACCCTGGTTGTAATGGATCCCATGTAAAATGTTATGAATATGAATACAATTTTTTAGGCGCATCTTATTTTTGTTTATTCACTTGTTATTTGTTTTATTTATGTCTTTGAGTTATCGTTACATGTGTTCGAACGAATACATATTCCGCACAAACTCTTTTCGAACGAATACATATTGCGCATGAACTCCATAAAACACTACGTATTAAATTTAGGGTACGAATCGTGTTGCGTATAAATATGATAAATTAAAGTAATATTCAAGTTTAAAAAAAAAACGACACGTGTGACAAACTACATTGCACAAAAATCCAACAAATATTGATTTTCATTACTTCAAGAGAAGATTACAAATTACATTACATTGGTGATGAGATATCATTTGGCACTAAGCACATCTACTCTCTCCTAGGCTTCTTTGAGCTAGACTCCCCATGGTCTGAGCTATTCTTGACCATAGGCAACAACACATTTTGCCCTAGTAGTTCTTGCCTAATGACATTGGGGTCCTCAACACCAGCAACCATGCCACAGGCTGCCATGGAAAAAAGTGGCCTAGACCTAGTACTAGAGAATAAGTAGAGGAGCTTTGAACGTCAAAGAAACACTACTTTCTCCAAGCTAGAGTTTGTTTGGATGGTCTTAAAGGGCACAGCCTTTGTTAGTGCCCTCAACTTCAAGAACTTCTCAGAAAAAGCCAGAGAGCATGTCTTATGGAATATAAAAATGTCGCTCACAAGCTAGCCGATATACTCCTTCAATGCTAAGTCCTGCACCCTTCCTTGGCTACTAGATCGGCCACCTCGTCTAAATGAAAATTCATCTATATAGACAATGTCCTGTATCACACAAGTTCAGTGTCGGCTCGCATTTGGGGACTCCAACTAGGGCAGCTTCGGGGGCCCGATCCCGGCAAAATTTGATGTGCATGCACACTCTCGATGCCCTAGGGGCCCTACTGGTAAATTTTGACGCAAATTCGATAACATTAATCCCACAACATTACCTTCTCTACATCATCTATCTGTTGTTGTAATGGAGCATCCAGGTCTACTCCTGCAGCTGGGCCACCCTCGTCTCTCTCTTGGGAAGGTACTACGTAGTCAGGTTGAGGTCCAAAAATACTTTCTTACAACAGCTCGAACTCCTCATGTGAAATCTCATACTATGGTGCCGCATTCTCAATCTGCTCTTGGATGCTCATAATGGCAGAGATGTCATCGACACTTGTGCCATCATATCGAGCCACCTCATCAACATGTGCTAGTGCATCTTGTATATCAAAATCTATAAAATCATTAGGTGCATCACACACCATGAAACAATATAGCTCTTCTTCCCTTAGCTCCAAAATTTCTAATACATCCTACATAAGTAAATATTCCACCCCCTCGATGATGATAGCATGGAGAGAAGCGAGGGGTGTCTCATCACTTATTGGCATCTCAACAGGGCAAGGAGGTGGATATACAATGGCTAAGCTTTGTGTTACCTCTACTCTCGGATCGAGTGTGATCTCTTCAGGCTCCCTATCGAAATACTCTAGTTGTGTCTGAGAGGGTTGTAACATCCCCCGTGTGCCCCCGTGACTTCCCTATGTGAACCACCCCCTTTTAAATTTTTAAATTTTTTTGAAATTTTATTATTCCTCTCTCTCTCTCCCCGTCGACAGCACATTGGGGGGAGAGAGAGAGGGAGTGAAGTGAGAGAAGGGGGGCATGCAGCCCCCTATAGATGGCGGGGAGTGCCGTCTCCTCCCCCCATAAGCAATCTCCCCCACCTTAAAAAGCAGCAACGCCCCCCCTAGTGGTCTCGGAAAATGCGCCCCCTCCTCCAGCTTCGACGACAGGTCCTCCCCCCCTCGTACTTCGTCACCCCCTCCAGCTTGCGGCATGCAGCAGCACCCTCCCCTGCCCCGTGAATAGTGCCCCTGGCCGTGAGAGGGAGAGAAGAAGAAGAAGGAGAGGGAGAGAGAGAGAGAGAGGAGAAGAAGAAGAACAAGAAGAAGAGGGAGAAAGAGAAGGGTAAGAAGAGGGAGAGAGGAGAAGAAGAAGAAGAACAAGAAAGGGAAGGAGAAGAAGAGCAAAAGAAGAAGAAGAGGAAGAAGAGGGAGAGAGAGAAGGAGAAGAGGAGAAGAAGAAGAAGAAGAAGAAGAGGGAGAGAAAGGAGAAGAAGAGAAGAAGAAGAAGAGGAAGAGAGAGAGAAGGAGAAGAAGAGAAGAAGAAGAAGAGGGAGAGAGAGAAAGAAGAAGAGGAGAAGAAGGAGAAGAAGAAGAAGAGGGAGAGATAGAGAGAGAAGGAGAAGAAGAGAAGAAGAAGAAGAAGAAGAAGAAGAAGAAGAAGAAGAAGAAGGAGAAGAAGAAGGAGAAGAAGAGAGAAGAGAGGGAGAGGGAGAGAAGAGAGAGAAGGAGAAGAAGAGAAGAAGAAGAAGAAGAAGAAGAAGAAGAAGGAGAAGGAGAAGAAGAAGAGAGAAGAGAGAGAAGAGGGAGAGAAGAGAGAGAAGGAGAAGAAGAAGAAGAAGAAGAAGAAGAAGAAGAAGAAGAAGAAGGAGAAGAACAGAGAAGAGGGAGATAAGAGAGAGAAGGAGAAGAAGAGAAGAAGAGAAGAAGAAGAAGAAGAGAGAGAGAGAGAAGGAGATGAAGAGAAGAAGCTTGAGAGTCATGAGAGATGTGGGAGCTACGAGAGCCGCGACAGAAGTTCAAGCGGGAATTAACACCCTAGTCCCATGGCACTAAACCAGGTTCTTTTATAAAAGTATGATGGATTTTGCATGGTTTTTCGCACACATAAAATAATAGGTTTTACTCACAAGGAATGATGAACGGAAGTTAGGTTTTGTCACATGAAATAGTAGCTTTCACCTTAGAGGTTTAGTCGCATGATAATTAACAAAGGGTAATATGCTCCATGTTGAAATTTGCATGCATTGTCATGTATAGAGTTGCATGATGAAACTATACTTAAGCCACATCGCATATATGGAAAAGAAAGAAAAGATAGGGTCACGTTGGAGGTTGCATTGTAATGCATCCTATTACATAGAGGTTTGCTAAAGGCTTAATTTTTTCCATCAAACTTGGATCTTGTTTGCAATATCATAGAAAAACATAGGAATGATATGGGCAAAATTCGTTATGTAGGTTTATGTCAGGAAGTTTAAACAAAGTATGGCTTTTGGATTTCATACATAGAATAGGGGTCATGATACCCTTAGGATCCTACATGATATGAAAAGGGGGGAATGGATATCTCAAGGAATGTGTTAATGCTTTAAGTGCTCCATGTGAAAGAGTGTTGAGTCTAGCAAGAAAATTCTGCATAGTACAGCACTAAGAGAGATGGAAGGCACGCATGCATCCAGACTATATCCTGAAGGCCTAGGTGAAAAGTCTTGCATTGCCAAGTGTGTTAACGTTACTTGGTTAGAGAGAGATGAGTAAAGAACTGGAAGAATAAAAGGCTCTTGGATGGGTTGCGAATAAGGTTTGTCCATTGCCTTGGTTGACCAGTCAATGCTTTGAGTTAGGGCTAAGTACCCATAAGGAAATGCCCAAGGGAAAAAGAAGTAGACTGAATCAAGTGGAATTGTTAATGTCTCAACACCTACGGATCAAAATCAGGAAGGGGAGACTTACATACGAGGGTAAGGATGTCCTAGTGGACTCAATGCGCAACAACATTTAGGAGTTAGATAGGTAAACTATCTAGGGAAAAATTCCTATGAAGACCTAGTTGATGCTAAGGTCGTTGGAAAGGGCGGATCACCAATCCATAACTCGAAATGCACGAGTTGAATTGGCATTCGACTATGTAGATTCTTGTTCCTTACAAGCAAAGGTGTACTTGGGGAAAACCCCAATTCCCAAGGTATCAGATCTTGTGGGTTGCAATCGACCTAAGGAAGAATGCTGAGGGTATTCAAGAAAGGAACTTCACCCTAACAGGAATGTTGTGCAAACTACCAAACTTGTCTATGTTTGAAACAATAGGGCAATGTTAGCATTGATCAAATCAGGATCAAGGGGAAGACCACTTAGATCATTTAAAGGATCTAGAAGGATTTCTACCTTAGAAAAGGTTGTAAATTCCTTGAGCAAGTGTTTTGATACATCCAAGTTAAACTCTGGTTGTGCATGCAATGGGATTGCAATGCCTTGAAGCAAGAGGTTGTGCATTCAACTGTTTGTTAATGTGGTTTTCCAAGTGGGGTGCGATTGATGATTTCATGGCTGGGTCTGTGATGAATGATTGCCATGGGAACAAAAAGGATATTTTCCTAGGTAAAGGATGTTAGGCTGGTTGTTTCAGCTTGATTGTTCCCGAAAGGATACTTAAGGATTGGCCGTGGTTTTGGATGAATATCCAAGTGATTATATTTTCATGGCGGGAATTGTAAGGATAAATTGCCATGGGAACAAAAGGGATGTTTTCCCTGGTAAATGTTATTAGGCTGGTTGCTTCAACTGTGGACGAATTCTTGAAGGGATAATTAAGGAAGGATGGTGTTAGCTACCCCTGCGAACCGCCAAACCCTAACCAAGGGGGTTATGAATCTGCGCCGGGAATGTGGACCGAACCTGTCGTGAGAGGTCTCTCCGTGGAAATTACTTGGCATAGGAGGACGCTTGGGTGCCAAGGGGGGCTTTGGCCCCGTAAATCCCAATGCCTCTGAACCCTACACAAGTGTTCTATGTGACTCGAGATGGGATCTCGAGGCCTTGATACTAGTCACAAGGTAGAATCTTGGTAGGATAAACCTTCGGGTTTTTATTGCCAAGAGATGGAAGGATTTTTCTGCGGAGGCAGAAAGGGACACTTTCCTCCTGTATGGGCGGGAGACAAACATTAACTTGAAGATAAGTTAAAAAAGTGTTTAATCTTGTTTTATCTTGTCTTAGTGTCTGTGCCCTCAATTACGAAAAGGATCCTCTGATTAACGGGTTAATTAAGGAAGCTGCTTTTATGTGTCAAACACAATGTGGTAGGTAATTAGATAACTAAAAAAAACCATGAGGGAAGCATGCTAGATGTGACCGTCGGGTCCATCCTACAGCAGGGTGGTCTAGGTTAGCCGAGAGCTTTCCTCAATGGAATTTATTTGATGCAAACGTTAGATAGACAAGGACCTTAGAACTCGTAAGTTAAAAACCTTATTCATACTATTTTAGGGGAATGGAATGGGACTATGCTCTACGGGCAGAGAGGTCAAGCGATGCATCCCTCTCATTTCCCATTCTCTTGAACCAAGTGTGGGATGAGTCTGCTTTCGTCCAGTTATATTTGTGCAAAGTGGAGCAGTTGCAGACCAACGCTAGAAGGCCGTTAGGAAGATCCGACTACAAGGAATGCAGACTTTAGGTTGATCCTAGTGGGAACGGCCGGATAAGTACCGTTGCAAGGCAGAATCGAGAGAACCTAGTTGGCAAGCCCCGTGTCATTCCGTGGGAGTGCTGGGTGGTGTCTTCTAGATATATCTCTTGATGGATTGCTAAGACATGCCCCGCGATTTGAGGAGCGGGAACGCTATAGTTGGTATTAGAGCAAGACTTCATAATGATACATGATTGATTAATGTTCGGTTCATAGATATATCCTAAATAGAAATAACCTAAGTGGTATGGCTTGATTGTCAGGCACCTTCTGCACCCACGAATGCAGACATGCAAGAGAAGAAATTCATTCTCAAACAAATTAAGGCACTCGAGTTTGATGACAAGGGAAGGACTGTTCAAGCCGATGCCAAGATCTGGATTGAGTCCATGGAGGACTATTTTGAGGCAACAGGAACTGCACTTGCGAACCAAGCCATGCTCGCCAAACTTTATCTTACAAGCAAAGCAAGACTTTGGTGGAAACAATGGTGCAGAGACCAAGTCATCTCGAAGGGGACAGTCACTTGGGATAAGCTTAGGGAAGTTGTGCGAGGGAGGTATCTGCCACCTGCCTACCACACACAAAAGATGAATGAATTCTATGACTTGAAACAACTAGGATTACCCCTTGAAGCATATTATTCAAAGTTTGTTTCACTCCTAAAGCATGTACCCCCAATGGATATGACATAACAGGTGTCAAAATTCTATGTTGGGTTGAATCCACCCATAAACACTCGATTGGAATCAATACGCCCAATGGACTTGCAAGACGCATTACTCTGAGAAACTCCAATCATCTAAGAACTTAAATCGGGCAATTGTAGAAAAGATGACTATGGAGATCACGATAAGAGATGCCATACATGCGGAGAGATAGGGCACATCCATAGGAGGTGTCCCTACCATCAATGCTTCCATTGTAATAAGCTAGGGCAAATTCAAGCAGACTGCCCTGATCTAACTCCAGAAGACATTGAGCCTCCAAGAAAACGAAGCTACACAGGTGCAGACTATGGATATATAGGCAGATCAGATGAAGATCAAGATCCAAAGGCCACTAAACCTTATTAGGAGGACTAAAACTCCTAGAAGCTTAATCGACATGTAACACAATTGAGAATAAATCCTACTCTTGTACCTATGGTTAATTCGAATAATATGAGTGCACTACTTGAAACATTAAGAGAGCGCAACGGATGCATGGTGGGTCTTAACCCACAGGTCATAAGCCCCATTAGTGCTTGTCTTCCCTACTTTCTCTCGAGATGAGGACATCTCGATTCCTCTAAGGGGGAGAGGATGTAACATGCCCCGTGTGCCCTCGTGCCTTCCCCGTGCGAACGACCCCCCTTTTAAATTTTTTAATTTTTTTGAAATTTTTTTATCCCTCTCTCTCTCCCCGCCGACAGTACGTTAGGGAGAGAGAGAGAGGGAGTGAAGTGAGAGAAGGGGGGGCATGCAGCCCCCCAGATGGTAGGGAGTGCCGTCTCCTCCCCCCATAAGCCATCTCCCCCACCTTAAAAAGCGGTAGCAACCCCCTGGTGGTCTCGAAAAACGCACCTCCTCCTCCAGCTTCGACGGCAGGTCCTCCCCCCCTCCAGCTTGCGGCAGGTAGCGGCACCCTTCCCTACCCCGTGAACAGCGCCCCTGGCCGTGAGAGGTAGAGAAGAAGAAGAAGGAGAGGGAGAGAGAGAGAGAAGAGAAGAGAAGAAGAAGAAGAAGAAGAAGAAGAGGGAGAAAGAGAAGGGGAAGAAGAGGAAGAGAGAAGAAGAAGAATAAGAAGAGAGGGAAGGAGAAGAAGAGAAAAAGAAGAAGAAGAGGGAGAGAGAGAAGGAGAAGAGGAGAAGAGGAGGAGAAGAAGAAGAAGAAGAAGAACAGGGAGAGAAAGGAGAAGAAGAGAAGAAGAAGAAGAGGGAGAGAGAGAGAAGGAGAAGAAGAGAAGAAGAAGAAGAGGGAGAGAGAGAAAGAAGAAGAGAAGAAGGAGAAGAAGAAGAAGAAGAGGGAGAGAGAGAAAGAAGAAGAGAAGAAGGAGAAGAAGAAGAAGAAGAAGAGGGAGAGAGACAAAGAAGAAGAAGAAGAAGAAGAAGAAGAAGAAGAAGAAGAAGAAGAAAAAGAAGAAGAAGAAGAGGGAGAGAGAGAAGGAGAAGAAGAAGAAGAAGAAGAAGAAGAAGGAGAAGAAGAGAGAAGAGAGGGAGATGGAGAGAAGAGAGAGAAGGAGAAGAAGAGACGAAGAAGAAGAAGAAGAAGGAGAAGAAGAGAGAAGAGAGGGAGATGGAGAGAAGAGAGAGAAGGAGAAGAAGAGACGAAGAAGAATAAGAAGAAGGAGAAGAAGAGAGAAGAGACAGAAGAGGGAGAGAAGAGAGAGAAGGAGAAGAAGAAGGAGAAGAAGAAGAGAAGAGAGAGAAGAGTGAGAGAAGAGAGAGAAGGAGAAGAAGAGAAGAAGAGAAGAAGAAGAAGAAGAGAGAGAGAGAGAGGAGATGAAGAGAAGAAGCTTGAGAGTCATGAGAGATGCGGGAGCTACGAGAGTCGACAGAAGTTCAAGCGGGAATTAACACCCCAGTCCCATGGCACTAAACCGGGTTCTTTTATAAAATTATGATGGATTTTGCATGGTTTTTTGCACACATAAAATAATAGGTTTTACTCGCAAGGAATGCTTAACGGAAGTTAGGTTTTGTTACATGAAATAGTAGCTTTCATCTTAGAGGTTTAGTTGCATGATATTTAACAAAGGGTAATAGGCTCCATGTTGAAATTTGCATGCATTGTCATGTATAGAGTTGCATGATGAAACTATACTTAAGCCACATCGCATATATTGAAAAGCAAGAAAAGTTAGGGTCGCGTTGGAGGTTGCATTGTAGTGCATCCTATTACATAGAGGTTTGCTAAAGGCTTAATTTTTTCCATCAAACTTGGATCTTGTTCGCAATATCATAGAAAAACATAGGAATGATGTGGGTAAAATTCATTATGTAGGTTTATGTCAGGAAGTTTAAACAAAGTATGGCTTTTGGATTTCATACATGGAATAGGGGTCATGATACCCTTAGGATCCTACATGATATGAAAAGGGGGGAATGCATATCTCAAGGAATGTGTTAATGCTTTAAGTGCTCCATGTGGAAGAGTGTTGAGTCTAGCAAGAAAATTCTGCATAGTATCGCACTAAGAGAGATGGAAGGTACGCATGCATCTAGACTATATCCTGAAGGCCTAGGTGAAAAGTCTTGCATTGCCAAGTGTGTTAACTTTACTTGGTTAGAGAGAGATGAGTAAAGAACTAGAAGAATAAAAGGCTCTTGGATGGGTTGCGAATAAGGCTTGTTCGTTGCCTTGGTTGACCAGTCAATGCTTTGAGTTAGGGCTAAGTACCCATAAGGAAATGCCCAAGGGAAAAAGAAGCAGACTGAATCAAGTGGAATTTTTAATGTCTCAACACCTACGGATCAAAATCAGGAAGGGGAGACTTACATACGAGGGTAAGGATGTCCTAGTGGACTCAATGCGCAACAACATTTAGGAGTTAGATAGGTATAATATCTAGGGAAAAATTCCTATAAAGACCTACTTGATGCTAAGGTCGTTGGAAAGGGCAGATCACCAGTCCAAAACTTGAAAAGCACGAGTTTAATTGGCATTCAACTATGTAGATTCTTGTTCCTTACAAGCAAAGGTATAGTTAGGGAAAACCCCAATTCCCAAGGTATCGGATCTTGCGGGTTGCAATCGACCTAAGGAAGAATGCTGAGGGTATTCAGGAAAGGAACTTCACCTTAACAGGAATGTTGTGCAAAACTACCAAACTTATCTGTGTTTGAAACAATAAGGCAATATTAGCCTTGATCAAATCAGGATCAAGGGGAAGACCACTTAGATCATTTAAAGGATCTAGAAGGATTTCTACCTTTGAAAAGGTTGTAAATTCCTTGAGCAAGTGTTTTGATACATCCAAGTTAAACTCTGGTTTTGCATGCAATGGGATTGCGATGCCTTGAATCGAGAGGTTGTGAATTCAATTGTTTGTTAATGTGGTTTTGGATGTTAATCCAAGTGGGGTGTGATTGATGATTTCATGGCCGGGTCTGTGATGACTGATTGCCATGGGAATAAAAAGGATGTTTTCCTAGGTAAAGGATGTTAGGCTGGTTGTTTCAGCTTGATTGTTCCCAAAAGGATACTTAAGGATTGTTTGTGGTTTTGGATGAATATCCAAGTGATTATATTTTCATGGCGGGAACTATAAGGATAAATTGCCATGGGAACAAAAGGGATGTTTTCCCTAGTAAATGTTATTAGGCTTGTTGCTTCAGCTGTGGACGAATTCCTGAAGGGATAATTAAGGAAGGATGGCGTTAACTACCCTCGCGAACCACCAAATCCTAACCAAGGGGGTTATGAATCTGCGTCGAGAATGTGGTCCGAACCCACCGCGAGAGGTCTCTTCGTGGAAATTACTTGGCGTAGGAGGAAGCTTGGGTGCCAGGGGGGCTCTGGCCATATATCCTAATGCCTTTGGACCCTACACAAGTGTTCTACGTGACTCGAGATGGGATCTCAAGGCCTTGATACTAGTCATAAGGCAGAATCTTGGTAGGATAAACCTTCGGGTTTTTATTGCCGGGAGACGGAATGATTTTTCTGCAGAGGCAGGAAGGGACACTTAATCCTCTTGTATGGGCGGGAAACAAACATTAACCTGAAGATAAGTTAAGAAAGTTTTTAATCTTGTTTTATCTTGTCTTAGTGTCTGTGCCCTAAATTATGTAAAGGATCCTATGATTAACGGGTTAATTAAGGAAGCTGCTTTTATGTGTCAAACATAATGTGGTAGGTAATTAGATAACTAATACAACCCCCGAGTGGATGTGACAGTCGGGTCCATCCTACGGCAGGGTGGTCTTGGTTAGCCGAGAGCTTTCCTCAATGGAATTTATTTAATGCGAACGTTAGATAGACAAGGATCTTAGAACTCGTACGTTAAAAACCTGATTCATACCGTTTTAGAGGACCGAAATGGGACTATGTCCTACGGGCAGAGAGGTCGAGAGATGCATCCCTCTCGTTTCCCATTCTCTTGAACCAAGTGTGGTATGAGTCTGCTTTGGTCCATTTGTATCCACGCAAAGTGAAGCACTTGCAGACCGATGCTAGAAGGTTGTTAGGAAGACCCGACTACAAGGAATGCGATTAGGTCGATCCTAGTGGGAACGACTGGATAAGTTGCATTGCGAAGAAGACTCGAGAGACCCTAGTTGGCAAGCTCCGTGTCATTCCGTGGGAATGCCGGGTGGCATCTTCTAGATATATCTCTCGATGGACTGCTAAGACGTGCCCCACGATTTGAGGAGCGGGCACGTTACAAGGGTGTGTCTGTCTTCCTCACTGTCCTCTTGCACCTGAGTGCACAAAACATATATGGAAAATGCTACATCGCGCTCAATGAGATCCAACGTGGCGTGGTCTTGGGATGAGGTGGGCACTGCCTTGGCACAAACATACTACCCCACATGCATGAGGGCTCGATTTATTACCTTTGCATGGCTTGATCTATCACGTAAACTATATAGGAAATCTATGGGGACCCATCTAAGAGCAGAGTTTGGAATAGAGTAGGTGAGAGGGTTTGCTGCATCACAAAACGATGCCAGTATACTAGAGCTAGGGTCTATGGTGGAAAGCAAGCTCTCTAGACTCAAGGTCGCACAAAACCTAGGGTATATCTAGTCTCCTATGTGTGCATAGCATGTGAAGCTAATCCATGCGGCGAAGGCGGCAGTGATAGCCATGGCACACAAAGAGAGAAGGCAGGAGAGCACAAGTGTAGGGAAGTAGAGAATGAAAGTGAAAATGAGTTTGGAGTTATAGCTTTTATGTATCCAGGGTTTTAAATAAAGGTTCTTTTTTAACACTAAAGTTTCAAATTAAAACTTCTACCTTAGTTTATTTATTTTAATACTTTAAAGTAATCGTTGAAATTACTCATACACACAAATGCTTCATTCTACATTATTATATCCTCAAATATACTTGGATCGCTGAGTATATGCACGTCCAACTACAGAAAATATAGAAATTTTTTAAGAAAAGAAATATGAAAGACCTTCAAAATCCCTTGGATCCAATTTAATATTTAATTTTAAGAAATAAGTAGAAGAGATGAGCTATAATATATCATTATGCAAAGACAATATTGCATAGATTATAGAACTTCGTCCTGCAATTTAATTATGATTTTAACCAGCACGATTGACTAATTATAGTATGTATTATCGCACGCTTGGATCATAGTAAACTAAGATGATCTAAATTGAAAGTACTCAGAAGTTTAAAAAAAGTTTATATTCGTTCTTTATATAAAAATTTTTACAAGGATTCCACTATCTCAAGAATATGTGGAGAAGCACATTGTTTACATGTCATGGATTGCTCACTATGAATCCTGGCCTTTCTATTATCTAACTTGAAATAGAAGTTGTAGAGGGGCTCATTGGACATTAATTGGATTTCTTATCTCAGAAAAGAAATGGGCCAATGTCTCTCTGTACTGACCACAAAAGGATTATGACCATTCCACAAGATAACCACATCTATGAGAGTTGTATGTGTCTCATCTTGGGTATCTTGATCCAAGCTAATCCACTCCCCTCGCAAAAGTCGCCATCTTCTATATCAAAAGTGAATGCACAGAGTTTTTCTAGCAATGAAATACCTGTAATAAAAATAAAAATAATGGTAAGTAAATACAAATAACACAACAATTCATCTAAGCAAGACCTATGTCAATCAAATCAAGGCATTCAAAGTAGTAAAAAATATTTACCTGAATGTGAGATCAGATTGGTTGACCCTTCATTCAATCGTCTCATCAAAATGTGTTCTTTGACTTGCCAAGACTCACCCAATAGCTGACTCATCCATTCCTCGGATGGACACTTGCATTGATAAGTAATCTTTGTTTTCTTCAGAACATCACATGAACCAAACAAATGTGCAAACAATGAGAATGGAATAAACCAACTAAGATGTACATCTTTGGAGCCTGTGATGGGTTTCATAGCACTATTGATGTCAGATTTTATCTTGAACTTACATGCTCCTGACAACTCCAAGCTACCAATCAACCATTCACCACTAGATAGTGGCGGCAATGGGACATGTTGCAATCTCTGGCTTTCTACTACATACAATGAATTATAAAAAAAGATAATTTGAGTTGCAAGTTGACTTGCATAGTTATTATCATAGATCAAAGAACCTATATCTTCATGCCAAACATGTATCTTGCCGCTCAAACATTCCACATTCTGCCATTCATGCAAAGTTGATGGATATAGAGTTGTTAGTAAAACAAGATTGAATTAGAACATTGCAAAGATTTTTAAAAACAACTCTAATGCAAAAGAATAAATAATGATAAAATTTAAAAACTTAATGTTTTGTTTATAATTTTCCATATAGTTCTTGTTGTGTACAGAGATTTCTTTGTGTATATAAACATGTTGGATCAACACTTCTCTTATTGTACTTGTTCCATTGAACACTTTTTTGAACTCTAAAATTCTACATTTCCAATGTTTGCTAGGGTTTGCAACATCCTTACACCTGACCTTGAAACTCCCTCGAGTACTTGGGTGCATCAAAATCCAATCCAACTTATAATACTTATCACAAATCCAATTACTGACACTATCTTTCCTATTGAAGACCTCCACTGCAAGTATGTTACTGATGTTTTTCCTACGTGAAGACATCTATAGTAACCAAATTTAAAAGTTACCTATCAACATGTGTATAATTTGCAAATGTTCTCTCCAAATGAAATAAAATTTAAATGGAGCAATTTAAAGAAAACATTGTACCTGCAATTCTTTTCACAAAGAAGCCCAGAGATTTTGGACAAGAAGTTGACTTATAACAAGACCATTGTTCCTTCACTGACAAATTCCTAGAGTACAAAAACAAAAAAAATATCAAGTCAAAGCATACATATAACTTACATAGGCTTTGTCCAAATGAGTTGAAACTTAACCATGGAGCAACAGAAAAAAGTGGCAATATGCATGTGGCTCTCTTTGCAAAGAAGCCCAAAGATGTTGAAGAAGTTGAGTTTTTAAAAAATCATTGTTCTCCACCGTCAAAGACTCTGGGAGTAAAAAAATAAAGGAAAACTCAGTATGCATATAGCTTGCGTATATTTTGTCCAAATGAGATAAAATTTAACCATGGAGTAGCAAAAAAACAAGACAACATACATGTAATTTTGTTTACAAAGAAACCGGAAGATGTTGAAGAAGAAGTTGAGTGTTCAAAAGATCATTGTTCTTGATTGTAAGAGACTCCTAGAGTGCCAAAACAAAAGAAATTACATGTTAGAGAATGCACATAACTTGCACAGGTTTTGTCCAAATGAGATAAAACTTTAGCATATAACATCCATGGAAGAGAATAATATACCTATAACGTTTTGTGAAGAAAATCTTAGGGCTTTAGTAGAACAAGCTCTGCTCTCATAAAACATGTGAAACTCACTCTGTGTTTGTGTAGAGGAAATGAAATTTCACAGGGGTACAGATACGGCAAGCAACAATGAGGCTGTAAGATTTAGTCATGAAAGAAGAAGCGGGGAAAGAGATATGGTAAATCTGAGATCCGCCTAAGAAAGAGGGGAAAACTGAAAAGGGGAGAAATGAAAATTCAAACATAAAAAAATAAGAAAATGAAAATTCGAGTCACAAACTTCCAGGAAGTGTCAGCACTGTATTCCCCACATTTCTCCTTATTTTATTGTTGAGGGAAGATTTGGACCAAGATATGGCTAGAAGATTCATGTTACATGAATCTGGAATCCCAAGTCTCTTATTGGTTAGGCCTATATTTCTTTATTCACTCCTTAAGGGGCAAAAAAGAGAGTCCATATTTCTTCTAATGTTTTCCATTCGATCACATAGACCTCATCTGACATACAAGTTAAGATTCAACCAATATCTTGGCTCACATATGGTTTCTCCTCATAATGGGGGCCTTATAACTTTGAGCACCATGGATCATTGGTGGCACCTTATGAGGGTGGGGTATTGAGCATGTCTAGCACACTCAAACCTGACTCCCCTCCACAAAAATCCTCAAGTAAGAGTAAGGGTAAGGAGAAGGGCAAGTCATCTGGAAAGACTAGTAAGGTAAACTCCAAAAAGAAAGAAATGCCAAGACTTTCTCATCCATCTCCTCATCAGCCTAAAGAGAAGAGGCCCCCTATCCAAGTCAAGTTCTTCCATCAACCAAACAAAAAAGCCACTGTAAGGTGATTAGATATATTTGCAAAAGGCAATGAAGAAGTTACAAAGCTAAAAGAAGAAAAATGGATGCAAACGGAAACAAGAAGGAATATTTATTGTTATTTTGCATCCTTGTATATTTTCACTTAAATTTTGTAACTCTTGATTCAATGAAATGCTTCTTAGCATATATAAATGTAATCAATGTTTTCATATTTATGGCTTGAAGCCCACAATTGTGGGAGGCAAGCAACTCATACAAGAGAAAGAGTGATTAGCTCTTTTCCCAAATTTTTTACCATTTACTTTGAACTTATATTCAGGGGATGTACTATCTAGTAGCTCCAAGGTATCCCTTACATCTTTAGGACTCCAATTGGAAGTGATATTTACCTCCTTTTCTTCTTCATGTGCTATAACTTGCACCTTAAGTTTGAAGGGCGTGCAATCTATATCAGAATCCACAAGAATCCAAATGCCTAGTTTAAATTTGTATCTTCTATAATCAAATCCGAAAGTAAGAATTTGTCATGTGATATTATAACACAGAGACAAGGATTGGGGGCATACAATACACCTCACGGCATCGCCCTTATGGTCATACTCTCTACTTTTCCAAAGCCTTCCTATAATGTTTTCTAGTTCCACTTCTACAAAATTTCTACTTAGCCAAGATACCTTTGTCCTTTGTAAATTTGCTATTTTGAAGCAATCCACAAAGATATGTAAGAGTATAAACCATGACAATCGTATTCTTCTTGAGATCCTTCCAGCTGTCATGGACTTTTGAATATCTTGACATATTTTGAATATAAAACTATGCATCATTGCCTTATCAGGAACCTCCTGAAATAGAGATGAGAGACTTGGCAATGAAAAATCCTTGATATGTCCATATTCTATGCATAATATATAAAATACTTCTCTCACTAAAAGAACCGACGGTCTCATCATCAACATAGATAATGTCTGCAAACACCTTATGAATCACATTGAAAGTTTCACTCAAGCTCTTCGCAAGTTGCCATTGAGTACTTGTTGATGGAAATATATCTACAACCAAGATTTCGATATTAGTACTTGCTTAAATGAAAAAAATATCACATATGTTATCAACTTAAGACTTACAATGTGTCTGCTAGCAAACACATTCGTTTGGAGAAAAGTGCATATCATTGGCCATGTAAACATGTTGCACTTTGACAAACCACCCTTCATGCATAATTTTGAAAGCAATGATACGTCCCTTCTAGTGATGTTTTATATCCTCTCTTTTTCTTCTTTTCACCTTGTGAGAGCCCTTGCAAGAGGACAGCATGATAACCCAATCGCTTATGCAAAAGGTTTTGGGCTCCCAATTTCCATTAGCTCCTTGGCTACAAAGGGTGCAGGAGTTTATTAAATGAGAAGGGCACATTTTGGATGTTATACTTAGTTTGAATTCACAGAGAAAGATGCTTACTAAGAAAGGTAAATGAGTAGAGAAAGAAACTCACCGAGAAATGTGAATGAACTAAAAAGGAATATTAAGAAGACTAATGAAAATATATTGGGCGCCAAAAGATCCTGACTTTCAAAAAAGTCATCATTAACTTCACAAAATCTTTATCATGTCCTTAGTTAGATTTTATAAGTAAATAAGGACTTCAGGACTACCAAAATATGTCAAAATTTGGAGATTTTGGCTAAAAGGGAGGAAAGAATCACAAAGTGGACTCTACTATCTCCAAAAAGGGGGAGACAAGAATATCATATTATTGCACACATGGCAAAATATCTTTGACCCTTTCTTTAATCTTGTGATTAACAAAAGTGCATTTTTTGAAGCATTTTTGGCCCTAATGATGAGTGTATGATGAAGGTTTTCTAGTCCAGACCTCCTTTGTAACTTTGCAATCATTAGCAATGCAAGGGGACTGGTTGATCAAGTGCATGGTAGTAGTTATGGCCTCAGTCCAAAAGTGCTAGGGTAAGCCTATCTGGCTAAGAATACTATGGCCTTTCTCCTAAATCTTCCTATTCATGCAATCAGTAGTAGTACCATTTTGGAAAGGGGTATAGGAGGCGGTCAATTGATGTTTAATACCCCACTAATCACAAAACTAATCAAAAACTTCTAAGACCAACTCACCCCCATGATCTCCGACCTTAGGCATTTCATCCTATACCCAAATTGATTCTCAATAAGAGCAACCCAATGTTGAAGGATAGACAAGGCATCCAAAATAGGGTAAGCCTAGACCTTATGTGAGTAATCATCAAAGAATGTGACAATGTACTTTGCACCATCTAGCAACTAACAGAGTATGGGACCACATACATCTAAATGAATAAGAGTCAAAGACTCACCCATGCACTTCATGTCAAACTTCTTATGAGTATTATGTGTCTGTCTACCATATAAACAATGATCACAAGACTCAAAATACTTATAGTCTAGGGGTGGAAGATACTGTAAACTGATAAGCATTTTCATTCCTTTCAAAGACATGTGCCCAAGGCGATGATGCCAAAGAGTGGAATTGCAACCATTGCCAAAACATAGTCAACTGACCCATATAGAAGCTAAAGATAGAGGGTACTAGACTTAGCACCATGTGCAATTACAATATTTCTACAGGTAATTTTCCATGAGGAATCACCAAAAGGGACATCATAACCTGCATTATCCAAGGTGCTAGTAGAGGTAAGGCTCTTTGTGTGAGAGCCGGTACATGGCATATAGCATGAAGATTAAACATGCTACCTGAACCCAAAATGTAGCTAGACATAACCAATACCAATTGTCTCCAATGCTAGGTCATTATCCAAATAGATAGATCTAATCGTACTATGATAGGAGTGAAACCACTCTTTATGAGGGGTCACATAAAAGGAAGCCCCTAAATTTATCAACCAATACTGAGTATATCTTGACAAAGCATCAATCAACTGTGAAGCATCCAAAGAATAAGTTACCAAGATAAGATCATCAAATATATCAAGCTATACCACATTAATCTCCTCAACCTTGATACTAGACTTACTAGGCACAATGCTTTGATCATCACTTTTTTCCTGTACTTTACCCTTTCCCTTTTCCTTGTGCTCTTCATGCATTTTATGACACTGTGGCCGAATATGATCTAGTTTCCACAAAAATGACAAGTAAGACCAGACTTATGGCCATAAGACTTACTACAAGACTATCCACATGTCCTAGATTGAGACATGTTAGAGTCTCTACCATGGCCCTTTCCATCCTACTACCCTCTCATAGTCAATGCATATGATGTATAGAAAGCATCCACGTTCTTTAAGTTCACCTCTTCTATCAAGAGGGAACTCTCAATATCCTATAATTTCAGCCTATCCTTAGCATAGAGAGCCATACAAAAAGTGTCTCACGACTTAGGTATAGTAGGAAGCAGAAATAAAGGATGCAAAATATCCTTGAACTCACTCTCCTATGAAGCTAAATGGATAATGATGGAGTGAAACCCATTCAAGTGTGTAAACATGAAAGTCCCTTCATGCGTAGGTCCATCAATTGTTTCAGCCAATATATTTTAGATATAGGGCTCCACTTGTCACAAAGATTCTTAATCTGTATCCAAAGCTCATATGTAGTTTGATTTTCAGTTACAATATTGTAGTGAACCTTCTTAGAGAGTGATAAAATGATTGTGGACTTGCATAGCTCATCTAGTTCATCCCAATCCTCAACCACAATGTTTTACAAATGGTCTGCAGTCTAAAGCTCAAGCTACGATGAAGGACACACAATTTGAACAAAGTTATAGAAACCTTTATTGAATCTTTGAAAACTAAACATAATAAAACCACCCTATATAATCCCTACACGAATGGACAAGTAGAGGGTACCAACAAGCAGCTTGTAGGGATTCTATCCAAAACTGTATTTGAGGGTAGGCGCGATTGGGACAAGAAACTTAATGTGGTTTTTTGGACTTATAATACAACATTCAAGAGAGCAACATGCCACACACCATTTAAGTTGGTATATGGGGAAGAGTGTGTCCTGCCCTTTGAAATTGGTTACCCACTGTGAAGTCTATGTTGAACCATTCTTTGGGTGAAGAGGAATCATTGCAAGAAAGGTTTACCTCCCTAGTACATCTTGATGAGATCAAGTTACAAGCTTTGTTACATCAAGAGGTAGGGAGGAAGAGGAAAGTACTTCATGACCTTTGTGCTAAAAGATATAAATTTGTGAAGGGTCAGTTGGTCCTATATTATGATGCATGTTGTGAGTTATTTCATGGCAAGTTAGAATCCAAATGGGATGGCCCTTATAAGATCATTCGTATAGGAAAGAATGGCTCTATAGTCCTTTTAGAAGATTTGTAGTGGTAGAGTTTAAAAATAAAGTAAATTTAATAAGTTGAAGCCCTATTATGTGTAGGGGCTAATGTTGGACTTGGTTTCCTTGCAGGTCTTCTAGGATCTAGCTTAAACTTGCAGCAAGTGCCAAGGCAATCTAATGGGAAGAATTATTCCTTATCATGAATATTAGTATTTAGAGCAACATTACCAGCAAGGTTGAGTGATCTGGTGGGGTAAGGGTTATCATATTATTGAGTAGCAAAGATGAATCTTTTATGTGGGATATTAAGGTCTACTGCCACCATTGCCATAAGGTTCTTATTAGCATCCTTATTGAGTTTACTGAGGAAGGAGGGATTGCACTTGTTGTACATCCTCTCTCCCAACTTGACTTTGATTGTCATAAGTATGAGTAGGTTGATTAGTATGGCATAGCCTATCAATGAAGCATGGCTCTGTACTTTTTATTTTGATGGAACTTTATGAGGGCCAGCTAAGCATACAAGTGTTGGCATGGTTATTAAAGATCCTTGACATAGATTCATTATGAAAATGGGAGTTTATTTAAGCATCGCTTTTACTAATAACATGGTAGAATACATGGCCTTAATTATGGGGCTGAATATAGCCTGATGTGGTGGTATCCATCGTTTATTAGTGAAGGGTGACTCGCATTTAGTGATCAACCAATTGAATGGGACTTTTAGTGTGAGGGATCCCATTATGCAGATGTATCATCATGCATCCTTGGATATACTTCAAATTTTTGAGCCAGTGACTTGTTAGTTGGTTCCTTATTTTTTGTAGAATTACTTTTTGCAGATTTATTGGAAAATTATGCCTTTGTTGAGGATATATTTATCAATTGTGGTCTTGAGGGGTTATTAGAATTGCCTGATCTTATTAGCCTAGGACTATTGTGGGGATTGTTTTGCTCACATGTCTTGTTTTGGCCGTCGATGGTTAGTATGGATGATGATCCATGTAGCGATTGACCACTTTCCTATTCTTTCATGGAAACATAGGATTGTTTAACAACATATTCGTAGGACACCCCTTGCTATTTATGTAGGGGGCCTAGCTAATAATTTGATGCATTTAGTGTAGGGCCTAATCCACCCCTCCCTTGGTCTAGTTTTGTGCTATATTTTAGTATGATTTATGTGGGAATCAAGAGTTTGTTTTTCATAGGAGTGGCATTTAGCCAAAAAATAAATAAGGATGGTTGAAGTGAAAATAAAAGTGAGTGGAAGAAAAGGATTTAGTGTTGTCTTCTTGTGAGAGCATGGTAGGTTCTTGGGTGTCGAGATAGGACCTAAGGCTGATGCCCTGTTCTCCTTGGGTCACCATATGCTTCGCTCACTCTTTTTTATACGTGTGAGTATCGAGTCCTGTAGTATAAAAAAAGTGATAAATCAATAGTATCTAAAAAAACAAGACTGGGCTGTATCCTTGCCTAGTAGAAGTTCCTGGTCTAGTTGTCCTTGGTTAGATAGGCAAGTCAGACCACCACTTAGGATGACTTGTTTGATAGTTTTTTTAAGGCAGTCTATGTTGGAGCAATCGGTTAACAAGTGACTCTAGATCTATGTTAGACTATACTTGGCATATCTCTTGTGAATCTTCATGCCTTGATTTTGTCAAGGGGTAGGGTGAGAGCCATGTTTGTGTTTTGTTGTGTATTTTTCTTGTAGCAACTTGAAGCTCTTTATGGTTTCTATATGTGCAGATTAGTCCATGGATTTGACGGGGCTGAGTTTCCCTATCTTGTGGTCTCCAATAAGAGTAGATTTTAAGAGCTAGAGAATGCTAGAAATGTGCCAAATTGTGTCAATCTGTGGTGGAACTTGTGGATTTGACAATTTTAAGCGAATGTAGAAGGAAGGATTTAAAATCACTTTGAAAGATGGACTTTACAGCTATATCAGATTTTTCATAAATTTTCTAGGTATGAGAATGATGAAGAATAAGCTCCAAGTAGTGCGGGACTTTGAGATGGACATGCGAAAATTTTCAAATGAGGAATTGGACACCGAACGTGGAAGAAGCCAAAGGCCGAGAATGACTAAGAAAACTTCTTTCTTAGGCTCTTAAAATTTTTGTGCTATTGATACTTTTGATGGAAGTGATGGTAAAATAGACTCTTGTACTAATCTATGCACTTCCTTTGCAAGCTTTGGTTGCTAAAACCACATTAACAACATGAGAAATGTACAAGAGTTACCTTTAATGCTATGAATGGGTTTTGGAAACATATGCTTTTTTCTCTTTGAAGGCATGCCATGAAGCATGCCCTTTGGGAGCTCAAAGGGACCCAAAACATTTTGAATTGGGGGGGATGTTTTTGAAGCGACAGAAAAAAAATGGCGACCTCTTCCTATAGGCAACAAATTAAGGGAGAGGGGGCCATAGAGCTAAAGTAAGACCCCTATAGTCCGATGATACCAGGCTCTTGCACAAATTTTCTACTTCATTTCACCAATCATGGCTTTACTCTTTCTTTTGCTCCACTACATCCACTTCTACTACCCTCTACCATGCTCTCTATAGTTCCAAGTGTTGTGTGGCTCTACACTCTCTACTAAGAGTTATATTAGAGAGAGAGAGGAGAGGGCCCTAAGCCTCACTAAGAACTAGGCCACTCCTACTTTGTCTTGCTACTATTGTTCCTACCACTTTGCCACTCTCTTGCTTTTCATCCATCCCCATCCCCATGCCCTCTCTTTCTCTCTTACATGTTAAGGCATTAGGCCCTCTTGCTACTAGCTTGCCTATCCACCTAGTCACCACTATATTGCATGCACAGAGAGAGAGAGAGAGAGAGAGAGAGAGAGAGAGAGAGAGAGAGAGAGAGAGAGAGAGAGAGAGAGAGAGAGAGAGAGAGAGAGAGAGAGAGAGAGAGAGAGAGAGAGAGAGAGAGGTGTTAAATAATGTCCAACAACATTTTATTGTTTACTGTCTTTTTCTAAATTTTAAATTTGAAGTAGCAAAAACTAACTTTGGAGGTTCAAGAGAAGTGTGAGGTTTGGAAAAGGTTTTGGTGGTTTGCATATTACCACAAACCTATAACTAAAATAATATATAAATGATGATGAGGATTGCAACTAATGTTGTTATTATATCTTCATGTTATTCTAAAACTCAAAAAAGCTACATGCCAAAGAGTGAACTTTGAAAGTATTAGCAAGATAGCCTAAAACCTCTTAGAAACCTAGCTCAAACAACTTCTAATTTGTTGGGGTAAAGGCTAATTGCCTATAACTAGTCCTTGGGGTGTTATCTCTAATGAAGTTCAATACTATGTTGTTGGTATGCAAGTCTGAATGGATGACACTAACACTATGTACAACTTTCATCCTAGCTAGGCGTGCATGGATTATATTGGGCATGTTGTCAATGACACCTATGATTCTAGCTTGAATTAGGCTTGTGGAGGTGCTCAATTTTTCTTTTGTGTTTGCATTGATGGTGGAAAGAGCGTCATATGACATGACATTTGAGGCACAAAGAGAGAGAGGGAGGGAGGGAGGGAGGGAGGGAGGGAGGGGTCCTGTTTTTTTTGTTAAGGTAAATAACTCCAATTTTAGTTGAGAAGCACAATTATATGAAATAACTCTAAGCTAATTATTGGTTGCATATAATGTGTCTCATTAGTGAAAGCACAACACACATATGCACAAAAACTCTCACATACAAGTAATGCATGACAAGGGAAAACTACCTCATGATATGCATAATGCATGCCAATTCGTGATCTCCCCTTACCACACACACACGTGTGTGTGTGTGTGTGTGAAGCATATATGAATACACACACATAATGAGTGATAGTAGAGGATTGACTTGTCAATTTTCATGAAATGGATACACCAAATTCATGGTGCATGCTAGTCAAATGGCCCCTTCCATCACATACACATGTGTATATGTGTGCACACGTGCACACACGCATATGGTATTGTTGAGAGGACCTAGTGACTACAATTATGCAATGCTATATTGGATGGGTAACAAGGTAGACACCTCGCTTAAGAGGGGGTGAATGTAAGTTCAGTATTTGTGGGTGTGTGTATATTTGTGTGACACCACTCCAAAGTAGATAAGTATAAACTATGGACAAGTTAAGATGAGTATTGACTACGGAGAACTTGTGTATTAGAAAAGGTGAGAGAGAGCCATAAATAGGCTTTGAATCAACAGAAGAGAACAACAATAGAAATGGTAGGATCTGCAAGTGTTGGAGATTTCTTTGTGTAGAATGACCTAAGGAGACCTCCTTGAAGTGGTGGATCAAAGACCAATGTAGAGATGCAAATGTAGCCCAATGTGCCAATATAGGCAAGCCAAAGTGGATTGACAACATATTAACAAGGAAAATAACCATGAATATATAGTATGATTGATAGGAAAGAACACAAGCAGAAGAACACAATGCTAGTTTGCACATTGGTCTTGGTCAAATATTGGTATATTCCTTGCTACAAAGGTAGGAAGGGAAGACCATACTCAACACAAATAGACAAAGTTGTTAGTTTGAGTGTAGGCAAGAAAGAGAAGGAGAATACAAGGAACCTAAAAACACGAAATCTAAGTTCAAGCAATCCACATGCAAAAGAGCTCACTGCTCAAGAGAGAGATGGTTATTGAAAAGATGGTAGCAATATGGCACGAGGCTATGGCATCTATGTTGAGTAGTAGCCCTGGGAAGAAAGGTAAGAAGAAGACAATGACAAAGCAACCTTTAGCTTGGATACATTTACATCCAAGGTAAACATCCTTCCCACATGCTTACATTTTGCAACCAGTTTATATCTATTCTTGAAATCTTCTACAAAGAAACCATTCTAGTTGAACTTTACTTGCAATCCCTGCTCAACCATTTGTCCAACACAAACCAAGTTCTTTGTGATACTAGACACATGTAGCACATTAACCAAACACCTAACTTTTCCATCCTATATAGATACTAGGACACTCCCAATATGAGCAATAGGATGCACTATATTGTCACCTAGTTCCACAAAATTAGGCATTTCAAGTTTTTTTATTTCTCTAAACTATTCTCCATGAGACATCATATGGTTAGAGGCACATGAATCTACATACCATATATTATTTTCTCTTCTAATATCAAAATAGATAATAGATTTGCAAAATCAGGAATGGTGTCTCTTATGTTGATGGATGTTTGAAACTGATTGTACTCCTTACCCAATCCATCCAAACATGTAGCCATTATATCATCATTAGCAACCTACACTTTAATAGACCCAAGAGCTTCAACAATACTCCTAATCTTCAATGCATAGTCATTAACAGATAGATTGCCTTCAACTGCATTAGTATTTGTACCAAATAGTTTGACCAAGTTATTACATGCTTCTGCAAGACTGTCTACATCTTGTATATGTCAATTTGTGTTGAGTTTGACATCTCAACTCATAATCGAAAAGAGCATTTTCAACTAGCTCATGAGCTCTAGTGTTATTTTCTCTATCAACATGCTAAAGTTTGTTTGGGAAGAGTTTCAAAGATTTCATACCTTAATCTAAAGGTCCCAATGTGGTGCGCAAATCGGATGTTGTACGCTCGCGTAGTGAATGCCGAAAGGTCCCCAAGAACAATAGAACTCTACTTTTTGCACAAATTACAAGGGAAAAAGCATGAACGACAAGAGCAAGAGACCAATTGGGTACAATCTCCCCCCATGCCTTGTGTGAGCGCTCCACAAAGCATGTATTATTCATCTTCAAGCTCAAATAATAGCCCAAATTACAAAATAGCAAGCTTTTAGCTTTTGAGTTTGCTTTAACACAAAATAGGAATAAAGCTAGTGGGCGGTGCCCAAAGAGTCTGGCATGCCCAATACAATGTCCAAGTAGAAATAACATAATCGTGCGCCCATGTGCATACAAAATAATAATAAATATCCAACGCCTCAATAAATAGGCGTGACAAAATATAGGCGTGGCGCCTATCAAAATATAAATGATAAATCGAATACTCGCTATCCTCCAATGCTTTCCTCCGCCACTGCTGCTATCTCTACACATCAACTGAAGCATTCAAAATCCTTAGTAAAATAATACAATTAAATCGACAAAAGTGAATACCTAGCAGTCTTCAGCTACATAAATAAATCAAATAGTTAGAAATAAATCCTAACCTTAATTTATTACGAGTGCGCACTCTAAACTCATAAACGTTTATTAATTTAATATGCATTTTGCGGAATCACCCGCTATGGAATCACCCATGTACACACTAAATTAATGAAATGCCCGAAAAGGATAGGCGTCCCCATCAACTTCTCGCACAAAGAATCCACTTTGTGTATGAGCCCCAATCATCAAAGTTTACGGAATCCACCGTAAAACCTCACGGAATCCACCGTGGCACGGAATCCACCATGAAATATGCCTCCTGGCATCATACCCCCGGGGTGGGATAGCAATTGACCTCAATTGCTATTAGCTCAATGTGGAGCTAACAGAGTGGGGAAAGCATTTAAGTCTCTAGCGTGCATCCATTGTGCTTCCTCTACAGGATGGTTCTTAAATTTAACTAAATATCTAGAATATCTTCGGCCAATTCTAGTGGTCATAAAGTCAGTGTCTATGATAGCTTCTGGTTCAAGTATTTCAGTCTCTTCCTCTAACAAAGGTGGGTTTTCATAAACAGGGTGTACAGGTAATCGGCCTCTAAATGGTCTTAATAAACTAATGTGAAATGTGTTGTGAATTTTCCAGTGAGATGGTAATTCTAACTTGAATGAATTGTCATTAATTTTATGAATGATCCTAAATGGTCCATAGAATCTAGGGGCTAATTTCACAACTGGGTGTCTATCTACACTTTGTAGTCTACGTTTTTCTATTCTCAACCAAACATAGTCATCAAATTTGAAATTCATTGCTTGTCTTTTCTTATTGGCTTGTTTGGTATATGATTGCTGGGCTTTAGCAATCATGTCTTTAACCTCATCAAAAACAGTATTATGCATTCTAGCAATATCATCAGCACTCTGAATTCTATTTGACAAAGATGCAACATGTGTAGATAATCTATAACCATAAATCACTTCAAACGGTGCTTTCTTTGTAGATGTGTGGTGTATTGTTATATGCAAACTGTAATAAATGCAAATGTGTATCCCATGTCTGTGGTTTAGAAATAGTATAAGCACGTAAAAGATCTAGAATAGTGCTATTAGTGGCTTCTGTTTGTCCATTAGTTTCAGGATGAAATGCAGATGAGAAATCAATCTTTGTGCCTAGGTTAGCAAACAGAGTAATCCAAAAGTTGTTACAAAATCTAGAATCACGGTCAGAAATAATAACTTTTGGCAATCCATGGTTAGTGAAAACAGTTTTCAAAAACAATTGTGCTGCTTGTGATGCTGTTAAAGTTTTCTTACATGGAATGAAATATGCTTGTTTACTAAACCTATCTACTACTGTCCAAATCATATCATGATTAGATTTAGTATTAGGTAAACCAGTAATAAAATCCATAGAAATTTGTTCCCATGGTCTAGATGGAATAGACAAAGGCATAAGTAATCCATACGGTTTACCATGATGTCTCTTAACTCTTTGACAAATCAAGCATTTAGAAACAAAGTTAGATACATCAGTGTCCATATATGGCCAATAAAAATCTTCAGTTAATGTTCGTAAAGTAGATATGATACCTCTATGACCTTGATATGGAGGACAATGAATCTCATTCAAAACAAAAGATCGGAATGGAACTGTAACACACAATCTCTTTTCATAAAACATAAATCCATCATTACATGATAATGAATCAATAGGAATCAAGTTATTTTGAACTAATTTATTCCAATCAGCATGAAAAGTAATATCTTGATGATAAGTATCTTTCATAGCAATCAAAGAATCAAAAGATATAACAGATATATTATGAATGGCAAGTCTTCTACTTAATGCATCAGCCACTACATTTTCTTTACCGGGTTGACATTGAATGATAGGATGAAAACTCTGAATAAAGGATGCCCATTTGATATGTCGGTCAGATATTTGAGGTTGGCTAAGTAAATGTCTAATACTTTGTTGATCAGTCTTAATCATAAATTCTGAACCCATTAAGTAGTGTTTCCACTGTCTTAAGGCTTGTACAACAGCTAATAGTTCTTTGTCATATGTGGAATATTTCAATTCTGAAGGTTTCAGCTTACAACTAGAATAGGCTATAGGATGATTGTCTTATAGTAATTGAAAAACCAATGACACATGCTCATGATGTTCTTTCTCATTTTGACTAAACACCAGAATATCATCAAAGAAGACAATTACACAATACTGATATTTCAAAAATATACGGTTCATCATTCTACTAAATGTAGCAGGTGCATTAGTCAATCCAAATGGAATCACTAAAAATTCATAATGACCAAACTGTGTCCTAAATGCAGTCTTGAATATGTCTGACTTATCTAGTCTCACCTGATGATAACCTTAAGGTCTATTTTACTAAATATAGCAGATCCTTGCAGTTTATCCATAAGGTCATCAACTCTAGGAATTGGATACCTATTCTTTATAGTGATCTTATTTAAAGCTCGATAGTCAATGCACATACAATAGGTATTATTCTTTTTCTTGACTAACAGAACAGGTGCATCGAATGGAGAACTACTAGGTCTAATCAATCCTCTATTTAGTAATTCCTCAACTTGACTTTGAATTTCTTTTTGCTCTATCTAGTTATGCCTATATGGTGCTTTGCAAGGTGGTTGTGTACCAGGAATCAAATCTATTTTATGGTCTTCTGGACGTGAAGGAGGTAAATCAGGTGGTAGATCTTCAGCAAAACAGTCTTTAAAATGTGCAAGGAATTCTTTATGCCTAGGGTGCATATGATTTTCTTTAACTTGCAGTTCATTCACCCAAATGAGATAGGATTTACTACTTTTGCGTAATGCACGTTTAGCTTGAGTATGTGAAAGTAGTGGAAAAGCATTAGATGCATGCATACCATACAATGTAATAGGTTTTCCTTGAAATTGAATATTAATTGAATGCGTGGAATAATCTATATCTGGGTTATGCTGATGATGCCAAGGCATACCTAAAATAATGTCACTCGACTGTAATGGAACAACTAGAAATTTTCTTCTTTTAGTGTATTGACCAATTTGAATTTCTAAGTCATGCACTTCCTGTGTACCATTATACCTAGTACCTAAGAATGCTGCTTTAATGTGATAATGCGTAGGTACATTCTGTAACTTCAATTCTTTTACTAGCTTTGCCGAAATAAAATCATGAGTACTGCTGTCATCATGCAAAATAATCTTTTCCTTTCCATGCACTAAACATTTCATAGTCAATAAAGAATGTGGAGTTGGCATACCTGGTAAAGTATCTGAAGTAGTAGTAGTGTCGTCCTCATCTTCCGTGAAACCTTCATGTTCTTCATCTTCCATTGCTCCAAGGTAGTTGATATGGGCAGGTGGCTTCTTCGAATGGCAATTTGCTGCTAAATGTCCAAGCTGGTGGCATTTATAGCATACTATTGGCTTGGCTTTGGTTACATTGTTTGCAATGGCAGGAAGTTTAGGGAGATTGGGATTTGGCTATGGAATAGGCTTGGGGTTTTGATTGACATTGGATGGTAAAGCAGGTGGTTTTGCCCAATTTTTACAGAAAGATGATGAAGAGAAACGACCTTGATTAAATCTTCTAAAGTTTGAGTTGAATTGCTTAGATCCATAATTACCATTAGCTTGGAATTGCTGTGGACGTCTGTCTCTACCTCGCAGCTTGTCTTCAGTGTCGTGAGCTAGTGAAATTGCGTCTTCAAGAGTAGCAAGCTTGAACATGTTAACTTCAGCGTAGTAATGCCCAAGGAGTCCAGACATATACTTGCGGTTATGTGTCGCTTCAGGTACGCCTTCAAGCATGCGTAACTGGAGTAGTGCATTCCAAAAACGCACTGTGTACTGAGGAATAGGTTCAGATCCCGTTGCTGAAGAAGATCCCATTGCTTAATAGCTTTCTCATGAAATTGAGGAGGAAGGAAATTCTGCATAAACTTCTTCTTGAAATTCTCCGAAGTAGCGGGACAATCTATACTCTTGCATACTACAGTCCACTAAAGAGATGCTGTGTCCACTAAATGATTAGTGACACACTTGATTTTATATTTTTCTGCATAGGTTTCCTCATGAAAGTAGTCATCAAACTGACTAATGAATGCAAGAACAGTTTTTCCCTCTCGAGTGCCATTGAAAGTACGGAATTTGAAATTTCTTTTACTTATCTTTGATTCCTTGCGGATGGTTTGAGCTTCGAGAGTCGCGTCGATGGTACGTCGGATAAGATCTTCAGATTGAGGTTCTTCTTTATCGGTAGATTATCTTTGTAAATTTGCCAATTGAACCTGCATCATGTTTAAATCTAGCTTTTGCTCCATCGTAGGTTCAGGTAGGTCGCCTTTAGCCATTAAATCATCCATATGTGATTCCGTCATCTTGCAAAACTCAAAAGACCTTACACTCTCAAAATCAAGTTAGCAAGTTGAGCGTAGCTCAAGTTTGGGAATACAAGGCTTATGTATTTTTGGGTGTGGCTTCACAATCTTCGAAAAATCTGCATTTTATCCTTCTTTGTATACTGAAAATGCTTCAGCAAACCTGCGTATGCGTAGAGTACCTTCCAATGAACAACTTTGCAGTTCAGAATTTCTGTGCAGGAACAGCCCTTCTATGAGTTTTGAACAGAAGTCAGTTTTGACTCCAGTTGACTTGTCTGACTTGCAGAGTACTAGACTAATGTGACTTGTAGAGTTTGTAGACTTGGAGAACTTA
This sequence comes from Lygodium microphyllum, assembly GCF_053477565.2. Taxonomy (NCBI): domain Eukaryota; kingdom Viridiplantae; phylum Streptophyta; class Polypodiopsida; order Schizaeales; family Lygodiaceae; genus Lygodium; species Lygodium microphyllum. Next base: position 66,924,053 of record NC_141163.1, read on the forward strand.
GTTGCTTTGTGGAACTTGCAGGACTTTGACTTAGAATACTTGCAGAATCTGATTGGTTGTGTGTGACTTGAAGTTTGATATGACTTGACTGATTGAAGCTTAAGTGATTAAGCTTGGTAGCATGGCAGGCAGCAAGTCGTCGAAATCGTGGGGGGGGGGGGGGAGGGGGCATTTTTTCAGCCGGCGCAAAAATCGGAGGTCTCTTCACAGCTCGTGATGACGTTTTTTTTAAATAATTGAAGCTTTAGGCTTCTCTAAATCTTTCTAAGCTTTAATTTTTAAAGCTTTGAGATATGGAGTTTTGGCTTATCTCTGTGTATGAAGACGACTTGATGAAGAAGAGATGGAAGTGGTCCTCCGCCTCTGCAGACTGGTTCTTCACAGTCTGATGATGGAAACAGGGGTTCTTGATTGCCAGAAATCTACCTGTATCGACCGTTTGCGACGAGATTGACCGTAGAGCCCGATCATTCCATGAGCTTCGCCTTCGCACAAGATGGGTAGCGATTGGAAACTCTTGATCTCAGCTTTGCTCTGATACCACTGGTGCGCAGATCGGATGCTGTACGCTCGTGTAGTGAATGCCGGAAGGTCCCCAAGAACAATAGAACTCTACTTTTTGCACAAATTACAAGGTAAAAAGCATGAACGACAAGAGCAAGAGACCAATTGGGTGCAATCTCCCCCCATGCCTTGTGTGAGTGCTCCACAAAGCATGTATTTTATGTATTATTCATCTTCAAGCTCAAATAATAGCCCAAATTACAAAATAGCAAGCTTTTAGCTTTTGAGTTTGCTTTAACACAAAATAGGAATAAAGCTAGTGGGCGGTGCCCAAAGAGTCTGGCATGCCCAATACAATATCCAAGTAGAAATAACATAATCGTGTGCCCATGCGCATACAAAATAATAATAAATATCCAACGCCTCAATAAATAGGTGTGACAAAATATAGGCGTGGTGCCTATCAAAATATAAATGATAAATCGAATACTCGCTATCCTCCAATGCTTTCCTCAGCCACTGTTGCTATCTCTACACATCAACTGAAGCATTCACAATCGTTAGTAAAATAATACAATTAAACCGACAAAAGTAAATACCTAGCAGACTTTAGCTACATAAATAAATCAAATAGTTAGAAATAAATCCTAACCTTAATTTATTACGAGTGCGCACTCTAAACTCAAAAACGTTTATTAATTTAATATGCATTTTGCGGAATCACCCGCTATGGAATCACCCATGTACACACTAAATTAATGAAACGCCCGAAAAGGATAGGCATTCCCATCAACTTTTCGCACAAAGAATCCACTTTGTGTATGAGCCCCGGTCATCAAAGTTTACGGAATCCACCGTAAAACCTCACGGAATCCACCGTGGCATGGAATTCACCGTGAAATATGCCTCCTGGCATCACAATGTTGAGACAAATATTGATGGAGTCAAGTCTTGATTATATGTAAAAAATAGTAAAGATGTTAGAAAATAGATCCATTTAAAAAAAGAGAGAGGTTTAAAAAGAAAACCTAAAAGTGGATATCGGCCTCAAGATTTTGTCCCTTTCGGTAGTTCAAGCTATTCGTACCAAAAAAGTGGGCTTCTCTCTCCTTTATTTTGAAGTTCCTTTCTTTGAAGCCATACAATCAATTAACAACCATGAAAAATGTACGTGCAATCATCATAAATGTATTATCCTACATTGTAAGTACCTTACCACATAATGAGTACCCAAAGATTCGCATGACTTTCTCAAAGGCCCATAGCAATCTTGAATAACACTTTATAATTTCATGGGTCCCATTGATCCACCCACCAGATGGAAGCAAAATAGATACATCTTAGTATGTACGGATTATGTCACAAAGTGGTGTGAAGCTAAAGCTCTGAAGTGGGATGATGATAACAGCGTAGCCTTGTTCATGTATGAGAATATTATCACCTGATTTGGCAATCCCCTCGAGTTGGTAAGTGACAAAGGTACTCATTTCCTTAACAAGATCATGGAAGAGTTGACGGAATTGTATAATCGCAAGTCCACTCCCTATTATCCCAGAGCCAACAACCAAGTTGAAGTCACCAATTGCATCCTCTACTCGATCTTGACAAGGGCGATTGTTGCACATCGTCATGATTGGGACGATCGGCTTGCAAAGGCCCTCTGGGCTTACAGAACCTCCCATAAGGCTGCTACAGGACAGAGCCCTTTCCAGCTAGTGTATGGTACAGAAGCTGTTTTCCCGGTTGAACTGGAATTGCCCTCTTTGCGAGTGGCTATCAAAGAACACTTGGGAGATGATGAGTTACTTCAGTGCCGCCTCCTGCACTTGGAATGTTTAGAGGAGATTCGGTGGATGGCCTCGCAGTGCATGGAAACCACTCAAGTGCGACGCAAGGCCTATCATGATAGTTTCATCAAGCACAAGGAGTTCAAAGAAGGTGATCTGGTTTTGGCCTATGATTCGAGATTTGGCAAGCTTCAACAACGCTGGATGTGTCCCTATAAGGTACTTGCTGTCAACCCAAATGGCTCTGTCCAAGTGCAAGCTATCGACGTTTTTGAGGATCCCTTTTTGATAAATGGCTATCGCCTGAAGAAGTACTTACCTTCCTGGGGATCTTGACAATCATAGTCGACCCACCCTTTCCCTTTTGGCCATCAAACTGTCCTTCTCTTCATGCTCCTGATAGCCCTTATGATCTTCCTCATGAGATGGTCTCATTCTGCTAGACCCTCACAAATATCTCTCAACCCTCCCTTGTTCTCTTCTCATATGATCCAGCAACGGTGGTGAGGTTGGTCTTGACACATGGTATTTCTACCATTCTCTTTATTAACCAAAAAAGAAAAATAAATAAAAAAATTTAAAACAAAACAAACAAACTTGTATGGGAGAAAAGGACGAGATTCCCTGTCATAGTAGGCCTTGTTCCAAGAAAAGGTGGAAACACCCTTGGGCGAGAAGCTGATTGTGGAAAAGGTGGTAACACCCCGCAATTCAGGATAGCCGATTCATCAGTAGAACCTTTCTAAAAGCAATTTGAAGCCACTTCCCTTGGTGTGTTGTCTCTGCAATATCAGTCCGTTTGCCCTCCTTAACAAACGACTTTTCATACAAATCATTGAAGTACCAAGACATGTCAGCTACCTCCCTAGGTACGCATCATCTTCAAAAGAGTGTCAGCCCACCCTCTGTATTTATCAAAAGAGTATGAGATAGAGGGTGGGATAAGTAAGCAGTCTTTCCCTTCAAATAAAATGAGAGGCGAGATGTGCGAATGGCATGTTGCACGCATGGGTTGGGTCTGTCAATGCACAACACACGATCTGTTCCTATGGACTGCACCATAAGGCTCCCTGGCCTTCCTTCTTGCACTGTATGCTGGCACAGGGCAGGATGCACTGTTGCACAATCAAATGCGCACAAGGCATACAACCTCTACACAAGTGAATGTGAGGATTACATCAATGGGTTTTAGGAATGGGTTGCCCTCTGTATCTTTCAACAAAGTGTGAGACAAAGGGTGGGCTGAGTGTGACTGGTGTTTCTCCTCAATCAATTCCAAGATGTGAGATTGAGGGATGTTACGACAATTGGAGTCAGGTACATTTCCATTTCCCTATGCACACACAAGATGGGTCTCTGCCATCTTCACAGGACACGTCACTCTGTTCTATGCACTGCACTACAAGGCTCCCTGGCCTTCTTCCTTGCACCTATGTCAAATGGGTGGAACATACGAATGCACCATCAATTGTGCACACTGGCATACTCCCTCCCAATCACTTTTCCCTTGTTCAATTCTAAATTGGCCGTGAGTTATGTAATTTCATGCGTACACATTGAGCGATGTGCGTCATGGGGTGAGCAATTGTTCTATCATCCTCTTGAGTGCCCGTGAGTTGAGAGTTTTATTATTCATCATCAACACTTGACTCGACGGACTTTATCGACAAAAATACCTCCCTCAGTGTTGTTGCATGGTCCCTTCCATGCTGGACATGTCCTGTGGTGCGCCCTGGTCCCTCTTGCCACCCGTCGATGGTTTCAATCTTTTTGCATCAACACCGACGGTTTCGTTCAACCATCTGCGAAATGGGCCAAATGTTCCTAACCCTACTTTTCTGTTTGCAAGTGTATGTTTTGTCTTAAATGTGGGTGCACCAGTGTCTAGTTAGTTGACAAGTCCATGGCCATGATGATCAATCTACTCTAACCGGTAAGGTCTTAAGTGTGGGGACACGTCCCTATGCGTTTGATGTGCATACCCCTTGCATATGTCATTACCCAATCATGTGAGTCTACTCGGTACTAGTTCTACCTTGATGGGATCCCTTCCTCCCCCACCTACCCCGTACCCCCTGTCGTCGTGGCCATTTCCCTTATGGTTTCTTTTCTTGCACACTTTTTCAATTTTCTCTGAGAACATCCCCTACATTCACCAAAATCGTGGAACAAAGTATAGTGGTTGTAACATGCCCGCTCCTCAAATCGCGGGACACGTCTTAGCAGTCCATCGAGAGGTATATCTAGAAGACGCTGCCCAGCACTCCCAAGGAATGACATAGGGTTTGCCAACTAGGGTCTCTCGAGTCTGCCCCGCAATGGAACTTATCCGACCGTTCCCACTAGGATCGACCTTAAGTCCGGGTTCCTTGTAATCGGGTCTTTCTAACAGCCTTCTAGCATTGGTCTACAACTGCTCCACTTTGCGTAGACACAACTGGGCCAATGCAGACCCATACCGCACTTGGTTCAAAGAGAATGGGAAATGAGAGGGATGCATTGCTCAACCTCTCTGCCCGTAGGGCATAGTCCCATTCCGGTCCCCTAAAACGGTATGAATCAGGTTTTTAACTTACAATTTCTAATGTCCTTGTTTATCTAACGTTCGCATCAAATAAATTCCATTGAGGAAAGCTCTCGGCTAACCGAGACCACCCTTCCGTAGGATAGACCCATTGGTCACATCCACCATGCTTCCCTCGGGGGTTGTTTTAGTTATCTAATTACCTACCACATTATGTTTGACACATAAAAGCAGCTTCCTTAATTAACCCGTTAATCACACGTTCCTTTACGTAATTTAGGGCACAAACATGAACACAATATAAAACAAGATCAAACACTTAACTTATCATCAGATTAATGTTTGTCTCCCGCCCATACAGGAGAATTAAGTGTTCCTTTCTGCCTCCGCAGAAAAATCCTTTTGTACCCCGGAAATAAAAACCCGAAGGTTTATCCTACCAAGATTCTACCTTGTAACTAGTATCAAGGCCTTGAGATCCCATCTCGAGTCACGTAGAACACTTGTGTAGGGTTTGAAGACATTGGGATTTACAGCTAGAGCCCCCCCTGGCACCCAAACGTCCTCCTACGCCAAGTAATTTCCACGGAGAGACCTCTCACGGCAGGTTTTGTCCACATTCCTGGTGCGGATTTATAACCCCCTTAGTTAGGGTTTGGCGGTTCGTGGGGGGTAGCTAGCGCCATCCTTCCTTAATTATCCCTTTAGGAAATCAACCACAGCTGAAGCAATCAGCTTAATAGCATTTACTAGGGAAAACATCTTTTTTGTTTCCATGGCAATCAGTCATCTCAAACCCGTCCATGCAATCATCAATCACAAACAATTTCGATTAGCATCCAAAACCACATCAAGCAATCACCTTGCCTATGATCCACCTATCCTTAGTAAGATTCTTTCCTCTTACCAACACAACCAGTCAACATTCACTTGGAGATACCCTTTTCAAACAACCAAGCATAACTTGGGTCAACAGTCCATCTTTAACAAGATCAACCTTTGTTAAAACCATTTCAACAGTTCCAAGCAACATGCTTAGCATAAATCAACTACCCTAAGGTTTGCTCTTTCCCTTGGGTTAGGGCTTCGCAAGGTCGATGTAACAAATTCCTTCTAGATCCTTTAAATGAACTAAGTGGTTTCACCTTGACCTTTATTGATCATGGCTACCTATTTAGGGTAGAAGATCAACTCATCCTAACCCCTTTAATGGCGAATACATGCGATTCTACCTCTATTTAAGAATTCAAGATGCGTGAGAAGAATCTAAATCTTGGTACAACCTGGATATGAGCTATAGTTGCTAGAGGGTTGGTGGTATTCATGTCTCCGCTTGCATTGGATATGTTCGTAGCCCCGTTTGCAACTTCTGCACTTGTGCTCCTTGTAACTCATCTCTTGGGTGCCATCCTTGTGTGTTCTTGGTCTTGCAACCCTTGAGGTAAATCGACTGCTCTTGCCCTGGCAGAAGGAAGTGGTACGCGGGTTCACAAGGAATTTAAGGCCAACAATGTGACTTCAACATGCATAACTTTTGTTCTTCTTTTGCCCTCTCCCCAATTTGTTTTCCTTCTTTCTTTCCCTTCCTCTTCTTCTTCTTCTTCTTCTTCTTCTCTTTTCTCTTCCTCTTCCTCTTCCTCTCCTTCTCTCTCTCCCTCTTCTCCTTATTCTTCTTCTCCTCTCTCTCCCTCTTCTCCCTCTTCTTCTTCTCCTCTCTCTCCCTCTTCTTCTCCTTCTTCTTCTTCTCCTCTCTCTCCCTCTTCTTCTCCTTCTCTCTCCCTCCTCTTCTCCTTCTTCTTCTTCTCCTCTCTCTCCCTCTTCTTCTCCTTCTTCTTCTCCTCTTTCTCCCTCTTCTCCTTCTTCTTCTCCTTCTCTTTCCCTCCTCTTCTCCTTCTTCTTCTTCTCCTTCTTCTCCTTCTTCTTCTTCTTCTCCTCTCTCTCCCTCTTCTCCTTCTTCTTCTCCCTCCTCTTCTCCTTCTTCTTCTTCTCCTTCTTCTTCTTCTCCTCTCTCTCCCTCTCCCTCTTCTTCTTCTCCTCCTTCTTCTCTTCTTCTCTCTCTCTCTTCTTCTCTTCTCCCTTCCTTTTCTTCTTCTTCTTCTCCTCTCTCTCCCTCTTCTCCTCATTCTCTCTCTCCCTCTTCTCCTTCTTCTTCTCCTCTCTCTCTCCCTCTTCTCCTTCTTCTTCTTCTCCTCTCTCTCCCTCCTCTTCTCCTTCTTCTTCTTCTCCTCTCTCTCCCTCTTCTTCTCCTTCTTCTCCTCTCTCTCTCTTCTTCTCCTTCTTCTTCTTCTCCTCTCCCTCCCTCTTCTTCTCCTTCTTCTTCTCCTCTCTCTCCCTCTTCTCCTTCTTCTTCTTCTCCTTTCTCTCCCTCTTCTCCTCCTCCTTCTTCTTCTCCTCTCTCTCCCTCTTCTCCTTCCCTCTTTGTTCATGGGAAAGCACAGGAGGGTGCCACTGCCTGCGCAAGCTGGAGGGGGGGGAGATGATGAAGTACGAGGAGGGGGGGCACACTGTGCCGCAACAGAGGGGAGGGGGACACTGTCTAAATGCCAGGGAGGAGGGGGCACTGTCTCAAGAGGGGGGGGGGAGGGTCTCCTTATATGGCAGAGGGGGAGGTGGTAAGGGGGGGAGGAGTCAGTGCTCCCTGCCATCTAGGGGGCTACATGCCCCCCCATCACACACACTTCACTCCCTCTCTCTCTCTCCCTGACGTGCTGTCGGCGGGGAGAGAGGGAGGGATACAAAAAAAATTCAAAAAAATTTAAGAAATTTTGAAAGGGGGGTGTTCTCATGGGGGGGGGGGGGGGAAAGTACGGGGGTCACAGGGGGGAGGGGGGGACCATTACAGTGGTAGTGTATGAGTCAATTCCACTTGGATCAAAATAAAGCTATTCAAAGGGTCATAAATTGCTTTTGATCAAAATCCTCCTCATAATCTTCATTTTCAACATGCATAATAAAAGTTGGATCCTCAACTTCTTCTTCCAAATCCTCAAGAGCAATCATGTTATAACTCTTTGCCTTTGGATTCTTGCAAGCACACTTCGAAGCATGGTTAACTAAATATTTTCCCCACACTAAAAGACATAACCATTGCTCCTTTTTCTCCTTAAAAAGGTCTACGGGAATAAAATTTTGTATACCTTGAGCTCTAATTCTTTGATCCATTTTTATCTTGCTTATTATCTATATTAGGATTCCTATCTAAAATTGCATTGTAGCCTTGATGCATTAAATAGAAAGTAAATGGACACTCTAGGATTTCTATTGGACACACTAATTTCACCATAAATCTCTCCAAATTATCATTGCGTCATAGCTAGTAGTCCTTGGCTGTCCAAAAGATAGTAGTTGAAATGATAACTCTCTCTAGTACTTCCTAGAATACCTTTCAGCTACTCAATAGCTTTGAGTAGATTGGTAGGATATTGCACATTATATTACCAAAAAATTTAAGATCTAACCCATACATATACTTGTGTAGAGTGTTATCATCTCACTAATTCTTTCCACATACATGGTAAGGTTAAGAAATGGATTTGTATACTCCCGTGTGTATACTGCTCTAAGCTATGCCGCCTTTAAGAAATCCTTTTCTTTTTAATTGGGGACACAAAACTTGTGCCAAGAGTGCCTTAAACTCATCCTATTACTACCCTAATCTATACAGAATGCATAATAAGATAGGCCTCGCCTCACACAAAAAATATCTAATCCTGTTAGACAACTCATAGGAAACTAAAAAATATAATCGCACAGAAATAAGAGAACACATACTTCATCACTAATACTCAGAGAATAAAAACTAGAACACAAGGAACATGCTAGAAATAGAGTAGAGACATAATGAATGATGGTGCCAACTATCAGATTTGATATATCATAATAATAATACACCATACAAAGGTCTTGAACATCATAGATAATCCAAACAATGAGAATGAAACTAGTTGCCTCATCAGGTCACATTGAAAACTACCCACATAACCATAACTTCATGAGGCATCTAAGGGCTGCCCCACACATAGAACTAATATGACTAAGGTACTAACTATACTAAGGGAAAACATAATGTATGAAGTGTGAATCCATGGTAACACCTGGCACAACCCAGTGGATGGTTGGCATAGCCATGACTTGAACCCTTGCATGATCCCTGGTGTGAAATGCCTTATCTTAAAAAAATTGACATATCTAGTGGGAAAAATTATACCTTATTCACATTCTTGCACAATGAAGTAAGACACAAAGAGTAACAATATAAGTAGAGCTTCTCTTATAGGATACTTATAGCCCTCTAAATGGTTGCATAATCCCCTCAAAAGATAGTCACAAAACATAAAGATATACATAGTAAGTATGATGGGAAAATGAAACAAAGTTTGACCATGGAACAAGCAAGTGTCTCATGAGCTCTGAGGCTCATGATCATCATGAGAGTCGGTGATAAACTTCTCCTATGCATGCTCCTCATGTGATACAAGAGGCAAAACATCCATGTCATGAATCCTATTAATTGTAAGTTCCTTGATATTTACTTGTTTTATTGATATAATGCAATACATAATTAATATTAGCCTTGACAACATCAACATTCGACGTCTGATTCTCAGTATGATCGATTATCTTAACACTTTGCAACCTAGTAATCATACCCAAAAGTTTATCATACTTAACGTGCATCTCATCAATATTCTCCTTGAGCATATCCTTTTCATGAATCAATGCTTCCACATTTTCAGCACTGTTAACCCCAACACGAAGAGAGCGAAAGAAAGTGGAAAAGACGCAGGGCAAAGGCATAAAAAAGGTAGCCCGACGGAAGGAAAAAAATAAAAAAGAGGAGAAAAGGCGAAAAGTGCAAGGACAACCTTAAAAGGCCAAGGCAAACACGAAAAGGGAAAGGCGCATAAAAAGCGCACCCTACAATCTTGTAAAAGAGTGCCGGGCTCTCACCCGTGCAATTTGTAAATATAGAAGGGTAGTGAAAAGGAAACAAGGAAGATAAAAGGACAATGGAAAACAGGGCCATGTAAAAAAGGGAAAAGGGGATGACTACCCAAAAGGGAAGTAGGGTTTTGTATATAAGGTTGAAAAGTGAATGAAGAGCTCACTCTGTGGTGTGGCAAAACTAGTCCTCTTCTTCCTCTCTTCTTCTCTCCTTCTTGCTTGTGTATGCTCTTCAGAGAGGGAGTGTGAGAGTGTGAGGGAGTAAGTGTGTGTGAGAGTGAGGGATCAAGAGGGTGAAGCTCTTCACCATCTCCTCTCCCCTACTTCTCTTCTCTTCTCTTCTCTTCTCTTGCGCGCGCGGCTATGGAGGATGGAGCTTGGAGATGGAGGAGGCTTGAGGATGCTTGAGCTAGCATCGAGAATCATGGAGCTACCGGAGTGTGAGAGAGAGGAGGGTACTCGATCGAGCATCAAGGTAAGTTCACTGCATTTGTTTGATCGACGGCGCGTCGGCTAGGTGAGAGATAGCCACGAGAGCTCGCTTGGAACACTTGAAACAATAAGCGGTCCGTGGGCCGCAGCTCGGAAACAATAATCGGACCGTGGGCCTAGAATCCGACCTCTTGGCCAATTCCTTGAACACCTGCCTGTTCGATTCTTGAGAATCGGACACGCGGACCTTAAGACTACCACTCCGCCCTGACATACCTGGTCCGATTCCCACAATCGGACCACTGGTAAATCGAACGTCCGATTCCCAGAGTCAAACCAAAACAAAACCTGACCCATCCAGGGACACACTGGGGCACTCCCCCAGCGACCCACCCCCACGTGAGCGACATGAAGCAGCATAGGACCCTGGGACCCATAGAGCGGCCACGACTAGAGTAGCAAAGCCTGTCAGGCCCAAAATGAGCAAGAGTGAGTAAGACGCCGGGGAATCACTCACAGCACTCAGGTTGAATTTCCGCACTTGAAGAACACTTAGGAAAGCCGAAAGCCTGATTGAGCACAAGTGCACGAGGAACAACACACTCACGAGTGACCATAAGTTGAGCGCTGCATTCAAAAATTAAAAAGAACTCACTCAGATAAATCGCCCAAAAAACCCACCAATAGGAGAAGACCCAAGGTGTATGCAAACGAGTGGAGCGCAAGGTAGGATCAAGCAAGGAGCGACAACGACAAGGATCTGACTTACAACCAGGCGCAAGAATCCAACCATGACAGAGGGAGGCTCAGATCATCGGTTTATAGGGGAGCTAGATGTTAGCGCATTTCCAGAAGCCATACAACAAATGGTGAGCAGTTACAATGCACGTGCCAGGTACAAACACCGTGGCAGGACGGCAGAGGCAATCATTGCGGACCTAGAGGAGGAGAGGAGGCTAGCCCGCAAGGCATTGCAGGGCATAGCCGAGTACAACAGGGACCAACAAGCCAGGAGCCTAAGGCAGAGCATGGAGCTGCATGAGATGCAGCGAGTGCTGAACTTGGCTGGCCGAAACCGGACAGACCAGGAAAGAGCACTAGAGGAAGACCTGACGCTGGGCGAGCTCCTCATGAAACGACTGCTCGATAACACCGTGGTGGAACAGAATGTCACTACGCTAGCAACCTCGCTACTTGCAGGGCTAGGGGCAAACCAGGGCTCAAAGAGCCAAGCCAAAATACCTATTGTCGCCAAGCAACTCGACAAGTACCAGCCACCACCGGACGACCCGTATAGCTTTGTCAAGCAGCTTGAGCAAGTCTGCGAAGCCAATGGCCTCAATGACCAGGCCCAACATTTGCAAGCATTCGGTCTTTGCTTAAGCGATAAGGGTAGGACGTGGTATACGAGCCTAGATGCTATAGAACGAGCCAGCTTCAATAACCTCAAGGACCTTTTTGTCAAGAGGTTTGCCGAACCCGGATACTCTGACAACCTGCTAGTGCGCCTGATGAACATCAAGCAGAAGGAGAGGGAGGGCATCCACGACTATGTGACCCACGTGAGAAGCCTCCTTAAGAGAATCCCCTTAGGCAAAAGACCGACTGACAGGGCAGTGTCAACCGTGAAGAATTGTACAAGGCACTAGCAGGCAACTCGAGCTTGCAACGGGACGTGGTGGCTAGGGTTTTTGAGGAAGCCATTAGGGTTGATGACCAGCTGAAGGAGCGGAGCTCCAGGAGCTCAAACCTAGAAGAAATCAACCCACAGAGTTTAGAGCGACCCAACCTCTAGCGAGTGATCCAACGCATCGTCCCAAGATAAGGGGAAGGCCACCGAGACGGACCACGGACCACGGCTTGGCCGAGGTGGAGCTGGCCAAAATACAAGACATGTTGAGGCGACCGACGCGTCCGCACGTCCAGTGCATGTACTGTGGAGGAAACCACCTGCCAGCAGAATGTCAGGACCCTAGGTCAAGACCCTGCGCTAACTGTGGAAGGTTCGGCCACGATGCCGCACACTGTAGACTACCACGAAGATTACCATATACGCAACCCTACGGCCAGCTCTACCCGGCTAACAAGCCACATCCATTCTTCAGAAGGGGAGTTCCGCTAGCCCTACCAGTGCCTAATGACATGAAGCCAGCGGTCCCTAGGCTGGACATAAATCCTACCGGTATTCCTAGACCGCCTGGTCCCTATGTGACCCACCCACCGAGCGATGCTCCCGTGCACTACGTAGAGGAGCCCAGTGACGAAGAAACCTACATATACCCTTACGTCTCGCATGACGATGAGGGCAATGCAATCCTCATGGATTACCGACCGGTGCCGGTGATGGCATTAAGACGAGGACGGGGTAGAGGCCTGGGAGGGCAGCCACAGGATCCGGTCACTTGTTGGACGTGTGGACATCCCGATCACGTCTCATCACGGTACCCAGAAAGAGAGCAGCAAAGTAGGGACAAAGCGGACCAAAGGTGCGCGGAGTGAGGAATCACCCATCTTTTCATAGACTGCCCAAAACGGAAGCCGCCTTCTGGTTCAGCTAATTTGCCGTCCGTCCCACTGGGATTGTTTGGTGTTGAAATCCCCGATGGGGAGGCCACACCTATCCCCCTACGAGTGATGACCCGAGCACAAACGAAGCAGGACGGCGTCTCTCTGCCAGGACCTAGCAATCTCGATGCGACCTCAGTAGGAAAGAAGAGCCATAGGCGGAAAAAGAAGAGATCAGAGGCTAAGGTCGCACTAAAAACCGACAGCGTTACAACCTTACCCTAGGGAAAGAAAGTCTCTGACGTAGAGGCAGAGACTTCAGCCCCTAAAACAACCCAAAAGGAAAGCGCTAAGGTAGGGGAATACCCACACCCCAAGCGGCATTTGGAAGCCATAGAAAAGGTGAAGGAATGGGTGAGGGAGGCTCAACAGCACCTCAAGGATGTCGAACCCATCACGGAGGACGAGATTGATGATCTCTCTAGCATGAGTGCGCCGTTATCACTACCCCAACCTAAGTCTGTTGAGGCTGCTATGCCACAAGCAGTGCCGTCAAGGCCAAGCGTAGACGTGACAGACCCGCAGGATAGCCGCGGCCATTGGTCCAGATAGTCTGAACGAAGGGAAGGACGAGTGTTTAGCAATCTCCTAACCACACTAGTGACCACCCCTATAACGATTGGCCTGGGAGAGCTACTCAGACAGCACTCTGCCCTATGGCAGGACCTCAAGCATTGGGTCGAGAGACCACACGAGCAAGCTTCGGTAGATACTCAAGACCAGGATGCGGAAACACACTTACCAAGTTTGATGCTACACTCCGGCCCTAAATCCTTGCACGTCAACGCCTTCTGGGAGGGCTCGGAGATGCATGCAGTCCTGCCAGTCCTAGCCCTGGGAGACGCAACGAGAAAGGGGATTGTAGACACAGGAACTGGGGTTAGTGTGCTTAGCCACGCAGTGTTACAAGAGTGGGGAAACCCGCCTATCGAAGCTGCTCGGTTCAACGTCATGCTAGCAAACGGTATGCGAGTGAAACCATTCGGGGTCTTAAAGAATTGGCCACGGAAGATTGTAGGAGTCCAGTTCTCTGTCGACTTTATCGTCATGAAGGGAGTGGACTATGATATCTTGTTGGGTCGACCTTGGATGCGCAATGCTAGAGTTATCGAAGACTGGGGTAACACCTTGATCTTCCTGGGCAACCGAACTAACGCTGTGAGAATAGAGATGGACACGTGGAAGACCTCGCCAGTCGACCTAGACGCCATCTCTACTCTACTCAAGGGAAACACCCAGGACAAGGAACCCTATGGGTCCTTAACTAAGTATATCCCTTGCCCAGAGGACGAATGGGACTGGATGCACGTTCTCGCTACACTCGACCTGCCGTTCTCAGATCATGAGGAGTACGAGCAGGCTGTCAAAACAGTTGGCAAGCCAAGAGAAACACTGCCTACACCTATCTACATGATGGCAGCAAGCCTCCATGAAGGGCCTAAGCCTATCTCTTTCCAAGTGCCTACCAATAGGAGAGAACTCCAGGGAGTACTGGGGCACCGCAACGCAGCCGCCAATCTCAAGCCTCTCCAAGACCTCTTGGAAGAACCCGAGTGGAAGTGGACCAGGGTACACGAACTGAACCTCAGGTACAACTGGGCGTTGGTCCCCGACCAACAAGATGAGGCACAGCAGGCCTTGGGGGATGATGAGCAGTCTAGCGAGGCAGATTCTGGTGACGAATACGAAGATTGCCAACCCTTTGATGAAGGAAGTGAGGGTGAGATGGACACCGTAGAATATGACACCGAAGGGCGAGAGATTGAGCAAATCCGGGCAGATGCTAAGCCGCAGACGAGACCGGCCCTTAGAATGGACCAAGGAGTCATGTGTGCGAAATGTGATCGTGCTTGGTTGGAACAGATGGGAGCTATGGATTTTAAGCAAGCCGGCCTGACCCAACCAGGAGTGGCAGCAATGCTTAGAACCGAATCGCCATCCGAACTGCGGCCGCCAGGGGAGACCACCTCCTCTAGTGAAAATGGGAAATTCGCCTTTGAATCTGAAGTTACTTCAGATGATGACCCAGAAATCCCTAGGCCACCCATGACCAGACGCACCAAGGGAGACTTACCCATCCACCTGAGGCGCAGACGGTTACGGCAGAATGAAGCTAAGCGCCCCAACGATGCGCGATCAGAAGAACAAAGGAAGCCACAAGACCTCCCTAAGCGCTTTTCGAAATTCAAAAGAGGGGACAAGGTGGTGGTTCTGCTAAGTGCCAAGCGCCAAGGGCAAACCCGTGAACCAATAGAAGGGCCAGCCAAGGTCAAGGAGGTAAACCTAGCCTTGGAAGGGGAAGTACCCTGACCAGTGTTCATTGCCAAGGACTTGACCACGGAAGAGGAGTCCAGCCTTGTCACTCTTTTGCAGGAGTACCGGGACATTTGCTTGGTCTTTAGATGAGCTACGAGGGGTAGATCCGAGTGTTGTGACTCACAACATACCCATGACAATGCATGCAACGCCGGTTAAGCAGCGACCATACCCCATGAATCCAAAGCACGCTCATGCTGTCAAGGAGGAAATTGACAAGCTGATGAGAGCCGGATTCATTTACGAAATTGAGCACACGGACTGGGTGTCACCCATAGTCATTATGATGAAGAAAAACGGCAAGATTCGAGTGTGTGTCAATTACAAGAAAGTAAATGCCGCGACAAAGAGAGACAACTACCCCTTACCGTACACCAAGCACATGCTTGAGAGGGTGGCAGGTAAGGAAGCCTACAGTTTTCTGAATGGCTTCTCGGGGTACAATCAGGTGCAAGTGCACCCTGCGGATAGGCACAAGACCGCCTTCGCCACCACTGAGTGGGGCGTCTTTGCATATGTAGTCATGCCATTCGGGCTAAACAACGCCCCCGCCACCTTTCAACGCCTCATGTGCACCATATTCAAGGACATGCTTCGCAAGGAGTTAGAGGTCTTCGTCGATGACCTATGTGTCCATTCGGCCTGGACCCAACATCTCGAAAAACTCCGCGCAGTCTATGAACGGTGTCGTTTATACCGTCTCTCCCTCAACCCCCTGAAATGTCAGTTTTGGGTGAAGCACAGATGCATCTTGGGACACGTGGTGTCCAAGAATGGCATTGCCACGGACTTCTCAAAGTTCAAGGTCATCGTGGACCTTCCACCCCCAAGTAATTACAGGGGAGTTCAATGCTTCTTAGGTCACACAGGATACTATCGGCGATTTGTACTGAACTACGCGCTGATCGCTAGCCATTGTACAAATTGCTAATTGTCTTCGAGTGGACTGAAGCATGCCAACGAGCCTACGAGGAACTGAAAAAAGCCCTAACAACGGCACCTATCCTATGATCCCCAGATTGGACTATGACTTTTCACGTGCACATTGACGCCTCTAAGTTTGCCGTGGGGGCAGTGCTGTGCCAACCTGGTGAGCATAACTTAGATTACCCAGTGAGTTTTGCTAGCAGGCAGCTCACTGAGACAGAGATGAATTATTCGATAACGGAAAGGGAGGGATTAGCCATGGTATTCGCCGTGAAGAAGTTCCGGCATTACCTACTGGCCACCCCCTTCACCTTCTTCGTAGACCATCAAGCCCTGCTCTATCTAGTCAACAAACCTTGTGCTACAGGACATATAGCCCGATGGCTTCTCTTGCTCCTGGAGTTCGACTTCTCAGTAGTGGTACGTAAGGGAAAACAACACTACATGGCTGACCATCTGTCCCGTATACCCACAGGAGAAGCTGCTGGACAAGGCATCGTGGACGAGTTACCAGACAACCACTTATTCCACGTATCTAGCGAAAAAGACCTACTCAGGGCCGATCTGACACCATACTGGGCAGACGACATAGTCCAAGTGCTCGAGCATGGGCTGCCGGAACGATCAATAGAACGGGCATAGCTTAGGCGCTTAATCCTGAAAATCCAGCCCTATCAATTGATTGCAAGCCAGCTCTATAGGCTGGGGCAAGACGGTCTGCTACATAGATGCGTATGTGAGAATGAGATGCACGATGTGCTCTCAGAGGTGCACAACGGTATTGCAGGAGGATACTTTAGCGGAGACACTACAGCACGAAAGGTGTTGTAGTCCCAGCTATGGTGGCCCACACTCTTCCGCAATGCCTCACAATTTGTCAAACATTGCGACGAGTGCCAACGGACAAGGGATCCCGATCCGTAAAGATCAGATGGAGTTAACCCCGGTTATTGCTCGCCAACCCTTCAAAAAATGGGGGATTGACTTCATAGGACCCATCAGCCCCGCGGCACAATATTCATAGGCTAGATACATCGTGGTGGCCACGGATTACCTCACCAAATGGGCGGAGGCGAGGGCCACGCGGAAAAATGACGCTAGGACAACTGCCAAGTTTTTATGGGAGCAAGTAATCTCGCGTTTTGGTTGCCCCATCGAATTGGTTAGCGACCAGGGAACGCACTTCATCAACGAAGTGATAGCCTATCTCCTATCCACTTTCCTCATCATCCATTGCAAATCCTCACCATACTACCCTCAGGCTAATGGCCAGGCTGAATCAACCAACAAAATTCTCATCACTGTCCTAACCAAAGTAGTGTCAGCCTCATGAAGTGACTGGGATAACAAGTTGATGGCAGCCCTGTGGGCCTACCGAACAGCTTATAAGACGACCGTCGGACAAACGCCTTTTAGGCTAACCTATGGGACTGAAGCTATTCTCCCATTAGAATTCTTCATCCCTAGCCTGCGGATAACACTCTAAGAACGATGGGAAGGGAGGAAGGCATGGACGCAACGCTTGGTTGAGCTAGAACGCCTCTGTCAGAGGTTCGTCTCCTAGCCACCCATGCGCTTATCTGTGAGAAAGCCAAACGCAAAAGATGGTTTGACAAACATGTCAAGCAACGAGAGTTTGAGCCGGGTGACCTAGTGCTCCTCTACTTAGTTAAAGGACACAAGCAAAAGATGAAATTCAGAGGTCTTGGACCCTTTAAGGTCAGCACAATCAGCTGAACTGGTAATGTCGAGCTGGAAACACTGGATGGTGAGGGAATGGGCTTCTTCAACGGCAGTCGAATCAAGAAGTACTATCCGCCCACTCATCCGCTGCATGAACAACCAATGGTGGAAACGCCCGTTAAAGTATGAGTAGCCACACTTACGGAAATCTGCGAGAATGAGGAGGAGCCTGTAGAACCCACCTACCTCCGCATCACGGTCACGGCCAAGCAGACGTGCTCCTTCAACGCCCTGATTGACGAGGGGGCAGATTTTAACATTTTGACGCATGAGCATTGGACCCAACTTGGCGCACCAATGCTTCATCCCACAACAGCCAGATTGAACCCATACGGGGCCCAATCCTGCCCGATCCTCGGCACGTGCAGAGTTGCCGTTTCTATCGAGACTGAAACTATTCCCATGCTGTTTTATGTCTTACCCGATGCCAGGAATGCAAGCACAGAGTCATTGCTCGGGCAAACTTTTAAAAAGTAGACCCATTGCAATGTTGATTATGAGTCGCAACGCATCCACCTAACAATCGGGAGTGTGCCTATTGTCACGACTTTCAGCAAGGGCCTCGTAACCCCAACACCGCTCACGGGACCACCGATAGAAATAGCCGCACCTAGGACTAAGGAAGAGGGCCGTGCATATCTACTACACCCAGATCCCCACGCATCGCGGCCCGCCACACCCAAAGCAAAACCCCAACAGCCTCGCTTGCAATGGGTGCCTAAGAAGCCTCGAGACTGGCCTAGAACCAGACGTGCGTATCCATGGAGCACCTAGAAACCTAAACCTAGGAGACCAAGACGCCATCATCACAAGCGCCGCGTGATTAAACAAATATGGGTCCCTAAAGTCCTCCTGCGTGCACAAGGCTACTATGAGGGGAATGCCTCGCTGTGGATCCCCAAAATCCCAACTGACACAGGCCCTGGTTCTATGTCAACCTCAAGGCCTTGTCCCCTGACACCTCAAGACCACGAATCGCAGGGTCCACCCCAGTCATCTGACTCCTTTGCGAGTCAACCCACGGGCGTCACAAATGCCCAACGACCCAAGCAACGGCCATCACCACAGGAGGCATCACCCAACCAACCCAACCCGCAGCTCAGCAACCCTGCTGACTGCAGTAGCATAGCCCCTAAGATCAAACCCGACCCATCCGTTCCCGGGTTGCTAACTCAAACAAGCCCCAAGCTGTGCAGCTCTGTACTGACAGAACCTCCAGCTCCAGTAAACCCCAACCACCCGCCGGCCTTAAGCCTTCCTATGAACGGAAGTCATTCCTAACGCTGGCGCTGACCTCGTCGAGGACACGGGGGATGATGTCGTGGACTGCATCAAACAGCTCGACGCCACCTTTGTTGCACTGGCTCTCAGCTATGACCACCTAGACTTGGGACTGTTAGCAAAACCTCTTGCAACTGACGTAGGCACTATGCCTTGCTCTTGGGAGACTTTTGAATTCGCCTTTGCACAAGCTTCTCGCTCTGCCGCTGAGCTGCTCGCTCGCTCGGTCTCCAAAGAGCAAGCCATTAAGCAACGCCTCATCCCATCATTTGACCCACACACGACATCCGGCCTCACTAGCCAAGAAACAACAAGGTTGTCCCACCTGGCGGACACGGAATCACCCTTCTTGAAGAAGTGGTACGCTCTTCGATTGAAATAGGCAGTTGAGGGATGCCACATAATGACCAACGCCGAACAACGCCGAGCCATCAAAACGGCCGAGTATGACCCCACATACGTCGCACCCACCTCGTATCGAGTGTTAACCACTCTTCGAGGTCGACGATCATATCTTAGGGCACCCCTATCTCGACCGCATCCTGACAGAAGAAGAGCTCCACATTGCAAGTCAGGTCAACTCTGGTGATTTCCTCACCGATGTCCTCACATACATCACCCACGTAGGCATCCGACCCTGTGACCTGGACTACTCTGCACACTTAGAATATAACCCCAACTTCTACGATTGGCTCCTCCATAAATAAACATGAATGCCTTGGGCCCACAACCTCCATCCTGGAACGGATATCTCTTTTCCACAAGGGGGATGGGGCAGTAAACGGGGTTAAAACTACAAAGTAAACCAAGCATGAAAGTTAAAACTAAAAAGTGAACCAAGCATGAAAAGGCTCCAAATTGAAATGCCATGCAGAAGTAGGTGATAGAAGTTTGAAAGGAAAAATCACAGTTATGAACGATAAAATCTGCTATGGTCGTCCAACAAATTGGTTGCCAAAAATACTAAAAAGTGAATTGACTGAATGTACAGGTGGCGACCATGGTAGGTCAAGACAAAGCTGGCAAACTCCCCTTCTCGGAGGAAGAACAGGTGCGGTACGGCCTTACTGTGGAAACTAGAGCATTCAATCAGCTGAAGTTCCGCCACATATTCAACTTGGAAGACGTGGTTATTGAGGAACCAGTGGTACGACGGATCATAAAGCAATGCCAGTTACAAAGGTATCTGGACACAGTGGGCCAGAGGATAAACTACACCCTGTGCGCTGAGTTCCTGCGCACCTTCAACAAAAACAGGGGCACCGTCACGGTGCGGGACAGGGAAGCCACCAGACAGGTGCAGGTTGAACTGACCCCTGAACTGATAGAAAGGGCACTGGGGCTTCCGAACAAGGCGGAGAAGAAACCAAAAAGGGACATCTATGCCATGTTGGGAATGGACAAATGAAGGTCCACACCAACGACGGAGTCAACCTGGCAGACATCCCTGATCCAGAGATTCAACTGCAGGCAAAAATGATGCACACCCTATTTTCGAGTCAGCGGTACAATAGCATCATGTCCAGGATCAATGTGCCTCTACTCAAAAGCATCGCTGCTCAGGTACTGGATGAGGTGAACCTCAATGGGTTCGTCAGAAGGACAATTGAGGCCTCAGCAAAGGCCCTGGCAACAGGAGGAAGGGCCGTAGCAAGATAATCCTCTTCACCTTGATCAACCCGCAAAGCCTCATCCTCAAAGGCCTCCACCATAGGTTTTGGAGGTGCCCTCACTGCGATCATCCACGAGGCAATAGGGCAGGGACGAGCGGGAGAGGACAAACAGGGAGCAACGGACTAAAGCCCTGCACGGAAAGAGAGAGGAGGAGCGAAGGAGAAAAGAGAAGGAAGAGCTCGAATGGGCCCGAAGCGATTCAGTAAGGGAAGAGGAGGAAAGAAGAAAGAGGGCTGAGGAGGAGCTGAGGAGAAGGGAAGAAGAAGAATTGGAGCTGGCGACCCGTTGCTCCATCGAGGAACAGCATAGAAAAGACGTGGAAGGAGCAGGCAGTCCGTACCAACCTGAAGCACCCGGCCCTAGCACTGGTATGCCGGAACCTGTGCAGTTGCCTCCTACAGAAGGGAAAGGAAAAGACCCAGTCAGGCCCATCTCCCCTCTCCTCGTACCACCCATGCAAGCCACCCCCCTCAGGGTGACACCCCCTACCACCGCCGCCCTGGGGCACACCCCAAAGATCGATGAAAGCAACATGGTCACCTGGTTGCAATTCTTGGTGGAAAGAGAGTTGGCAAGGGAAGCGGTTGGGGCCACCCCAGTTTCAGGTGCCAAAAGGGCAGCTACGGCCAGGACCAGAAGTGAAGAGACAAAAAGTGAAGGAGATTGCCACCACTACGATCATGTCCCACTCCCCACCTCCAACAGGCCACTACGATGACTACGTGAAGGAGCTACTCGCACAATTGCAAACGGCCAGGCAAGAAAGGAGGATGGCGGTGGAGGAGCTGGTAGTGGAACGCGAATCACAAGCCACCCTCCAACTGGACAGAGTGAGGCAGATAACATAATATCAAAAGGAAATCGTTGTGCTTAGGGAGGAGGCAGCATCAAGGAGGCGGAGGAGCTAAAAGCCCTGAAGGAGCGCGACGCTGCCTGGGAGGGAAGAAGGAAAATCCTAATGGAGCGTCTCACCAGGGAGAGGGAGACAACTGCCCACCTTCAACGCAAGAATGACCAGTTATCTGCAGCCAACTTGGAGGTGCAGAGTCAGCTTGAGAAAATTAGACAAGAGGTTGCAGAGCTGGATCAGTTAAGGGTAGAACAGGTGCGCAGGTTGCAGGCAAGGCGGAACCAACTCAACGAGCAGATCGCAGAGGAGCATCGAGAGCAGTCCCGCTTGCGCAATGAGCTTGAAGCCCAGCAACAACAATTTATGGCGATGACCCTCCAATAGGGGAAAGCCTGGAAGACATGGAGAGGCGGGCAAAGGAATGGTCCAATCATAACGAGCAGAGAGTGCGGGACTTAGCACGCTGACTGGCCAAGGCTGAGGGAGACAGGGTGATGGCTGAAAACCAGGCAGAGGCAGCCCAGCTCACTATGATAGCTCAGCAGCGCACTTTTATCAACACGCTGCTCCACACCACCCAATCAGAAACAAATGAGGCCAATGATCAGATGCAGAGAAAGCTAACCATTGCGCGCAGGGCCCTCACGCCAGGCCTGCACGTACCACTGCAGCTAGGAGGCCTGCCGCAGAGCCTAGAAGAATAAAGAAAATATCTGGCACAAGTAGGACTGACAACACAGGAGATGGACGACCTTGGGTTCACTGAGGAGAAAACACAGGAGGAGGAGCAAGCAGAAGGGGGTGAGCCAGAGCTTGACCTAGGGCCTCAAGGAGAGGAATATGTCCCACCACCCCCTCTACCCCAACAAACCGAAGTACCACCCCATGACACATCTGCCGAGCGAAGAGCGGCCCACACCACCCGAAGAAAGGAGATGGTGGAGAAGGCAAGAAGAAAGCTGAAGGCCAGACTTGCCCAGAAACAGCCTGCCCCTTTCCCGCTGTGCACCCAAGACTCCCCCGCTGAATACCGCACTAAAATGATTATCTGGGAGCAGCATGAGTATAGCCAAGACCCCTTCGATCTACGCTTCGAGTTTCCCACCGCCTTGAATAGGGTGCTGCCCATTCAGTTGGTGGAGGATGTCATCGCCATGGGGGTCGGGCTCAAGGCTAAATGGTTAGCAGAGCGTGAGGCCCACCCAACTGCTTGGGGGGCCGAGGACCTCGAGTTTTGGCAAGACAAAGTCCTCCAGGTACCTTGCATAGTGGAAGGCTATAATTGCCAACCCACCTGGAGGCGGCGCATTTTTGACGTCAACCTGGAGGCATGGATGGCGTTTTGCAACACCCTCCCTTCAGAGAGGAACGACCCCACCTTTATGTCGTATCCTCGAAGGGTAGGAGTCCATCCACGGCAGGTTCCACTTCCCCGTCATTTATAATGCCAATACCACTTCCCATAGGAACGCTCTTCTCTTCACCCTTCCCGACTTGTACAGCTCTATAGATAAATTCCTTAACGAATTCACCTCTTGCCCCAACCCAGCATTCATCACCACCTGTAACTACCTTAGGTTAATTAGAATCCTAGTACACCAGGAACCCGCACCCCAAGAACGCCACCTTCCACCCCTCTATTTTGACCCCAATGCCATAGACAGCACCACCATGACCCGTCTCATGATGCGTGCTGCTCTTTTGCCATCCTTCTATGGTGCACTGTTGGAAGACATGAATGACAGCAAATTCACACAGTGCAACCACCCCTTTCTCTCCACCACCACCCTCAAAACCTGCCTCCACATTAAGGGCTACTTGCTAAGCCGAAAATTCCTTAACAAGGCCCCCTGCCCTCCGCCCACCCTTACCCACCATTCGGATGATGAGGAGTAGAACTCCCACCTCATTCAAAAAAAAAAAAAAAAAAGAAGAAGAAGAAAGAAAGAAAGCAAAGCTTTGACGACAATAGCAAACCCCTAACGACGTCTCTAAGCAGGCGCCCAAGGTGTACTTCATCTTCTCATTACCACATTTTTGCTCTACACGGCCCCATGCCGACCAGTCTTCTAGCTAAGTAATATCTAAGTATGCACAAGCACCGCACTCACATAATACCTACATAGAACTAATTCACAGTTTGGGTCCTCAAGTGCAGGACAACACTCTCAGCTTGCTTAGAGTTTGACCTGTCTCCCAAACTACTAAAAAATGTCTTGTGCACAATACAGAAGACTCGCACTACCCTTAGGGAGAGACCACCTGGCAGTTTTCAATTGCAGGTGTTGACGACCACAGCACAAGTGGCATTCGTTCTTCATCAACGTCCAATGCTAAGTGCCCACCCAACATCCGACAAGCCGAAAAGATCGTCCTACGCGGCATCCCCAATAAACCCCCACGCGAATCGGTCACCCGTACATGCCCCAGGCGCCCCTATCCCCCGGGTCTTCAGTGCATGCTACCCCCTGCTACCTACGCCAATGAGTGCCATGGGACTGGCACTCGTCTAGGAGGGGGTAATGTTAACCCCAACACGAAGAGATCAAAATAAAGTGGAAAAGAAGCAGGGCAAAGGTGGAAAAAAGGTAGCCCGGCGGAAGGAAAAAAATAAAAAAGAGGAGAAAATGCCAAAAGCGCAAGGACAACCTTAAAAGGCCAAGGCAAACACGAAAAGGGAAAGGCGCATAAAAAGCGCACCCTAAAATCTTGTAAAAGAGTGCCGGGCTCTCACCCGTGCAATTTGTAAATATAGAAGGGTAGTGAAAAGGAAACAGGGAAGATAAAAGGACAATGGAAAACAGGGCCTAGGCTATGACCGGCCATGTAAAAAAGGGAAAAGGGGATGACCGCCCAAAAGGGAAGTAGGGTTTTGTATATAAGGTTGAAAAGTGAATGAAGAGCTCATTCTGTGGTGTGGCAAAACTAGTCCTCTTCTTCCTCTCTTCTTCTCTCCTTCTTGCTTGTGTATGCTCTTGAGAGAGGGAGTGTGAGAGTGTGAGGGAGCGAGTGTGTGTGAGAGTGAGGGATCAAGATGGTGAAGCTCTTCACCATCTCCTCTCCCCTACTTCTCTTCTCTTCTCTTCTCTTCTCTTGCGCGCGCGGCTATGGAGGATGGAGCTTGGAGATGGAGGAGGCTTGAGGATGCTTGAGCTAGCATGGAGAATCTTGGAGCTACCGAAGTGTGAGAGAGAGGAGGGTACTCGATCGAGCATCAAGGTAAGTTCACTGCATTTGTAGGATTGACGGCGTGTCGGCTAGGTGAGAGATAGCCATGAGAGCTCGCTTGGAACGCTTGAAACAATAAGGGGTCCGTGGGTCTTGGCAGTTGAGCGAAAGCTCCCACAAGCACAATCAATCTGCTTTACACGTTGCAACCTAGTAAGCATACCCAAAAGTTTATCATACTCAACTTGCATCCCATCAAGCTTCTCCTTCGGCATATCCTTTTCATGAATCAATGCTTTGACATTTTTAAAGACAATTGATTGTTGTATATAACACTGCATAGGTCCAAGGAATAACTTGAGACATTTTCGGGACCCAAAATGGCCCGACATTGACTCTCTAGGCACTAGCAAGGCCTCTCTACATTAAAAGAACACACCCTCTTGGCCTTGTGACCACCAGGAGCATCTAAGGGACACACTACCCTAACTTCTATCATAAATTTCGTGTTTGTTTTGGGTTGTAATCCAATGATTAAGCCTTTCCCACACCCCTTAGAGGGAGTCCCTACACATATCGGTGTAAAGCACCACATAAGCACAAATAGAGGAGGCACCCCTCGACTGAATGTCGTGGCCCCACTGTGGCTCTCCTACACCTTGGGGATTGGCACCTCGATGTGTCGCTAACAAAAATAGCACGTACGTCACAAACTCCACTCTTGTTTTCAAACTTTTTAGGAGATATAGACATTTTCCTCACTAAATAGTCACCAAGGAAATAGAAAGTCCAAGCCTATAGCTTAGGATATCTCAGATACTCAAGGTAGGTCATATGCATGAATAAAATTGCAATACATCCAGTAATGACACCATGAGTTGCGTGTGATGCAATTGTGTATGAACCATAGTACTCAATCATTTTAACATTTACAAATCAACATTGTGAGGTGCAAAGACATTTCTTTCAATGATTTTAATCTACACGTATTGCTGCGTTGCTGAGGGTCATCATTGAGCATTCTTGTGTTGCTAGACCCTCTTAAACTTAAACCATAAATGTCCTATATGCCATGCATCAACAAAAGATCAGAATTTAGAATCTTATCAGCAATTAATCGCCCTCAAAACCCTCATTGTCCCTACCGCTTAGGTTATGCATGCGTTGATAAGTGTAGGAAGCATTTTTTATGTGTTTTTCCTAATAAAAGTGATAAAGACTCCACTTTAACACAAAGACAAGGTTGAACTAAGGCTCATCCCTCACGTTTCAACCATTTCACACATCCACACACACAAATCTTATTTTGACTTACTTTTCAAATACAAAAAACTTATTTTATCTCTATTTTTCTTGTATTTACTTACTTTTTTAATATAAAATATGATATTTTTTATTTTGTGGTTTGGATTGATCATGTGTACTGATAATTAATTTATATCTTTTTTTATTCCACACGAACTCCATAAACACCACAAAATTGACTATTTTTCTTAAAACTGCATAGTCGCGGGTTTATGCATAAATTATTATGTGACTGAATTTTCTTATTTTCTTTAGCATCTCTGATAGACTACAACATTAACAACTAAAGACAACCATTTTTAGAAAATTTCAACCACAATCTATCATAAAACAAGTAGAACGATAGCTTATGCATAAAAACCCACTTTTTGAGACTTGTATTTCAAGGTTGGGAGGCTGTTGACGCTCTTTCTTGGCTGTTGACGCTCTTCCATAGCCCGATCTACGATCCTTTGCATTCTAATACCATCACTCCATCAACATATTTCATCAAACCCCACCCCCTTCTCTCGTAAAATCAAGCATAGAGAAAGACTAAAATATTAGAATTTCATTTCCTTGATCATATTTCACATGCTTATAGTCAAAATCTTGCTCTTGGAATGTAGATTAGACTTCCATCTCTCTCTCTCTCTCTCTCTCTCTCTCTCTCTCTCTCTCTCTCTCTCTCTCTCTCTCTCTCTCTCTCTCTCTCTCTCTCTCTCTCTCTCTCTCTCTCTCTTGATCGGGGCATATTGAAGAGGCACAAATCCATCCAAAAATGGGGCGCCAAACAAAAAACGCCTCCCCCCCCTCCTATCGGGCAAGAATTTACATGTTTTTTTCATCTACATTTCATTTCATGTCATTTATTAAATGTCCACTTTGAAAAACCACTCACATCACTTCAGAGAGGGTTTTCGACCTATTTGGAGGGAAACATGGACTCAACATTGTGACCCAACTGGAGAGCTAGCTTTGTGACATCGCAATCTATAAATAAACCTTAGCCCCATTGCACATTTTTTGGCTCCCGAATCACATAGTTGCTCTAGAGCGCTAAACATTGTGGGGATTAAATGGGGGGTCAAATGACCTCCGATTGACGAACAGAGACTTGCGTTGGATTCTTGGTGTCTAAATTCACTTATAAAAACTCTAGCTTGACCATCAACCATTGTTCAATTTTGCATGAAAATTTGGTCCTTGATGCCTCTCGGCTACTTTTGGGATCCAAGAATGGGCTCAAACGCTTCAAAAACAGGTCCCAAAATCTAGCTCTCATTGGTGACCACGGGATAGGGTGACTGAGCCTGTTGAATCCCACAATATGATCTATACGAACATAACCACAAAAAGCATCAAGCTGTGACAAGAAAGAAACAACAACACATATCATAGCTCTCGCCCTTCCCCCTAAGAAAAATCATGGCATGAAATCCATGAGGGAGAAGCTAAGTAGTATCTGATCAAGAGGTGAAGAGTCAGTTGTCAACCAATTGCTCCAATATAGCTTGGCTAAAAAGGACTATCAAAGAGATTGTCCTAAGTGGTTGTCCTACCTACCTACCTAATCGCGGATACCAAAACCATGAGCTCCCATTAGGTGATGAATCCTATAGTCTGATCTCATTTATTTATTATTTTTTCCTTTCTATTTAGCTTTCTTTTCCTTCAAAACCTGATACTCAAGCATGTAAAAAGGAGGAAGCTAAGCGTAGTGACCCATGGAGAACAGGGCATTAGCCTTGGGTCCTGTCTCGGCACCCAAGAACCTACCAAGCCCTCACAAGGTGACACAATCATTTTTTAACACTAACTTTGATTTTAACTCCAACCTTCCTTTTCTTTTCTTTTGTAGCAATATATCACCCCAAGGAAGGGCAAGGCATCAGACTTGTCCCTAGGAACCTACCAAGCCTTCGCAAGGCGATATACAACTACTATAGGAAAAATTTCCATTTTTATTTCAGCTTTTATTTGCTAGGGGTTAGAACTCCTTTTTACACACCTAAGTATACTAGTTTTTCATAAGATCTTTCTTTCTTGATCATATAGTCTTAGGTAGGCTTCCCTAGCTACCTCACCACTAATAAAAGCTCCTAAAAATAGCTGCATAGGAGGCTAGCAAGACATTGTCACTTAGGACTCCTCAAAACGACTCTTTTAAAGCTAGACAATGGCTTCATAGGAGGTGGCCAACTAAACCCTAGGACTTCATGCCACGACTTGCCAGTCCCCAATAAATTTTTTTTAAAAAACCCCACAATACATATATATAAGCAGCTTAAAGGGAAAAAGCTCAGAAAGGTGATGACACCACCTAGATTGGCCCACCACAAGCTCCCATGCAACAAAGGCTTTCTCCAAGCACTCAGTTGAAGCTGTTTGATACAACACTAAAACATAAATCAATTAAAAGCACCCACACCAAACAATCACAAGGTCCTCTTAGCCTAAAGAGATATAACATTTCATAGCAAACAAATTGGCTCTCTTGGCCTAAAGACATATAACATTATGCATTTAAAACTTGGCTCTCTTGGCCTAAAGGAATATAGCAATTTAACTCATAGAAAACCCTCCTTGGACTAACATTGATAGACAACAAGACACTCCATCCCAAGGAGAAATTTGGGCTCCAAGCCCTCTTGCATAGATAGTAAGAGGTGTATGCACATAAAGTGTCATTTTACCAACCTATGGGTCTAATATAATAATGAAAAATGGGTCTTGGCTACTATTTGCATCACCTATACCAACCATCACCTACCATATAGAGCATGTTCTAATAAAAATCCCCATAATCGATTGGGTCCTGTTTCGGATCCTGTCTCATCATCAATAAATATATCCAAACTAGGATCACAGTTGAAAAAGAGGTCTTATTCATATGCATAGTTGGCCTGATGAATTAGCAAAGTGATTCCAATGTCGTGGAATCAGCTGAAGAGAGACTCTCTCAAAGTCATTAATTAGGTTCATGGCAGCACGATAGTACATATGAAGAATAGGGTTCCGTACTGTGCACATCCCATTCAATTGGTTCAAAACAAAGTGGAAATCCTCTTTTACTACCATTTTGCGAATACCGCTCTTCTTTGCAATGTTCAATCCCATAATCAAAGCTACATACTTTGCCATATTATTGGTAAATCCTACCCCAAGGTAGATAACTAATTTCATCATGATTCTATATTGGGGATCCCTAATAACCACGCCTATACTACCTTTCTTGTTGGGACCCCTCGACGCTCCATCAAAGTATAATTTATACATCCATGATGGGTTCACATAGCCAACCATCATTACCTTTACTTGTAATTATGATAATCAAAATGTATCATGTTCAGAGGATGTACCAAAGGCTCCATCCCACCTTCTTCATTGAATATAACATGGATACTTGTCAGAATTTATAAGCAGTGATGATAGAAGATTTTGATTTCCCAAAAACTGTCCTCTTGCTCAATGATTTTATATTCCTTACTCCACCAAATAAGCTTTCCTTGATGATATCTCTGCTTCAAGTATGGGTGTTCCAAGTGAGAAATTAGTCGCCCCATCAACCAATATTTTCTCTCGCATATTCGAGATTAGCCAAAGCATGGACCTGCAAGGAATAATTCTCATTAATGCATTTAGAGATAATAAGGTTTAACCTTATTAAGATTAACCTTATTTTAAAACTTCACTCCTTGTAGATCGGCTAGTAATGCTATGGACTTTATTTTTCCCTATTTTGACTATTTTGTAGGGACCATCCCACTTAGGCTCTAGTTTCCCTGGAAATAGCTCCCTGCATGCATCATAGTATAAAAGTAAGTGCCCTTTCTTAAAAGTATATTTCTTTGCTTTTAAATCATGCAAATTCTTCATCTGATGCTTAGCCACTTCGTGGTGTAATAGACTCTACAATTTGAGCTCATTCAGGTGTGCTAAAGTTGTAAAGCACTCAAAGAGTGCATCTTTGTCTCCCAAAAAATGGTTAATTGTGAATCTTATGGTCATAAGTCAATCTCTAGGAGTAATACGTACTCCTCCCCATAAACTAACTTGAATGGGGTGTGACCTGTGGCTTGTTTGAATGTCGTGTTATATGCCCACATTGCCACATATAACTTCTTATCCCAGTCTTGTTACTTCTCTGAGACTATATTTGACAAAGTACCCACAAGCTGTTTATTGGTACTTTCAACTTGCCCATTCACCTGTAGGTTATAATAATAAGTCGTCTTATTGTGCTTAATCTGCCATGCTTCAGTCGCGCTCTTAATCACCTTATTTAGAAAATGGGTTTCATGGTCTGACACTAATTCCTTTGGTAGACTAAATCGGTAGTTAATCTGCTCAAGCAGGAAGCTAGCAGACTCCTTTGCATCCAACTTCACATTGAGTGAAACTCCCAAAAAAGGGAAAGTGTGTATTGATTACATAAAGTACTTTGAGTGACTTTGACACGTGTCTTTTGTCCCCTCAATTGGGCTTCATCTAACTAAAATTTGATGACTTCATATTGTTATAGTGGTAAAATAGCTTTAGTTAAAATAAGTTGCTTCATTGTCCCATCATCCACAAATTCATGGTTAGTGGTCAAGGGTCTTTTCAAAGAATACTCCACCAATGCTATGACAATATTCTCCCATGTCATGATAGGTTGTAAGAAACCATTAAATATATATCCACCATAAGCTAAGTTC
The DNA here is from genome assembly GCF_053477565.2 of Lygodium microphyllum. Taxonomy (NCBI): domain Eukaryota; kingdom Viridiplantae; phylum Streptophyta; class Polypodiopsida; order Schizaeales; family Lygodiaceae; genus Lygodium; species Lygodium microphyllum. The sequence continues at coordinate 66,954,752 of NC_141163.1, forward strand.
CCATGACCAAGCTTTAGTTTTGGATAATACCACCACTTCATGAAGTTCCAGAGTGCTTGTAACAGATTGCAGACAATTCCAAAATATCCTGCACCTCATATAACAAAGTCAAGATTTGAGTAGCTTCCTCATGAGAATAAAAAATAATCTAAAATATAATAACATCAATCACTATTTCACAGTAATGGAGTGGTACTCCATGTAAAGAATCAGCCCATGCAAACCTTCAAACAACCATAAGAGTAAAAAAATCATAGGCTATCGTATCAGGAAAAAACCCATTGCTTGCTATATCAAGCAACACTGTAGAAGACTGAACCAAATTAGCTGCAAATGTCAACTTTCTGCTATGAAACTATTGAGTTGAATCATCATAATTTGGTTCTACTAATCTTCTCAATTTGAACCCATTTATTGCTGGCTTAATTATTTCACCCTGCAATGTGGCCAAAACAAAAGTTCCTTGGCCCACATCTTTGACAACCTCATACAGACCTATATACCACAACTTCAACTTTCATGGGTGCTTGCTGAGCTTTGAATTATATACCATGACAAGATATCCTTTCCTAAATATCTTCTTCTAAATGTCTTGGTTGACCCATGCATGTCTTCTTGACTGCACCATCACTGAAAGGTAATTGATCCTCTTCAAGTTGCAAAATACTCATGACATAATCTATGAGTTATTTCCACTCTCAAGCTAGGAAATAAAAATTCCATTGGGACCACTACTTCAAGTCCATAAACTAACTTAAATAGAGTCGAACCTATTGACACCTTATATGTTGTGTGAAAAGATCATAGTGCCAAATCTAATCTAGTGTCCCAATATCAGTGACTATCTTCTTAAGAATCCGCAATAAGAGCTTGTTGGAACTCTCAGCCTGCCCATCTGCTTGAGGGTGGTAAGGTGTTGATTTCTTATGCAAAATCATATGTTTAGAAGTCATCTCCTTAATCACTTCATTTAGAAATTTCTTACAATGGTCACTTACCAACTCTATAGGGTAGTCAAAATGAGTCATTATATTGGAATAGAGAATATGCACTACACTTGTTGCCTTATTATCCTGCAAGGCTTTGGCTTCAATCCACATAGTGCACTGATCCATACATACCAAAATGTACTAATTTTTACTCTAACAGGTTGTTGGTTTGATAGAGCCAACAAAATCAATACCCCATTTTTGGAAAGGCTCTAGAGGCAAAATCAAATGATCATGCATCCTGTCTTTAGGTTGAGGTTGACCTTCCCACACATAGATAATGCACTCCTTCAGATATTGATGAGAATCCTTGAGCATCTTGGCCACCGTAAACTAGCTTGAAGAATTTTCTTTCTTGTAATCTTATCAGAGCCTGTCTGTCAGCCTCGCATGTGCCTCATGTATTATAGTGGGATGTTCTTCAACAATTATGAATATTCTCAACACATTGTCAATGCCCCTTCTATAGAGAACTCCCATGATAACCTGAAAGTGTCTGCTTTGTAATGCCAATCTTCTACAATGATCTCTTGAAAATTTTGCAGGCATCACTCCATCAAGTAGAAAATTCAAAATTTGATCATAGAAAGAATTAAATTGATGTACCTAAACAATGAATAGCTCTCCATCAGGAAACTGATCATTTACCCCTTGTGTAGGGTCTATTGATTCAATTCTGCTTAAAAAATCAGCTATTGCATGATCTTTGCCCAATGTATTCACTATTTTATACTTAAACTCTTGCAAAAGAAGCATCCACCTTGCCAATCTTCCTATAAGGTGTGGTTTATTAATGAGGTGCAATAAAGCTTGATGATCCACATAAGAAATAACTTGATTCCCTAGTAAATAATGTCTAAGCTTCTATAATGAAAATATCATTCTAGGGCCTTCTCTCTTAGTCACACTGTAATTCTTCTAAGCTATTGTAAGCCATCTATTTGCATAGTAGACAGTTCTAAACCATCTTGAAACTCTTTCCTGCATCAGGACTGTACCCACCACGATGTCAAATGCATCAACAAATACATGAAATGGAAAGTCCCACTGTGGAGGTTGTAAAATCAATGCCACTACAACCATCTTCTTTAATGTACCAAACACTCCATTTTGATCATGCATCCATACAAACTGAACTTCCTTCCTAGTAAGCAAAGTGAGTAGAGCACATATATGAGCTAAATACCGAAGATAACTACTATGCCATTTCACTTGCCCCTCAAAGTGCATCACTTCTTGAACTATTGCAAGTACAATAGCCGTAGTTGGTCTACTTTCTTACCAAATACACAAAAATCATATATGAAAACTCTTATAAAGGTAGTAAGATATGGATCAAACCATACGAAGAACATCAAAGATTACCTTAAACTTCAACCTTGCAACTCAAATAAGTTTATTCTTCAAGATCCCCAGAGGTTGAAGTCTCTTGTTGGTGGTTAGCCATTTTGACTTGAAATGATGCTTATGAAAGTCCCTATAATTTGTGTGCCAAATATAGCTCTTCAGGTATAATATTTACTCCTAAACCTTCGTCTAATAATACATAATCAAATTTATTGCCCAAGTATTCCACTTAAAAAGTTGGCACTTTGTAATCCAACACTTTTGACTGTGTGGGGATGATGGCTTGACATACTAAATCTACCTATTATATCAAGGACATAGTGCTTCCACCCTTTTTCTTGCTTTAGCATAATCTTTGCTATGAGCTTTTGCTTGAATCCTAGAATCAAATCAAGGATTTATTCCAAAGTTAACTATGATGAGGATTTAGCTAATGCAGCAAATAACTCATGAGAGCCTTGAAACTGTTCATATAGATCCAAACTCTGTTGTTGGCCCCACTAAACTACATTCTTGTTAGTGGGATATCTTGCTATTTTTCTACATACCCCTGGACCTCATATGGTAAATTTGCAAAATCAAGTTGTTTTGAATCCTTCTTTTGCAACTTCAGTATATCTTTCAAGGCTACTTCCATAGCCTTTTCTTGGTCACCCCAATTGATCTTCTGCTTGGTTTTAGCCCTATTGATGGCTAAGACTGTTGTCTCTTCTAGACAATCTTCCATAATTATAGTTTGAATAATCATAGACTAGTTGCGGCTCTAAACCATGTTTGGTTACATTTAAAACAACCTTACTTGGTAGATTTGTTGGCTGAAAAACTTCTTTGATTTTTTTCTCTATCTATTGGCCTACTGCCTAGCCCTCCATGACTTTTGTAGGTATCATCCATTGCTGCATCCCAATGAGCATGACCAACAACATCCTCAAAACAAGTGGGCTCAACATCCTCAACTAGTTTCACCATATAGGCATAATGGTGAGTTGCATAACCTTCAAAACCAAATCTTTTAACATGATATCTAACCCTCCTAGATCTCTGTACCATCGGATGACTCAATGGAGCCTTTACATTACTATGATCTCTTTGTACACCTGGTGTCCTAACTGAAGGAATACCAAGCTCATAATCCAAACTCTCTAGACCACTAGAATCTCCGTCAAATCCCAAATGACTGGTAGATGCATCACTACCATCCATCACTTTCTTCTTTCCTATGTCCTTCCTTGCAACACTTATAGATCCACCTGAAGATGTGGGGCTACTCAGTTTCCCAGACCAAGGGCACATTGTAGATATAGTACCAGATGATGTTTCTGGTCCACTAAGACTCCATGATTCTTGTTTTTCTTTTTGCACATAGCTGTCTTGATCATTATCATCATCTAATAAATAACCATCAATTGCATACCAACTACCCATCTCATCAAAGATAACATCCCTGCTCACTCTGAACTCAGCTGTGATAGGGTTATAATAGCAATACCCTTTTTGCTCTAAAGAGTATCCAATAAAAATACATTTTTTTTCCTTTAGATCAAGCTTCTTCCATAGCTCATCTAGCACATGAACATATGCAACACATCCAAATACCTTCAAGTGCGATACATCGGGCTTCTTGCTAGTAAAGCATTCTTCAGAAGTCATCCCATTAACTGCAACTATGGGGGTTCTGTTCATAATATAGACAGTAATATGGATAGCCTCAAACCAAAAATGTTTGGGCATATTCTTTTTAGCCATTAATGCCCATGCGACTTTTACAATATGCCTATTTTTTCTTTCTGTAACCCCGTTTTGTTGTGGGGTATACCTGCAAAGTAAATTGCCTCTTTATCCCATGAGTCCTCAAGAAGCCACTAAACTCATTAGAGAGGTACTCTCCCCCTCCATCTGATCTCAAGCACTTCACTTTTAAGTTTGTTTCTATTTCAACAGCTGCCTTAAAAGATTTGAAGTGCTCAAACACATCACTCTTTTCCTTCATGAAGTATACCCATAACTTCCTTGAACAGTCATCAATAAATGTGACAAAGTATTTGCTACCACCAAGAGATACATTCTCTGTAGGCCCCCAAACATCTGTATGCACTACATCAAGTATTTTTCTACTCACTTCTCTGTCATGCGAGAAGCGTTGTCTTGCCTGCTTACCAAACTGGCATGCTTCACAGACTTTATGCAATTCTGCAACTCTAAAAGAAGGCAACCTTGTAACCAATCCTCTGGATTGCATTAATTTCAACCTTTGCACATTTGCATGTCCAATATGTTTATGCCATATTTCAATATCTGCACAACTACTCCTTTTTCTTTAGCATACATAACAGAATCCATTACAGGTCTTCCAGCATCTAAAGTGAACATTTGGCCAGCTCTACTTCCTTTTGTGACCAACTTGCACTTATCATTAAATTCTTCTACAAAACAACATTTTGCATTGAATCGGACCTACAATCTCCCTGATCTACCATTTGGCCAACATACACTAGATTCTTTGTGATTGATGGCACATGTAATATATCTGTCAGACTCTTTGTCTAGCCATCATACAAGGACAAGCATACAAGGACAAGGGAACCTTTCCAATGTGTGATCAAATTGGGTGGCATGAATCATCACCTGTCTGCACATAGCCTGGATTTTATAAGTCCTGCATCTCTCCAAACCATTCAACATGACTGATCATATGATCAGATGCACCTGAATTGACATACCATACATCATCTTGTGTCCCCTTTCCTGTAACTGCATTCATCATATGCTGCATAACAAACAGACGCTCATTTTTGTCTTCTTTTGCTTGTGAAGATGATGCATAGTTTCCTTGCTACAATTTACCACTTCTAATATCATCCTTCTTAGCAGGCTGTAATATTGTAATGAAAGAGACCTGACTGTCCTAACTAAGGGGAAGGAGAGAGAGAAGGACTGCAGAAGAAGAGGGAGAGGAGAGAGAAAGGAAAGAAGAAGAGAGAGAAAGAGGGAGAAAGGAAGAAGAAGAGGAGGAAGAAGAAGAAGCCATGGAAGCTTGAGAAGGTGAAAAGAGAGTTTCTTGATAATTTTTGTGATGCCTCAAAATACCCTCTTATACCTTATATACCATCAGTGTGATTGGTATGTTCCCATGCCATGTTCCTGTGATCCCCGTTCATTACAAACCATCCCGTCTCATAAAGTTTTTGTCCTAAAAAACAAGGGATGTAGTCATGGACTGTAAGGGTGTGCTGTAGGAAATCAGCCATAACTTTGTGTGGGAAACTCTGAATGGGACAGTTGAGGTGTCTTTACGGAGCCCATGAGATGTACTTTCAGCCATGTGGGTGGGGTGGGGCTGCAATCAGGTCAGGACCAAAACTGTTACAAAATAAAGGGTTGTCTAGGAATTGCTAGTGTGTTTTCCCAGATGGTATGGCTAGAGAAAAACAGCCATAACTTCCACTAGGGAACTCCGATTGGGGCAAGTAAGGTGTTGACACGGAGTTCTTGAGATGTACTTTCAGCCCATGTATGGAGGATGGGGCTGAAAATGGACCAGGACCAAAACTGGTACAAAACATGTGGCTGTCTAGGACTGCAGCCCAAAACAGGTGTCATGGTTAAGTTCTAGCCAATACGGCCTCCTTGAGGTGTGGAAATTCATCCAATATAGATGCTGGGCGCCAAGAGGCTTCCTCTATTGGTACGCCTTGCCATTTGATCATGTATTCATGTATGGAACGGGTGCGGAGGTGCTTTTCACGTTGCCCAATGACAGCTTCAGGAATGTACTGAATAAGCCCCTCCTCATCTATGGGTGGTAGCTCCTCTACATGATCTTTGGGAGTGACAATGAAAGGTTTCAATTGGCTCACATGGAAGACATCATGGAACTTAGTAGTGGGAGGGAGTTGGAGACGGTAAGCCAAGTCCCCGACTTTCTTAATGATTTTGTAGGGCCCATAGTAATGGTGTGCCAACTTGTTGCAAGAACCGTCCTTTAGTGTGGCATAACGGGACTTGGGGACCTTGAGGAGTACCAATTCACCCTCTTGAAAGTCAAGGGGTCTTCTTTTTGCATCAGCATGGAGCTTCATGTGCTCTTGAGCCCTTTTGAGGTTTACCTTGCACTGTTGAAGTAAAGCTTGCATGTGGTCCAACTCTTCTTTTCCAAGGGGGTTGAGCTTTTCATTGAAGATCATGGTAGGAAGGGGCGCCTGATAACCATACAATGCTTCGAAGGGAGAGACTCCAATGCTCAAATGAGTGGAGTTTTTGTAAGAAAATTCAGCCAAGTGTAGCCATACGTCCCACAAATTCTGCACATCATTACAAAAATGTCACAAATAAGTTTCAAGCCACTTATTGACTCTCTCAGTCTGCCCATCCATTTGGGGATGATAGGCTATAGATGGAGCCAATTTGGTCCCCATGGAGCTGAAAATTGTCTACCAAAACTGCCTCATAAAGTTGGTGTCCCAGTCATGTACTATGATGTGGGGTAAGCCATGCAACTTAAAAAACATGCTACATAAACTGAGTGGCAACTTGAGATGCTATAAACTGGGATCTTGTAGGGATGAAATGGGCTCCTTTAGTGAGTTGGTCAACTACCACATATATGCTATCCCAACCCTTCTTGGTTGTAGGTAAACCAGTGATGAAATCCATGGTAATGTGGGTCCATTTTCCTTCAGGGATAGGTAAAGGCTGCAACAATCCACCCGGTTTAAGAGTGCTATCTTTATTTTGTTGGCAAGGCACACATCTAGACACAAAGTCTTTCACATCCCACCATAGGCATTTCCAATGGAAGCTTTTTGAAACTCGGTCATATGTTTTGAAGACCCCTAAGTGGCCAGCAATCGGTGAAGAATGCATCTCTTCAAGGATCCTTTGGGTGAAGGGAGAGGCATGGGGAATCACAATATGGCCATAGATCCAAATGAGGCCATTGTGGAGCTGATATTGGGAATTGTCATCCGTGACACCTTGCTGTAATTTTTGGAAAAGAGGGCTGAATTTAGCATCAAGCAAGTATGCCTCTTAGAGCTCTTCAATCCTATCATTGGTGGAGTTCAGTGATGGATGAAACCTTGCATGCCCACATGCGAGACAGTGCATCTGCCAATTGTCCTTGCCACGGGTGTGGGTAATCTCAAAGTCATAGTTTTGTAGGGTAGCCACCCATCTACATTGTTTGGGAGTGAGGTTGGGCTGAGTCAAGAAGTATTTGAGCACACGGTGGTCACTTTTCACCTTGAATTTGCTGCCATACAAGTAGTGATGCCACTTTTTCATAGCATGAATGACTGCCAACATCTCCTAATCATAGACATGCAACTCTCTCTCTTTATCATCCAATTTTTAGCTCTCAAATACTATTACCCCGTGTTCTTGCAACAAGACTGTACCAATACCCCGTCCATTAGCATCACACTGGATGTTAAAATCCTTTGAAAAATCAGGGCATATGAGGATGGGGGCTGAAGTGAGCAAGCTTTCAGCTACTGAAAACTACGGTCAGCCAATTCATCCCATAGGAAAGCCTCTTTTTTCAGCTTGTCTGTTAACGGGGCTACAATTGTGGCATAATGGCGAATAAATCTCTGATGAAAAGAGGAGAGCCAAGAAAACCATGCAAGGAGGTAGTGGTAGTGGGGGTGGGCCACTCTCGGACACATTGCACTTTCTTAGGATCAACTTGGATGCCTTTTTCACTAATAATGTGTCCTAAGTACTCAACCTTTGTTTGCATGAAGACACACTTGCTTTCTTTGGCAAATAGCTGATGCTCTCTCAGTACATCAAAAATTTTCCTGACATGCTTCGGATGCTCATGCAATGACTTGTTGTAAATGAGTATATCATCAAAGAATACCAACACAAACTGGAAAAGCCATGGCTGCAATATTTTGTTCATTAAGCTCTGAAATGTGGCGGGTACATTAGTGAGCCCAAATGGCATGACAAGGAAATGGTACAAGCCACAGTCAGTCCGAAAGGCTGTTTTGACTTCATCACCCACCCTCATTCTGATTTGGTGGTAATCGGATCACAAATCAATCTTGGTGAAGTAGCGTGCTCCCTTGAGTTCATCAAGCAAGTCATCAATTCGAGGGATGGGGTATCTATTTTTGACGGTGATCTTATTGAGATCACGGTAGTCAATGCACAACCAGAAAGATCCTGTCCTTTTTCTTAACCAATAGAACCGAGGAGGCATAAGGGGAAGAGCTAGGCTCTATGAATCCCATCTCAGTGAGATCCTTGACTTGCTTTGCTACTTCCTCTCTTTCACATTTAGAGAGTCGATATGGGGGTTTATTGATGGGCTTGGCATGGGGCTCCAAGTCAATCGGGTGATCCACCGATCTCTGAGGGGGAAGGGTAGTGGGGAGCTGAAATAGGTCCTCATATTCAGCGAAAAGTGCTTTTAATGCTGCATTTTGCTTCCCCAAGGTGTGTTGGTCATCATTATCCTTATGCAAATGCAAGACAAAGATTTGGGAGCGTTTCTTGATTTCTTTTTTGAGTTGTCTTGCTGTTATAAGCTGAAAATCTGCATTTTCTTTGATTCCCTCCAAGTGTACAAGCTGCCCATGCATCACAAACTCTATATACAGCTGAGAGAAGTCCATAGAGATTTTTCCCAACTGCTGAAGCCAATCACATCCCAAAACAACATCCACAGGGCCCATATCAAGGGTAATTAAGTCCACCTTTGCTATGTAATTTTTAGCCAACATAAGAGACCCTTGTGTGCATACATGGGAGCTCACTTCCTCATTTCCATTGGCCACTTGAACCCAAAGAGGTTGCTGTAATTCAATGCGAACACATGTCAAACGGCCAAGAGTCAATTTATTCACAAAACTGTGCATGCTGCCACTATCTATGAGAATGTATACACTCTTGGTGTTCAGACTCCTAGAGCCGGTCCATGCATCCATGGAGATCGAGCAAGCTGATATAGTGGTGAATGAGGGGTGCCAAGGGTCATTCCCAAGCACGTCATCAATGGGGCAGCCACCGCGGTCAAAAGGGAACCCGTCCGATGAGTCATAAAACTGATCAGTATCGAGATCCTCCTCATATTCAACATTTTCAGCAAGTGTCATCATTGGAGAGTTGTCATGCAAGTCCTCCTCTAACTTGTCACTATCTTCTAGCACATACATGCCATTAAACTTGACAATGGCATTCTTAAAGGGGCATTTGGATGCATGATCAGCCGTGTACTTATCCCCACATTTAAAGCAAAAACCTTTGGATTTTCTATCCTTGACAACTTCAGGAGGAATGAATTTTTGACCGTTAGGGCTGAAGCTATTTCTTGTCTTATTTTCAGTATACTTTGGGTCACTTTTGGAGGGTGGTGCTGACCCCAAAACTGCCATATTTTCTTTCAGCATTAAAAGTGGGGTAAGTAGGAATTTTGGGGCTGCCATTCCCTGCATTGTTGCTGCGATAATTATTAGCATATGGGGGTTGCTTGATAGGGTATCTTTGTTGTCCTGCAATGGGCTACATGCCCTCATTGCAACCGTATTTTTGACCATAGTGTTCGGCCAATTCTATGGCTACAAACAAGGTGGCTGGCTTTTGAGCCATTACATCAACTGAGAGATGCGCATCTAGCCCATAAATGTATTTATGCAATTTGGCCTCATCTCACTGACTGCCTCAACATACATGGATAGGTTCATAAATTGGTTGGTGTACTCCCTCATGGTGAGATTTTGCTTATCAAACTGATACCATTGCCTAGCCAAGTGTTATTTTTCCACCGGGGAGACAAAAACTTAGATCATATGCATCTTGAACTCTTCCCAATCACAAAACTATTGATTTTCTCTTTGAACAAATCTCCACCATGTGTGGGCAAAACCTTCTAAATGAAGGGAGGCAAAAATGATATTTGCCTCATCGGTACGGGGGTAGATGAGAAAATAGGCTTCCAATTTAGAGGTCCATTCCTCTAGTTCAGCTGGGGATGAGGACTGCCCATTGAATTTAGTAAACACTTGTCACGCAGCTCATTTGGGCCTTGCTACCCATGAATGCCATCTGCTACATGCTGCCCATACATGCCTTGTTGTCCAATCCTCAACTGTCCAAAATTTCCATGGGGGCCATGCTGCCCTTGCATTACATGAGGACCAAATTGCCCATTAGAACCTTGCTGTCCAAAATGTCCCTGCTGCCCATTACCATATGCATGCTGCCTATTGCCATATGCATGTTGCCCATTGCCATATGCATGTTGCCCATTGCCATGTGCATATTGCCCATGCATTCCGTGCATTCCATGCTAGCCAAGGTTTGCATTGGAGCCATTCCCTTGAGTGTGCGAGTAGCTTCCGTTACGGGGGAGTTGGGGTGCCAAGGATGGGCTTGAAGGATTCGTAATGGGAGAGGGAAGGAGGGGCTCATCATGTCGAGTGGAGAGCTCACCCCTCTCATAAGTGCTATGGGGAATGCCATGGGTATCACAGAGACCTTGTGGGCTATGCCCGGTCTCCAAGGGGGGAGGGCAGTTAGCCTCATGGGGAGGGACATACTCCTTGGGTCGATCCGCGGGGGGGGGGGGGGGGGCAATGGCGGGGATGAGGGCGCCCATGCACTCTATGAGTAAGTCCATTTTGGCCATCATCTCCGAATGACGGTGATCTTGGCGGGTTTCCATCTCCCTGTGGCGTTGCTCCATCTCTCGATGTTGTTCAGCATGATGGGTCTCATGTTGGCATAAGGTTTGGTTGAGCAGAGATAAGCGGTCTATCTCGGGGGCACCCTCTTCAAAAATGTCTTCACGATCCTCCTGATTGAGCTAGGATCGTTCATTGAGGCACGGGAGTCCCTTATTTCACACTGAAATTCCTCTTGGGCCTTTGCTTTACCCTTGTGGCCTGCCATCCTAGGTGCAGTCCACCAGACCCCTTGTTACAGAAATGACGATATCTTGAGCTAGGGAGCTCCGATCGCCAAACTTTTTGATTCAAATGAAATCCCTCAATCCCCTCTATGAGGGTACATAAAAATATCTATGATAGTAAATGATCAGGGCTTTTCTATAATCACTTTTTGTGGGCTGACTGTGTAGGACTGCTACCTGTCCCACATTACATTTGGGCACAAAACTGTGTGTATCTCCCAAACCGTAGGGCCGAATGGGAAGGTTTTTAGTTCAGATCCAAGGGGAATATGCTCTTCAAATCAAGCTATAGAGTTTGTGCTCAGTCACACAAGAAGTCTTTTCTGTAATCAACTTTTACGGGCTGGCTGTGTAGGACTGCTGCCTGTCCCACAGTACCTCTGAGCACAAAACTGAGTGTATCTCCCAAATATAAGACCGAATGGGGAGTTTTTTAGTTCAAATCGAAGGGGAAGATGCCCTCTTCAAATCAAGCTATAGAGCCTACACTCAATCACACAAGAAGGCTTTGCTGTAATCAACTTTTGCGGGCCAACTGTGTAGGACTGGCTGTCTGTAATACCCTCCAAAGACTCCCTCAAGGAGCATGCCTTATCCCAATGGTGAGGGTCTTATCCCAAACATCTAGGGCCTCAGCAGTGGCTCTCAATGCCATATAAAGACATACATACTTTGCATCCATAGTTCATTGCTGAGACCATTTCCATAACTGCATACCCTGCCCTTCTTGCATTGCATCCACCATACATTACCAAGCGGTTCGTGACATTACCAATGCATGTAGGGGCTTGTAGACTCAAATGATCAGGGTTCGGGCTATTCCATCAAATGTACCTGCACTCGCAATAATTCTTGGGCTCCGGATCACTAGGAGGTGGGCAAAGTTTCCCCCGGGATGGGTTGTGCACCCCTTCAGGGTCTTTGATGGCAAGGGGGGGTCACCCCTCTTTTGTCTTGCCACCTCGGCTCACATCGGGATTTTCCTCACCCAGAATATACATGGTAGACATTTATTAATTACACACCTAGCATGAGATGCATTTCAGGAATCAAAATTTTGGGCTTTTCATGAAGTGCATGGAATTGGAATGGGGAATAGGGATAGAGAGCTTACCGGCAGTGACTCACTGCCTATTCACCCTTATACAATGGATTTTTTTATCACTTCTTGGCTCAGCCAATTCACAAGGAGCCAAACGGGTTATGGGTAAGCAAAAATATAATCACAATGAAGCTTCTGCATGGGTAAAATCCATTTCAGTACCATAAGATCAAAGGGAAATGATTGGGATTAATAATCAGCATGCATTCAATGTCTGGGACTCCTATTATCTACTTGGACTCATACATTCTCTCAAACAAGTGGATGGGATTCAACAAGAGGCCTAAATGGAGAGAATGAGAGCCAAGAATCGATTACCTTGAGTCTTTTGGCGAAGAAGGCAGCCACTAATGCCACCTCAATCCTTCATGCGAGCTCCACTTTGATCCCGCATGCTCCATAGCTCCAAAATGGTTGTGCTCCATCAAGAAAGGGTGAAGTCAAGCTGGGGGTAGGATGGTTCAGGACCTTTCCATGAAGAGATCTTGCTGAAATTGAAGTTTTACTCCCATAGCCATGGCTGCCCACAAGTGCATGCCTTCAAATCTTGCTTGTAATCTTCTTCTCGTGCTTCTTGATGGCTGAAATCTTGAGCTAGGCTTGAAGAGGGACTCCTGGGGACCCAGAAAAGACCAAAATCTTCAAGATTTCTGAGCTTGATGCCAAGGTTCCATGGCTGCCATGGACTGCACAAGACCAGGGTTTCTTGGAGTGAAAAGGGGAGTCCAAAAGCTGAGGAGGAAGCCTCTAATGCTGCTCAAGAAGGTTGCCAAGGGCCAAGAGTGAGGTCAGGAAGGAGAGGAGGGCTGGGGGACTGTCCAACAGGCCAGAAATCAACCTGTTGGCGATCTAGACAGAAGATAGGTGAAGAGCTTAAGGCTAGCTGGAACAACAACTCTGACTGGGTGAAAGATGAGTGTCAGATGGCTGCGAAAGGGTTTAGCTTTTATAGCCTGCGAAGGTCGTTAGGTCGGCCTGCTGACCGACCTACCATATGAGCCTCCACTAGTCGGCCAGGGAATATTCCCTTTACCATATGAGCCTCCACTAGTCGGCCAGGGAATATTCCAGGGAATATTCCAGGGGCCCCTTTTAACTCCCTTACACCGCAACTCGATGCAATGCGCCTCGAGTTGCTACCATCTTAACCACTCTGTCTAACCCAAAGATTAGACCCACAACAGTCACCTTTTTGCCATCCGGTCACATAGACCTCATCTGATATACAAGTCAGGACTCCACCAATGTCCGGGCTCACATTTTGCTTCTCCTCATAATGGGGGCCTTACAACTTTGAGCACCATGGATCATTGGTAGCACCTAATGAGGGTGGGGCATTGATCATATCTAACACCCCCCCTCAATGTCCACCCATAGGTGAACTATCTTCTCGGCCCAATGCCGAGTCTCTGAAGATGAACTTGAAGCAGATCCTTCGTAAGTGCTTTGGTGAAGATGTCTGCTCCATTCTCCTTTGTTGGACAGTAGACCAGTTCCACTATCCCATCCTCCATCAAATCACGCACATAGTGATACTGGATCTCTATATGTTTGGTGCGTGCATGAAACACTGGATTTTTGGCAATGGCGATGCAACTTTGATTGTCACATCTCAGCACAGTTGGTTCTTCATCCTGCACTCCCATATGCCATAGAATCCTTCTCAACCATACGGCCTCACATGCAGCAAAACAAGCTGCCTTGTACTCTGCTTCGGTAGAAGACAATGCCACTGTTGGTTGCTTCTTACTAATCCAAGAGAAAATTCCTGAACCCAAAGAAAAACAATAACCAGAAACTGACTTCCTGGAATCAATGTCTCCTGCCCAATCTGAGTCACAGTTCCCCACAAGAGAAGTTCCGAAACTGTATGTGATACCATAGTCAAGAGTTTTCTTCAAGTATCTGAGCACCCGCATCCCAGCCTTCCAATGACTCTCATGAGGTTTGTTTGAGAACCTGCTCAAAACACCAACAGCAAAACTGATATCTGGTCTGGTGTTACACAAGTAGATCAGACTGCTGACCAACCTCCTATACCTCCCAATGTCTGCTAATGCTGATGTATCCTCGACGGATAACTTTGCATTCACCTCCATAGGTGTAGCTATCTCCTTGCACTCGGTCATGCCAAATGCCTTCAAGATCTCCCATGCATACTTCTTCTGAGAGATGAAGATCTTTCCTGGCTCTTGCCAGACTTCAATCCCCAAACAATAGCGCAGCAAGCCCAAGTCTGTCATTTCAAACTCAGAACTCAAAGCCTTTCGAGTCTGGTTGATCATATCTTCATAGTCACCTGTAATAAGAAGATCGTCCACATATAGGACAATCACAACAGACTTTTTACCATCCCTGTAAACATACAAGTTAGCATCTGAGGCACATCTTTTGAAGTTTAGGTTTAAAAAGAACCTATCTATCCGCTGGTACCATGCTCTGGGGGCTTGTTTCAGCCCATACAATGCCTTCTTCAGTTTACACACTTTGTTCTCAGAATGGGGGGCCTCAAACCCTGGTGGCTGAGCCACGTACACCTCCTCCTTGAGGTCACCATTTAAGAACACTGACTTAACATCCATTTGGTACACTGGCCACTTCTTGTGGGCAGCCACTGCAAGTACCGTGCGAATAGTGGTCATTCTGGCAGTTGGGGCAAATGACTCTTGAAAATCAAACCCTTCAACTTGTGAAAATCCTTGGGCAACCAGTCTAGCTTTGTACTTTTCTAAGGTACCATCAGCCTTGTACTTTACCTTCCAGATCCACTTGGTGCCAATAACCTTCCGCTTTGCTGGTCGATCCACTAGCTCCCAAGTGTCATTCTTCATTATGCTATCATACTCCGCCTGCATAGCAGCCTTCCATGATGGATCTGCAAGTGCTTCTTCTAAGTCAGTTGGCTCCTTTACTTCTCTCATAATCTCAACCATCAAGGCCATATTGACTATGTGAGCAGAAGCCCTCCTTTGCTCCTCTATTCTCTGAGACCTCCTTGGTCCGTCTGCCTTCTCCTCAACAGATGCAGGCATAGGATTATTGTGGTCATAGAGCTGCTTCACCCAGCGCGGCAATGGCTTTTCCGGTGGGGTGATGTCAGGTTGGTGAACTTTTTCCTCATCATCTGAAGATGATGATTCCTCCTCCTTAAGGATAGGGATAGCTCTCGAGACAGGTTCATAAAGGACTACTTCTTCGCTTGATGATAAAGTGGAAGAACTTGCCTTCTCCTCCTCCACTGTATGCGGCTCCTCCTTGAACACCACATCACGACTCGCGATGATCTTCTTTGCCTCTTGGTCATATAACTTGTAAGCCTTCTGCTCATCACTATAACCCAAGAATATACATTTTTTGCTTTTTGGTTGTAACTTGTTTCTCTTCTCATCTGGAACATGTGCATAACATTCACATCCAAAAATTCTGAAATGTGAAACAGATGGTTTCTTACCAGTGTAAGCCTCATGAGGTGTTTTTCCCTTGAGAGCCTTTGTATAGCTCCGATTTAGAATGTAGACTGCAGTATTAACAGCTTCAGCCCAAAAATGGTTAGGCAATCCCTTGCCCTTTAGCATGCATCTTGCCATCTCCACAATGGTGCGATTCATGCGTTCCACAACACCGTTCTGCTGAGGTGTGTGAGGTGTCGTCAATTGACGCTTGATCCCTTTGCTCTTGCAAAAGCCTTCAAACTCCTTTGAGTTGAACTCACCACCACCATCTGTTCTAAATTTCTTCACACTTTTCCCTGTTTCATTCTCAACAAGTATTAGCCATTCTTTAAACTTACCAAAAGCTTGAGCCTTATCACGAAGGAAGTACACCCACATCTTCCTACTGTAGTCGTCGACAATCAACATAAAATAAGAAGATCCCCCCAAGGCCTGTGTAGGCATCTTACCACACAAGTCAGCATGCACCAACTCTAGAGAAGCCTGTGCTCTATTCTTGCTTTCTTGTGGAAATGCCTTTCTTTGTTGCTTGCCCATCATATAAGCTTCACATGGTTTCTTCAATTCAGTTATTGTAGGTAGGTGAGCAACCATACCTTGCTTTTGCATCTCCTTCAATACTGCAAATCCGATGTGTCCAAACCTTTCATGCCAAAGCATACTTGTGCCCACTCCAGCGGTGGCTGTAAGAGCACTTAGCTCATACAAGTTGTTCCTTCTTTCTCCTTTGCCAACAATTATGCCAGCACTATCAATAATTTCTGCACCTGTCTTCTTGAACCTCACTTCATGACCAAGATCAGTTATGGCAGCAACTGATAAGAGATTTCTCCTGATTTCGGGAACATACAACACATTTGAAAGCTTTTTGACTTCACCATTTGCAGCAACAAAAGAAATAGTACTTGTGCCCGCAGCAGGGCATTTAGCATCATTTCCAACCGTCACAGTGATGGATTCTTGTAGAGGCTGCATAGAACTGTATAGACCTTTCTTGTTGGTCATGTGACGGGAGGCTCCACTATCCAACACCCAAGAGTCAGTGGTAGATTCTTCTTGCGACGAGGAGCACACTTCCTCAATGGTCGCCATGAATAATTCCAACTCTGCTTCAGCCGTATTGGCTGTCTCTTTCCCTTTACTTTTAAGGGTACCATTCTTTTCATCTGCCTTCTTGACACGACAATCTGCAATTGCATGTCCTTTCTTCTTACAGTAGAAGCACTCTCCTTGAAACTTCTTCTTGCCGCCCTTCTTCTTTTTGTCACCATCATTTTTGGTGGAGGAAACACCTTTGCCTTTTGCATTGGCAGAGAATGCAGCATCTCCATTGTTGCTTCCTTCTCGGGCTTTCAGCCTCAACTCCTTCTCCATTAATAATGCACAAAACTCCTCAAAAGTCAAAGCTTGAGGTCTCACCTGAGTATTAAGGGCAGTTACTAGTCCATCAAACTTTTGTGGACAAATCCGAAGACACCTCCGAGCTAGCTCTTCGCTAGTCTTTTGTATCCCAGCGCCAGCCATCTGGTCGCGCAGATTCTTAATCCGAGTGATGAATGCTTCAACCGTCTCTCCTTCAGCAAACTTCTCCGCTGCTAGTTGATTCTCCAAGTTTTGAATCCTTGTTTGGTTTCGTGTTTCATACTGACTCCTTAGTACATTCCAAGCCTCTGACGCTTTGGTTGTATGCTGAATCAGAGTCAAAACACTGTCAGAATAGCTTGTAACTAAGGCACACAATGCATCTACATTCCTTCGTTTCCAAGCTCGTAGAAGATCTGCATTCGGAGGAATCATCACACTAGGATTTGATGGGTCGGGGGTAGGCTGTGGTTCTGCGTCAGTCCCCAACACAGTCTCCGGAAGCTCATAAGAATCAAGGATAGTTGTAATTTTGAACTTCCACAAGGTGTAGTTTGTACCATCTAACTTGCCTTCGCTGAAGGTTGGTGGACGAATCCTCAGTGTTTGAATAGCCGGTACAGCAGCACCACCTCCTGCACCGCTTCCTGATGCGCCAGAACTGCTTCCCGGAGTCGACATCGTTTCTCTTTGCTGTTGAAGCCTTTGCCTCTTGCACGCTCTCCGATCTCTAGAGCCCCCTGGGCTCTGATACCATGTAAAATATTACACGGCGCAGCAAACAGAATCTGAGAAAGAGATAGAGAGTACACAACAGATAAGAGGAGAATCAGTAAATTCTTTAACTCCAAACAACTGATACAAAGATGGCTCTGTCCACCCGTGCGCTTCCACTGTGTGAAGCTTAGATGGCAATCTAGACAGAAGATAGGTGAAGAGCTTAAGGCTAGCTGGAACAACAACTCTGACTGGGTGAAAGATGAGTGTCAGATGGCTGCGAAAGGGTTTAGCTTTTATAGCCCGCGAAGGTCGTTAGGTCGGCCTGCTGACCGACCTACCATATGAGCCTCCACTAGTCCCCTTTTAACTCCCTTACACCGCAACTTGATGCAATGCACCTCGAGTTGCTACCAGCTTAACCACTCTGTCTAACCCAAAGATTAGACCCACAACAGTCACCTTTTTGCCATCCGGTCACATAGACCTCATCTGATATACAAGTCAGGACTCCACCAATGTCCGGGCTCACATTTGGCTTCTCCTCATAATGGGGGCCTTACAACTTTGAGCACCATGGATCATTGGTAGCACCTAATGAGGGTGGGGCATTGATCATATCTAACACTGTGTACCTGTGAAAGAGATGGAACTGGGGTTTTCTAGCTGTGGAAAACTGTGAGAGCCCTAAATCTATGGGAAAAGAGAAGGATCAAGAACAAAGCTCTGATACCACTTGTAATGAAAGAGACCTAATTGTCCTAACTAAGGGGAAGGAGAGAGAGAAGGACTGCAGAAGAAGAGGGAGAGGAAAGAGAAAGGCAAGAAGAAGAGAGAGAAAGAGGGAGAAAGGAAGAAGAAGAAGAAGCCATGGAAGCTTGAGAAGGTGAAAAGAGAGTTTCTTGATAATTTCTGCGATGCCTCAAAATACCCTTTTACACCTTATATACCGCCAGTGTGACTGGTGTGTTCCCATGCCATGTTCCCTGATCCCCGTTCATTACAAATATGGCTTGTTTTTTCACAATAATGGCAAATAATAGCAAAATTTCCAGAACCTCTATTCTTCCATCCACCTCTTCCTCTAGAGCTCCCCCTGCCTCTAAAGTTTCCTCAGCCTTCTAAAACCTACATTTTACCAAATTGCTGATTGAATCTGTTTTGATGGTTATTGCCAGCACATCACATACCACGGCCTCTCGAAGAGGATCTACCAAGTCCCCTTCCTAAACTTGAGTAAAATGCTTGAACCTGTTCACCATTTTTTTCAGATGAGTCACCCTGCATATTGATCTCTTCAATAATCATGAGAGAGATCAGCTCATCAAAATCTGGAAATGGCTTCCATACAAATAATGAAGTAACAAATGATTTACGTGTCTTCTCATTATTAAGGCCACTCAAAGTGGATGAAGCCAAATCATCATCATCCGGCATTGCATCAGTCGCTGCTAAAGCATCTGTAATGCTCCTCACCTTCAACACATACTCATTGACAGATATTTTCCCTTTCTTCAAGGCATTCAACTCTTGCTTGAGTTGAATCTTTTGTGCCTATGTATTTACTGAAAACATGTTCTCAAAAATTATCCAAGCTACATGTGAAGTTTCTGCATTCCTGATATGTCCCAATATCGTATTATCAATGACTGCAGATAACCAGTACATCACCTTTTTGTCTTTCACATTCCATTCTTTCCATGCTTTTAATTCATCTACAGTCGGAGGGATACCCAGCTCTGGCTCCTTTTCTTCACCTAAAATAAACTCATAAAGGCCCTTTCCAATGAGTAAGTTCATCACACATAACTTCCATGAAGGGTAGTTGTTCTTGTCGAGCTTCTCAATAATGGGATTTTCACTATTCTCTGCCATTATCACACGTAAGGATACAACACAACAAGCTAGTCTTCTGCAATCTTTCACAACACGTGCATAGCAATATACCAAGCAACCTTTTTCAATGATTGCTCAATAGTGCATGTAATCTGCAACCTGTTTGTAGATAAACCTTATGTTTGTTTCCTGCAAACACCTCAAAAATTACAGATGTGAAATCTGTAACCTGTGCACCCACTTTCAGTCAATATAGCCGAAATCACAGTGTAACCTAAAACTACTGTCCACAACCTTGTAGCTCTAAAACAGGGATTGAAATGATATCATACACCCAAAATAACTACGTGAAAGCAAAATATACAGTGCTCTGCTCACACACCAAATCTCATAGCAATCTGAGATTTTTGCTCTACCCTGTTTCTGGTGCCTCCACAAGAACTATCCAAGAGAGAGAGTGGAAGAATGGGAGAGCTTCTTATCCGTTGCTTGCTTGCTCAAACCTTTTTTCTTCTCCTTCACTTCAGCCTTCAAAATCAGTCTCTCTTAGTGGCGCGACTTTGATACCATGTCAAGAATCACGTGGTGGGGGACTTTGCTTGAGCTGCTGCGCCAAACACACACTGTATACATAAGAGGAAGCTCACTCAAGAACAGAAGAAGAGAGATGGAGGCCAAAACGTTTTCTTGCTGATTTTTTCTTCTTCTTTCACACATTATACAATGTACACAAAGTATAGATAAGATACACCATAAAGGAAAGTGA
Organism: Lygodium microphyllum; assembly: GCF_053477565.2. NCBI lineage: Eukaryota > Viridiplantae > Streptophyta > Polypodiopsida > Schizaeales > Lygodiaceae > Lygodium > Lygodium microphyllum. Next base: position 66,975,240 of record NC_141163.1, read on the forward strand.
CATTCTAAGTCAAACAGTGCATAACCAACTACACTAATCGATTGGCACTATATCTTTGCCAGTTGTAGGTAGGTGTAACAACCTAAATATAATAAGTAATAAGTCAATGGCCATGTGAGTGTCATAATGACCACCAACGTGTGCTAAGTGTAGACGTGCAGACCTATCTAGCTAGGCGGTCCATCATCAATGTTCGCACGTGTTGAGCTTGCCATCTCAATATGAAAGAGACTGTTTTATGTAGATATTGGCTAGGCATGGAAAATAATTTGTATTTTAGTCAACTAAAATAGGTTGCGTGGATCCAAATTTTGTCTCTCCTATGGTAATATTTACTGTGCCACATGTACCATGGAACTTGAGGCCTATTCCAATGCCTAAAGCTTACTTGCCAAAGCTAATGGATTTGCTAAATGAAAAGATTTGTATGAAGATATTGGAGCTCTCTTTAGCCTCGTACTCAAATCGTTGGTTTACTGTGCCAAAAAAGAATGGGGCTTTGAGATTTACTCAAGACATGCAATCGGTCAATAAAGCAACCATAAGAAATGTGGATTCAGGTCCTATGGTTGATGAATTTGCAGAGGATTTTGCAAGAAGAGCAATCTATTATTTGGGTGATCTTTACTCAGGGTATGATCTGTTTCAGCTTGTAGTTGAAAGCGGAGATATCACAACTATAAAAACTCCCTTGGGGTTAGTACAGATGTGTACTCTCCCGCAATGTGCAACAAACTTAGTAGCACACATGAAAACTACTATGAATAGAGTGCTCAGGGATTTTATACCACAATTGACAATGCCCTTCTTGGATGATGTTCCAATCAAAGGGTGTGTAGTGGATGAAAAGAATGAAGATATGGATACTCATGGGTGCAGACAGTTTGTTGTAGACCATATTGTGGATTGTGAAAGGATTTTGATGCATCTAGAAGAGGTGCATTTAATTCTCTTTGGCTATCTTTGGAGTTGAAGAGGTTTTGATTGTTGGGCATATGTGTGGGCCCTACGGGCAAAGACCATCATCAGCAAAAATAGGTGGGATTAATAGAATGCAAGATGTATGCACGAATGTATCAAAGGTGCATAGATTCTTGGGAGCATGTGTGTTCTATTTGATTTGGATCCCTCACTTTACACATGTAGCGGATGCTCTATATTAGCTCTTGAGGAAAGGTTAGAGATTTCACTGGGAAAGAAAACATAAAAAAGTAATGAAGAAACTGAAGTAGCTCTTGAAATTTGTTCCTACATTGAGAAAGGCTGATTATGCACATGGAAATCCTATCATTATTACTATTGATACAAGCCCAATCGGGATTGGATGGAAAATTGGTGAAGTTGATGAGGAAGGGAAAAGATATGCAATTGGATTTGGTGCTAAAGTATTGACTGAACAACAGAGAAGGTATCCACAGGTAAAAAGAGAATTATGGGGAATTGTGACAGCCCTTAAATGTGATAAGGAGTATTTTGTGGATGCCCATGTAGTCATTGAGACTGATATTGGGTGTGATTACTAGTTGCACTATCCCAAGCATTGCTATGCTTTGTTGGATTTCATACATCAGATCTTTGAGCCTTGAATTTCAGCATATTGTAGGAAAAGATAACCCAGTGTGGCAGACATGTTAACTTGGGCATGCTATGAGAAAGAAGATGGGATGATGGATGAGGAGGAAGAAGATGACTTTTTTGTAGCTAAAAATGATATTTTAAGAGTGAATTTAGCAATGAAAGGAGTTGCTACAGCATTAACAGAAGCTTGGACTACAAATAGAAGACACTTTAGATATTATCTATCTTGTGTAGAAGTATTTATGGAAGACAAATATGTAGGAGAGTGGCTACGAATTGGTCAATACCTTAGTACATTGACAAAGAGAGACAAATGGTTAGATGAGTTTAAGAAGATAAAGAGGAAAGCCTATGGGTTTTTCTTAAAAGATGGATACTTATGGAAACATGCTAAAAAGAAATAGGATATGCCATTGCAAGTTTTGAGTGACAGAGCTTCACAAGTAAATGTTATGTAAGAATTTCATGAAAGCTTGTGGGCTGGCCATAGAGGTGTTTGGGGTACTTTTGCAAAGATCAAAGAGAGATATTGGTGGAAAGGTATGTATAAGGATGTTGCTCACTTTGTGGAAACATGTATGACATGTCAAATGTATTCATCTGTGAGACATCGGGATGGATTGCAACCCACATATCCCTTATCTCTTCATTTTAAGTGGGTGGTGGATTTAGTCACGATGCCCACAGGTCTTTGGCAATGAGATATCTTGTACTTGCCCATGAAGAATTAACTAATCAAGTGGAAGGGAGAAATATACCTACTAAGACAACGAATGCAGTGTGTACTTGTCTCTTAGAAGAGATATTTTGTCGGTATGATTGTGTAGGAAAACTTACAGCAGATAGGGGTGAGCTGGATGGAGATGAAGCTCATGATTTCTTTACATGGTTGGAGATAAAACTTGCTTTAACTTTAGCTTATAACCCTAGAGGAAATTGCAAAGGTGAAAGAGTTCATCCACCTATCGTGAAGGCATTGGCAAAAGCATGTGGAGAGAAGGTAAAACAGTGGCCACAATTGGTCCCTTATGCTTTGTGGGTTGACTGAACAACTCACAGTGTTGTTACAGGATATATGCCTGCTAAGTTGATGTATGGTCAAAAACCTATCATATTGATAGAAGAGATGTGTCACATGGAGTGTGCTACCTTGGGAAGAGGAGTTGAATCGAGAGGAGTTGTTGGCCTTACGTATTAAACAGTTGGAAAGAAAGTCAGAAGACATAGAGGTAGCAGTTGCAAAGCTAAGGGTAGCAAGGATACAGAACAAGAAATGGTTTGACAAAAGATATAGATTGAGGCCAAGAACCATACAAGATGGGGATTGGATATTGGTTTATGATAGCTGTTTAGACAACCAACATAGTGCCATGCGCAAAGTTTCCAAAAGATGGTTTGGACCCTATATGGTAAGATAGGTGTTTGACATGTGTTTGATAATGCTATTTATGCATTAAATGAGCTGGATGGGATAACCATAAAACTTCTAGTAGCAGGGAAAAGAATCAAATATTTCAAGAGGCAAGAATCTACTACCTATGAGTTGCCAGAATTGGAAGAAAATAGTGGCCATGATACAAGGACTAGCCAGGAAGATATGGAAGATGAAGAAGCAAAGGATATGGTTGTAGAGGATGAGGAGGATGTTGAGATATTTGCAATCACACCTACTTTAGTCCCTTTGTGAGGAGCTGTGAGGGATCAGGACCAAAATCCCATATGCACAGTAGGAGAATGTACCACCACTCAAATCCTATAAAGCATTGTACTTGCATTCTTTTTCTAATGCAATGATAGTACTCTTTTCTTTCTGGTAAAGTGTCATGTCACTGTCAATACATAAGATTGTGTTTATGAGTCCAAGTGTCGATCTTGAAACCTAATTCACTTGTGTAACAATTTGTCCTAGTCAGGGTCAATGTCTTCATGAGTTTCTTTTTCCTCTTTCAATCTCCATAGCTTCCGCATCTGCCATGCTCTAGATCTCGCGTATTTCACATGGTATCAGAGCTCAGTTGAGCATGGACCAACTCTCCTTTCACTCCTCTTAGCTTCTTTCCATCTCTACTCAGCTCAGTTTGAGTATTGGACCCTATCTCCAATTTGATTTGCATTCCTACCTTCAATGAAGCTTCCATGGCAGCCATAGCCAACAGCACCCTGTTAGCTTAAAGCTTTCATATCTCTCTCCATAGGCCAAATATCTTTGATCTTCCTTCTAGAGATGTGTTTCTCTACTTCTAGAGCTACTCCTTGGCACCTCAATCATTGAGATTGGGCAATTATAGCCTCAGCATTGCCTCTTTTTAGAGTTGCTGCCATAACTGTGTCTGTGGACAACACCTACCTACCTTTGTTGGAGCAGCCATATCTCATCAACCAAGCCATATCTCTTTGAGATTTCTTCTCAAGAGTTGTTCTTCAGGTCCAGGCACAACTTCTTGGCACAAAAATCAAGGAGATTGATGCACATCATGCCCGACATTTGCATTTTTTTGAATCTAAGCACAATTTTGATAGTGGCCACTTTGAAAGCTTAGATCTCTCAACTCGAGAAAAATGAGTACAAACCCTTTTAGGGGGAGTTAGACCCATTAGTGAGGGTCCTCAATATCAAAGGGTTGAGTAGATTCAATCTATGGAGCTCATGGGAGCTCATTTACCAATCGCTGGTCCCTGTTTTGATAGGACAGCCACAACCAAACTTCATCAAGCTTAAAAATCTCATCATTTTCTCTCTTCTGCCACCCCACTAGAACAACCCATTGCCACTCAAACTTGAAGGTCCCAACATCAAATCAAGAAGGGGAAGATCTAGATTTGAAAGAACTTGAAGGATTTTTGCAGGTTTGAAAGACTCAAGGAAGAAACATAGTGTCTATTGACACTCATTTTTAGTGATCTAAACACTTGTGTCTCTTGACACATCTCAACCAAGTCTTCTCCTGCTTAAATTTGATAAGCCTGAAGCTGATTTGCTGCTGGTCTCTCAAATCAAACATGGGCAAAGATTCTCCAACTGCCCATTTCAAAGGAGTCAGGTTTCATACCTGGAAGACCCTCATCAAACTGATCCTGATGAAGAAGGGCCTTTGGGCCATTACCACTGGAAAAGAAAAGAAGCCTCATGATGCAGATCTTGCTATCACTTGGCAAAAGAACGATGATAAGGCTCAAGCCATTATAAAACTAGAGCTAGATGACTGTTATATCCACCGTGTGGATAACTGTGAGACTTCACAGGATACATGGAAGAGCCTTGACACTTTGTTCGATGCACATTCTAAATCATCAAAGTATGGTCTCCTGATTGAGTTTTTTAGGCTTGAAATGAAGTCTAGCACATCACTTGCCACACATCTAAATTACATGGAAGGAATTCTAACCCAACTTGTAGGAATCAACATTAAAATGGAAGAAGATGTTTGCATCGGTGTTCTACTTAATAGTTTGCCTCTTGAATATAATAATGTATCAACAACTCTAATTAATATGCCAAGCCTTGAACTTGTTGATATCTAGGCATCACTGTTAAAGGAGAAAAAGAAGCTAAAAACTAAGGAAGAACCAAGTACCTCTAGAGATGAGCATACATTATATGTTGGCAACAGGTACAAATGCAAGAAGGATCAGCTCTTCTATGATTTCTACAGAAGGACCAGACACACTGAGAAGTTTTGCCATTCCAGAAAGAGGTCCCAAAGGCCTATCTAGTTGCAGTCAAAGAAGAAGAAGAAAATGGAGAAAAGGAAGACGAAGAAGAAGACCACCACGAGAAGGACAAACCTCATCAGTCCTTCTATTCAAACAGACTTTTTTAGCTGTGTATTTCCTAGCCCTAATGCCTCAGACATAAACTTGTAAACTCCTCAGTTATCCTTGTACTGCAACCTCTGTACACTTTGTGAGGCCCTTGCTATAGCCTCTGGATGTCCATTATGTTTGTGGTACCCACACATAGCCTTTTCTGTGATAGCCTCTCGTGTTTTTCCATGTTTATGGTGTGCCCACACTTTGCATGTGTTGCTTTCACTAAAGCCTCTACACACTTTGTACTTTTGGTTGTGATTGAGGAGGGGTGTTGAGATATTTGCAATCACACCTACTTCAGTCCCTTTGTGAGGAGCAGTGAGGGCTCAGGACTAGAATCCCATATGCACAGTAGGAGAAAGTACCACCACTCAAATCCTATAAAGCATTGTACTTGCACTCTTTTTCTAATGCAATTATAGTACTCTTTTCTTTCCAGTAAAGTGTCATGTCACTATCAATACACAAGATCGTGTTTATGAGTCCAAGTATCAATCTTGGAACCTAATTCACTTGTGTAACAATTTGTCCTAGTCATGGTCAATGTCTTCATGTGTTTCTTTTTCCTCTTTCAATCTCCATGGACATCACGGGCGGGGCGGGGCCGGGGCGGGGCGGCCGGCGGCGGGCGGCCGGCCTGGGCGGGGCCGGGAGCGGGGAGGGCCGTGTGGAGCAGCATGAGGCGGTGCGGTGGCGGCGCTGGGCGTGGACGACGAGGCGGATCAAGAAATTTGGAGTGCATCGTCATTCGAGTTTCTTATTGATCTAGAGAGTCAATGTGATCTGAGTCGTTATAGTGCTAGTGTCTATGGCATGGATGGTTCAAAAATATTAGATTTTTGGACAATTTTAGCATATTTTTGATATTTTGAATATTATTTATTGTAAATATCCTAAAAAACTAGGAAAACTTTGAGAATAGGGTGGTATGCAAAAAGCAAGTTGCTTTTTCAGCCAATTTTGGATTTTTCATGAAAAAGAATGATGGGAGAAATCGCACACATGGTGATCATAGTTCATAGGCAGAAAACAACACTCTGAATAGGGAGAATAAGGAGTAATTTGAGAGATATTTGATCAGGTGTCCTGAAGTTTTACCCCCCTTTCGGAGTCAACGAAACCATCAAATCTAGGTTCCAAGTAGCAGAGAGGAAGCTGTTGTTTGATGCACATTTTTGGTCTACGAGGGAGCTCCAGGAGATCTAATGCTTGGAGATTGTTTTTGAGTAGTGCCAGACAAGGAACTTTAGGTTCTGTCAATACATAGTGATTTGATTCATTGTGCTTTGTCTTTAGCTTGTTTACCTCTGCTCTATTCTTTTTCTTCTCTTCCATCTCCTATTCTCTACTTCCTTCTATCTCTGATCCCTGGTGGATACAACCTTTCGACAAAAAACCCCTTCGACAAAGGTACAACAGAGGTGTTGACATCTGGGAACTCCTCTCCAAATGGTGGAAACTCCCCTTCATCTAGGGTGCCAATTCCTCCTGCTTTACCACCATCATTCTGCAACAAAAACCCCTACTCTTGTCTTGCCAATAGATTTCTTAATTCTTTGGGCCTGCTTCACATCAGGATAACATTTGATGAATGTGGATAATTCTCTGACATATATGCAAAAATGCAAAATTAAATCTTTTGACTACATCATTCTACTTCAAGCAGCCTACCACTACTTCAAGTCTTGACAAAATTTTAGATCTTACTTCATACATGAAATTTTGCTTCATATAGGAACTTTGCTTCATGCAAGATTTTTTCTTCATATAGGAACTCTTCTTCATGCAAGAAATACAAAATTTTGGCCTCCATATTTGCCATTTTTGTTAGTATTTTAACATAGAGAAACAAGGAAGCAATAGTAGGATTGCCAAAGTGTTACTGTCGAATCTATACAGAATGAATAATAAGACAAGCATTGCTAGGTATAGAAAATACCGATACTTGTATTAGAAAAATCATAAGAAACTCAACTATAATATAAAAAAAATATGTGAACACATACTTCATCACTAATACTCAAAGAATAAAAAATAGAACATAAGGAACATGGTGGAAATAGAGCAAAGACATAATGAATGATGGTGCCAACTGTCAAATCTGATATATCATGATAAGAATCCACCATACATAGGTCATGAACATCAAAGATGATCCAAAAAATGAGAACGTAGTTGCCTCATCAAGCCACATCAAAAACTACCACCATAACTTCGCGAGGCATCTAAGGGTTGCCTCACACACAGAACTAATATGACTAAGGTACTAACCATACTAAGGGCAAACATATTGTATGAAGTGTGAACCCATGGCTAACACATCCCAACTGTCTACAAACTGATTTTATTTCTTCATAAAGCACCACCAAATATGTGCAAATCCTACTCAATGTAGAGTGGCAAATTGGATCTTTTCACCATTCATCCTGAAACAATATCAAAGTAGGCTTCTAATTTAGCTATTCATTCTTCAAGTTTGGATAAGGATGAAGATTGATCATTGTACTTGGATAGCAATATCTTGTCTCTAAGTTCTTGTTCATTGTAATTAGCTTGTCCATTATAGAGTTCATGATTTTGATAACCCATAAGGCCATTATTACTTGAGTAGTTTTTGTTATAAGAGGCTACGGTTTTATTGTACAAATGGGTGGTCTTCGAGGATTAAAATTTACCCCACTAATATATTCCAAATATGTCCTTCATTCCAAGAGGAAGGTTCTCTAAGAGGGAATCCCTAATCTAAGGTACATGCTCCTCTAGAGCCTTATTTTTATCCTTAAGCCTTGTCATTATGGTACAATCTTGTAGACTGATGTCACTAAATCTACTATATTTTTTCTAGAAAACTCTTTGAAAAATTTATTAATTCAAATTAAAGCTTACATCTCCCTCTTCAAAAAAGCACTACTTCTATGATTTGGTTTAGTATAGAAATATTTCCATCCACTCAAAGTTGACTAAAAAATTCTATCCTAGACTTGGAATTGTCCCTATTTGAATAGACCTTTGGGTGACCTGTATACTCAATTCTGGCATTATGTGTGGATCATTGTTTAGATTGAAAGCACAATGTAGAGCACCAAGGAACCTATATATAAAACTATAGGAGGTTTAAAATAACTTACAACACCTCTATTTTAGCCTAGAGATGCCATGATTCTCACTATAACCCTTGTAACAACCTATGTAACATGTGATGGAGTGAGGGATTCCCTACAAACCATTGTAGGAGTTAAGAATGGACCTAATTATTTAATGATAAAATTTTCTTGATTTCTCCACATTCTTGTACTTGTGTGAGGGATAACAATGCATTTTTGGTTCACTACATGGGTTATGAAACTTGATGATTTTTCTCCTCAAGTCAGGTTGTGCATCCCTTCAAGATCCTAGATACAAGGGAGGGTCACCTTTGTTTTGTCTTGTATCTCCCTCTATATCCACTTTTTGGTTGTGGTAATTTGAAATCATTCTAGGCTAATTAAAAAACATGATATGCATGGATTGGAATCAAAGCTTTTAGCTTTCCATGAAATGCAATGGAGATTGAGATGAAAAGGAAAATAGGATGGGGAGTAGGGATTTATTGGGGGTAGATACTGACTCACTTCTACCCCTTAAGCTTTACAATGGATTTTCTTATTTCTCAAGGAGCAAACACAACCACATTGATCAAGATTATGAGTTAGAGTGAATAAATTAACTCTAGTGAATCGCCATGATCAAATCCCAATCTACTTGTAGAGATTAAAGGAATAGAAGGACATTCAAGCAATAAGATGGCTTCAATTTCATGATAGAAATTAATTCTTAAGTCTCCTTTATAGATGGATATAGACTCCACAATGGGATTAAAGAAGAGACAACAATAATCAAGAGAGTACCTTATAGTAAGCTTAATGTAGAATGACTTCAAGAGCCAATGTAGATATAGCTATAAACTAATGTAGACTCCTCCTCAATAATCTCAGATTACTCTCCAATGATTAATGAGTAGAAATTTCTCCATCAAGCATGAAAGCCCCAATTTATAGCTCCCATAATACATTTCGTAGCTCAAGAAGGTCCAATATCAGTCAATGTCAAGCCACAATCACTTGAAGGTCAAAGAAGATCAATAATAGAAATCATTTAGCTATCTTGAGTGCTTGGAAATAGAAGATTAAAGCATTTCTAAGAAAATCCCCAAATTCTCCCCCATGGAAGATTCTTGAGGTCCAATAAGCTTCAATACTCCAAATCTTGCAAGAATCTTGAAGAAACCTTGCTATCGGTGAGGTCCAAGAGTTAAGGGATGCAAAAGTTGTCTAAATTTGAGAAGATATGATGATTTTCAATGGCTTGCACTTCTAGAGTTTCAAGAGAGCGAGATCCTTGAATAAGAAATCCTCCCTTGGTCAATGGAGTATCAAAGATGATGGCAATGCTTCAAATCATTGAGTAGAAGCTTTACACAAAGGCATGTGATGATTTTGTCACAAGAATAGAGCTATCAAAACAACAAAATCTATGCTAGATATTCTTGGTTGTTTCCTACCATAGCTCCTATAAAACTTATCAAGATGGTATACTATATGAAGCTTATGATGCCGAGAAGTACCATTAATTCTTGAAGAAAAATGAAGATTATGAAGTAGAATGGATATCTCAAGCTATAGGTTTCATGAAAGCTTGAGAATTGAAGAAGGAAAAGTTCTTTTCCAAAGCATAATTGTGGTTTATCTCCAACTTTGTTGATATCTCCCATAGAAGTCTTCCATGAGGCCTATCTTCTTCATGTGAAGAACCATTAGTCAATGCAATGCCCTATATAAGGTCTATAATTGTTGTACCTAAGTGGATATGGATTTTTTGAGTGAAAAATAGGAGAATTATGATTGAAATGTAACTAGAATTGGACCAAAGACATGCTTTGATACCAATTGTCAAGAAGGAGAATTGAGAGGAGAGAGAAGAGTACAGAAGAGAGAGAAATATGAGAGAGAAAGATTAATGAGGAGAGAGAGAGAGAGAGAGAGAGAGAAGCTATGAAAGTTGAAGAGAAGGTGAGATGAAAGACACTTTCTTGATTATTACTGAATGGTGGAAAAATATAGAAGTCTCTTACATCTTATCTCGAGGAAGTAACTCATAAATATTTGTATGTATCACATGAGTTTAAAATAAAAGTTTTTAAAATTTACAAATTTAATATATTTTTTACATATTGAAGGGTATTATATAAAGGGGTTACTTATAGATAGAATAAAAAATGATTGTGTTTTATTCAAGAAATATTCACAAATAAATATATTTATAAATAGCCCTTGAATATATATGATGTAGAGGATATATTAATAGTGAATCCCCGAATCATCTTATACCTAGTTAATGCGATTTGTATTTTTATTTTTTTCCAAAGATTAAATCTTCCTAATCCTTTACATAAGTCCGATTCTCCAAGACCATGTACTTAAAAAATTTCAGCTTGTTGACTTGGTTCAAATGACATTTTTATGATTGGCATAAAGATAAAAGAATGTCTAACATCACAAGATCTGTAAAGAAGAAGATGCATAACAAGTTAAGTACAAACTTAGATACATGCATGAGATTATATGTTTCTCAATGCTCAATAGAGAAATTTGTGTACGATCAAGCTTTAGCATGTTGAATATCAAGTAATGCTTAGGAAAATCATTTGGATATCAATATAAACTCGAGATAAACACTAGCACCACTAGCAAAAAAAATTGAATGCAACAATGAAGTATTATGGCAAGCTTGAGACATTCAAGAAGTTAATTTTTAAAAAAATTACCTAGAACAACAAACTTTTTGTGCATACGATATGTAAGGCAATATTGCAATCTAGTTGAACAATACATTATCCATAGAAGTTTTCCCTCATCAAAAAGTTGAACTTTGATTGTTGTGTATTTTTCTATTTACTTCAATCATAATGTTTTATTTCCATTAAAATTTCAAAATCATCTTTTATAATAAAAATGTATAATTATATGTTTAAAAAACTATAATTTTCTTTATTTAATAACAATTTGCCTCACTTTTTGAGGTCTTCATTTAGAGCTTTGCCACATATTCTATATCATGAAATATATGTAGAATTAAAACATCCTTGATGGATATTGATATCACTTGGACAATTATGCATGTTGTTGGACATTGTTGGTGAAAGTCAACCAAAGAGAGAATAAAATTAGGATGAAATAAGGGATATCCTTTTAATTATTAGACAATAAGACAATGTAAAATGCTATGCCAACAACAATCACACACAATGTAACAATGTAGATCATAAAATATGCTTTGCTTTTATAATCGAGTTCTACATATAGTATTAAGTAATTAATTTACCAATTTCTCAATATTGTACTCAATTCCATGTGCATACTTTTGAAAGTATAAAAAAGATATAACCCATCCAAATTGTGTTAAAGCACCTATTTTTAAGAGATTTGACACCTATAAGATAAAATTACTAGGAATATGTTTGACTTTATTGTTCCGTCTTATAAGTGACTTGGATACATGTAAAATATTACTTTTGGTGGTTTGGAGAGAGATTTTAGACTAAACTAAGTTTATGGAGACATGATGATTAATGATCTTATTTGTATCTAGAATATTGGACTTTTGGAATTTATGGAAATTTGTAGTACCTATCAATACAATTGACATATTTTCAGAAACAATATCAAGTTCCTCCAAACATATTCATTCATTAGATGCATCATAATAGTTTTTAGGGCTATTACTGGATCAAATGACTTTGATTTGTCCACTGAGACATGAACTTATTCATTTTCATGCATTTATCATGTAGTACTAATATAAATTTTTTTCCATGAACTTAATACTTTCATGAATCTGAAGGTGACATGCATATTTCTTAGCACTTTGATGACCTCTTTACATCATGTATTATGATTATTCTAAAGATATACTTCTAATTTATCTTTTGACAATTGCACTTTTTTATAGGGAAATAACAAGTGTTTTTACAAATCTAACTAAAGTGGTATTAGGACAAGTATGTTCACTCATCTTACAATTCAAAAACCTCTAGTTAAAATAAATTCTATACTCAAATATGTTGTCACTTCAAGTACAATGTTTTGTAATTAGAATAGGAACTTTTAAGTAGTCTATGAAGTATGAGCACCACATTGTTAAATAGTTAGCCCATAGTAAAGCTAATATACATACAGAGAGCAACCTTTGAATAGAAATCTTGACACATGCATGTAGTATGAATGTGCTTACCATAGTCTCAAAGTATCAATTTGTAGATTTTACACAAGATATTTTATCCATGTTTCTTAAGTTATTGTGCTCTTTACTATGCTCAGTATCTAAAGAATAGTCCATTAGGATGTTCTTGTGAGCACACACAATTAACATGAGATACCTAAAAAATCTTCACAATGAAAAACTAGATTCTTTATAGACTTAGTCAATGATCGACTCACCTTTGCAAAGCGACACTTCAAAGTGTCAAAATATAATAAGAGTAGACAAAACAAAAGGATTCTCCATGATATTTTGGCATCTATAAAGGTTGTTTACATAATTAAATGGATAATGTGAGCCTTTAGATATTTCTATTAAAGTTAGTTTGTCTCCTATCAAAATACTTAAATCATTGTGTATGAGACAAGAGTGTACTTTGATATGTAGCTATATAACCCTCACTAGTACCATATTCTACAAAAAGTAAGGATGGGTCTAAAATTTAGGCCTCAAATTTTTTACATGCATTTCTTGTGTGCTTTATGAATGACAATTCCTTTAGGTTTTGATCATGTTGCTTATTTTCACTGACTATTAGCTATCAAATTTGGATTGTGAACATTTACTTATTTTAAAATTGAGTAATAGCTATCAAATTTAGGTTTTGAATGGAAATTTTAAAAATATTTGATACTTAGCTTCTTTATGTATGTCTAACATCAAAACCATATGAAGTTCCATGACCATAAGCTTTAAGTAATTTCCTTTCATCTCATCCTTGTAAGTGTATTAAATATTAATATGTTCAAAAGTTTGTGTTGCTCTATAATACCAAATGAATTCTATTTTTTCAAAAATTGTACAATATAACATAGATTACACAAGTATAGAACATACATGTGTCTATATTTACTAAAGATATAAATGCATATGGCATTTTGTGTTTCACTTGTTTGGTAATGTGGAGGGAAAAGTGTTTTTTGCAAATAAGTATATGACAGATTACAAAAGTATTTAATATGCATGTAAACTTATGGCATACATATGTGTATGCATACTAATACATGCATATTATGCATGTATACATATTGTGTTTTCATACATATATGTGATTTCATAAATGTGTGGATACATTTGTATGTTAGAGTTCAAGCTTGAAAATAGTAGTTTGATGACAAAGTTAGATCAATTTGGCCTAAGGAAAGTTATTATTTTGGTTCTCTTATTTGACTTGGTATGGATTTATAATAATGATGATGGATCTATCAAGAAAAGGACAGGAGAGAGAGAAGAAGAGTGTGTGTGTGTGTGTGCAGAAGAGAGAGAAATATTGCAAGAAGAGACAGAAAGAGAGTGACGAGGAGAGAGAAATACTAGAAAAGGAGAGAGAAAGACAGAAAGAGAGAGGAAGAAGCCATGAAAGCTTGGAGAGAGAGGTGAAGATAAAAGGAGACTTGTATTATAATCTGATGGACTCAAATCAAGTCCCTAACGTCTTATATACCAGCCACTGTAGCTAGTGTTTCCCCATTATTAAATCCCCCTCTCTTACATTCCATCTCCACCCGAAGGTTTTTGCCCTCAAAAACAATTTGGGCACTTATGATAACTAGGCAACAGGAGCAGATAAGAGTACTACTCTACTGCATTATTACAGGGATATACTAATGAATGAAGAGGTACTATTGCGTATGATGGGTCATTGGGGTGTATACGATACATGGGCCTTATTGGAGAATTATAAAAATGAATTTTGACCCACATATCTTGAGTAAATGTGAACTGCAGACAGCAGACAACAAGCTGTTTACTACAGGGCCCTACTATAGTAAATATGTCATAACTTTCTGTAGGAAACTCCCATTGGGGTGTGCCATATGTCAAAACGGAGCTCTCGAGGAGTACTTTCATCCCATGTATGATGTCCTATCCTGTCCATAGTATAAAGTAAAATATGCTTTGAAACAAACAGATGTTTGCAGTCAATCTGAGAGAAAACAAGGCCATAGTTAGTTAGATATCAGCCAAATTTGCTTCTAGTAGGTCTAGGAACTCTTCCAAAATTGAATTTGGCCTCCAAGCAAATTCCTCAAGTGGTAAAACTTGCCACTTAATCAAGTATTCCATGATGGAGTGAGAGCGAAGCTTCTTTTCCCTTTATGCTATGACTTGCTTGGGTATGTATTGAATGATGCCTTCTTCATCTATCGGTGGTAGCTCCTCAACAAAATCCATGAAGGGCTTCAATTGACTCACATGGAAAACATTATGAATCTTCATGGATGGGAGCAATGCCAATTGATACGCCAAGTCTCCCACTCTTTTGACAATCTAGTATGGCCCATAGAACCTGTGAGCTAACTTATTGCTGGACCCATCCTTAAGGGTGGCATATCTGGACTTGGGCACCTTCAAAAGTACCAAATCCCCTTCTTGGAACTCAACATCCCTTCTTTTGTCATCAGCATAAAGCTTCATTCGATTCTGAGCTTTCTTCAAGTTGACTTTACACTGCTGAAGTAAGGCCTGCATTCTATCCAACTCCTCCTTGCTTTGTGGGTTTATTTTATCATTGAAGATAACCATGGGGAGGGGCACCTTATAGCCATACAATGCCTCAAATGGTGAAACTCCAATGTTAGAATTTGTAGATTTATTATAGGCAAACATAGCCAAATGCAACCATGAGTCCCAAGCATGCTGCACATCATGACAGAAATGCCTCAAGTAAGTTTCCAGTCACTTGTTAACCCTCTGTGTCTAGCCATCGGTCTGTGGATGGTAAGAAGTGGAAGGGGCTAGCTGAGTACCCATAGAGCTAAAATGTGCCTGCCAAAAGTTACTCATGAGCTTAGCATCCCGGTCATTCACAATGACCTGTGGTAAGCCATGTAATCTGAAAACATGTTCCATGAAGCATTATATTGAGTTTTTGTAGGAATGAAATGGGCTGCCTTTGTGAGTCTGTCCACAACTACATAGATGTTGTTCCATCCCTTTTTGGTCACCGGAAGACTGGTAATGAAGTCCATAGTAATGTGTGTTCATTTTCCTTCAGGCATAGGCAATGGCTAAAGTAAACTAGCTGGTTTTAAGGTGTTGTCCTTGTTTTGCTGACATGGCATGCAGCTCAAGACAAAATCTTTTACATCCTTCCATAGGCCCTTTCAAAGAAAGCTGTTAGCAATCTTGTCATAGGTTTTAAATATGCCCAAATGACCAACTATAGGTGAGGAATGCATCTCTTGCATGATTTTTTGCTTGAATGGAGAAGTGTATGGGATGGCAATCCTGCCCTAAAACCATAAGAGACCATTCTCAAGCTGATATGGAGAGTTTTCTTCCACATACCCTTGCTGTAATTTCTAGAAAATGTGGCTAAAATCAGCATCTAACAAATAGGCCTCCTCAAGCTCTTCTATCCAATCATTATGAAGTTCCATGATGGCCGAAACTTTACAACCCACATTCTAGATAATGAATCAACAACTACATTGTCTTTTCCCCGCATATGTGTAATGTCAAAGTCATAGTTCTACAATGTAGCTACCCATCTACGTTGTTTGGGGGTAAGATTAGACTAAAAGAGAAATACTTGAGGACCCTATGGTCACTCTTGACCCTAAATATGTTGCCATACAAGTAGTGGTTCCATTTCTTAATGGCATGAAGGATGGCCAACATCTCTTGGCCATATACATTCATGGTCATCTCATTTTAAGCAAGTTTGTGGCTCTCAAATGCTATAACCCCATGCTCTTGTAATAATATAGCCCCTATGCCTCTGCCACTGGCATCACACTGAATGGTGAATTCTTTCAAAAAATCTAGGCAAACCAAGATGGGAGCTAAGGTAAGCAATTCCTTGAGCTGATTAAAGCTCTTATCTGTTAGAAATGCGGGATCTAGAGCATGACATAACCGGAAGCTATGGAGGATGGAAGGAGAAGTGTAGACTCATGATGGAATGGACACTGTTTGTTACACAAGTGAATTAGGTTCCAAGATTGAGACTTGGACTCATAAACACAATCTTGTGTATGTGGACAATGACATTGACACTTTACTGAAATGAAAAGAGTACTATCATTGCATTAAGAAAGGAAGCAAGTACAATGCTTTATAGGAAAGTAGGAAACTGCAGTAGGCACCATTGTGCATATGGGATAAGTTAGCCTGCATGTCCTTGACCCTGAGACTCCATACAAAGAGGCTGTTTGAGTGTGATTGCTGATTCTCAACACCCCTCCTCAATCACAACTAGGAAAGGCACAAAGTGTGTAGAGGCTGTAATGAGAACCACTTGCAAAGTGTGGGCATACCACAAACATGGCAAAACACCAGAGGCTATCGCAGAAAAAGCTAAGTGTGGGTACCATAAACATGGTGGACATCCAGAGGCTGTAACAGGGGCCTCACAAAGTGTACAGGGACTGTAATGCCAAGTTACATAAGGAGTTTACATAGCTTATGGCAGGAAGCATTAGGGCAAGGAAAAATACAAGGCTATTAAAACAGTCTATCAGAATTATGAGAGTACAAGGATTGATGAGTCTGGTCCTTCCGATCCTGGTGATCTTCATCTTCTTCTTCCTTTGCTTCATTTTCTTCTTCTTCTTTGACTGCGACTAGATAGGCCTTTTGGGATCTCTTTCTTGCGTGGCAGAACTTCTCGGTGTGTCCGGTCCTTTTGCAGAAGTCACAAAAGAGCTGATCTTTCTTGCCTTTGTACCTGTTGCCAACATATAATGCATGCTCATCTCTAGAGGTACTTGGTTCTTCTTTAGTTTTTAGCTTCTTTTCTTCTTCTAACAGTGATGCCTGGATATCAACAAGTTCAGGATTTGGCATGTTGATTAGAGTTGTTGATACATTATTATATTCAGGAGGCAAGCTCTTAAGTAGAACACCGATGCAAACATCTTCATCCATTTTAATGTTGATTCCTGCAAGTTGGGTTAGGAGTCCTTCCATGTAATTAAGATGTGTGGCAAGTGATGTGCTGGACTTCATTTCAAGCCTGAAGAACTCAATCAGGAGACCATACTTTGATGATTTAGATTGTGCACCGAACAGGGTGTCAAGTCTTTTCCATGTATCCTGTGAGGTCTCACAGTTATCCACATGATGAATATAACTGTCATCTAGCTCCAATTTGATAATGGCCTGGGCTCTGTCATCATTCTTTTGCCAAGTAGTTGCAAGGTCCGTGTCCCGAGGTTTCTTCTCTTTGCCATTTGTGATGGCCCAGAGACCCTTCTTCATCAGGATGAGCTTGATGCGGGTTTGCCAAGTGTGGAATCCGACTCCTTTGAATCGAGCATTTGGCGAGTCTTTGCCCATGTTAGATTTACGGGAATAGTAGCAAATCAACTTCAGACTTTATTAGATTTGAGCAACAGAAGAATTGATTGAGAGACACAAGTGCTAAAAAGCACTAACTGAGTGTCAATGAATACCAAATCTGCAGAAGTCTTTTACTCCAAGTGATCTTCCCCTTCTTGATTTGATGCTGATGCCTTCAGATCTGAGTGACAGTACTTTAACGAACTTCAGAGAGTATTGCTCAGTGATTAAAATCACTGTTGATAACTTCAGTGAGAGAAACAGTGAAAAATGTCAAGATTTTGAAGCTTTTGGCTATGGTGGAATTAGGGTTTCTGAGACAGGGGCCTGGTTTTTTTGCTGATTGCAGGAGCTACAGTGCATCATTTTCAAAACTTTTTACATATCTAGGAAGCTTATGTCATGGGCTACCAAAACCCCATGGAGATTGTCAACATCGTGGTCAGTATGCAGCGCGCAGGTGCCGCGAACAGAATCGGCGCAGATCTGGACAGCGAGGTCGAATTTGAGCAATGCTGGAGCTGTAGATCATCAATGTTGGTGTTTAAAGTGACAGGAAGCTGCGCCCTGAGCCAAGGAACATTTCTCCAGAAGAAATCGTGTTGAAATTATGCCTGGTTGAAGAGTTATGGAAGCTCCAAGCAAGGTAGGTCCTGTCTGGCTATGGCAGACACAGAACAGAGATTGGGGATTTTCACAATGCTGAGCTCTAGATGGTCCAATGTCCTGGATTGATGTGATACAGGGAAGCTTTATGAGTTGAGGAATACTTTTCCAGAAGGAAGCTCCAAGAGATTTGACCTGTGGAGTGAGATATAAGCAGTTCAATCTGACAAGGTGCTGCTGGCTATGGCTGCCATGGAAGCTTCAGTGAGAGTAGAGCTGGGAGATGAAGTCATGAGCTGACATTGAGCTAGATGGAGGTTCAGAAGAATCAAGAGAGGCTAGACAAGCAATCCCATGCCCAACTGGGCTCTGATACCATGTTAGAAATGCGGGATCTAGAGCATGACATAACCGGAAGCTATGGAGGATGGAAGGAGAAGTGTAGACTCATGATGGAATGGACACTGTTTGTTACACAAGTGAATTAGGTTCCAAGATTGAGACTTGGACTCATAAACACAATCTTGTGTATGTGGACAATGACATTGACACTTTACTGAAATGAAAAGAGTACTATCATTGCATTAAGAAAGGAAGCAAGTACAATGCTTTATAGGAAAGTAGGAAACTGCAGTAGGCACCATTGTGCATATGGGATAAGTTAGCCTGCATGTCCTTGACCCTGAGACTCCATACAAAGAGGCTGTTTGAGTGTGATTGTTGATTCTCAACATTATCAGCTATGGCATCCCAGAAAAAGGCCTCTTTCTTAAGCCTATCTGCATCAAGGGAGCTGCAATAGTGGCATAATGTCTAATGAATGTGCAATAGAATGATGAGAGATCAAAAAATCCTCTAAGTGAAGTGGTATTTGCAGGTGTGGGCCAGTCTTTTATACACTGCACTTTCTTAGGATCAGCCGTAATTCCATCTTCGCTAACAATGTGCCCCAAGTATTCCACTTCTATTTGCATGAAAGAACATTTTGTCTCCTTGGAAAAGAGTCTATGCTGCCTCAATACATCAAACACCTACCTCATATGCCAAAGGTGATCCTTTAGTGATCTACTATAGATGAGGATGTCATTAAAGAAAACCAACACAAATCTGAAAAGAAAGGGCTAAAGTATTTCGTTCATTAAGCTCTAAAAGGTGGTCGGTGCATTAGTTAACCCAAAAGGCATAAATAAGAAAAGATAAAGCCCTCGATCAGTCCGAAATGCTATTTTGACCTCATCCCCTACCCTCATGCAGATTTGGTGACCTCAAATCTATCTTTGTAAAGTACTTAGCCCCCTTCAGCTCATCTAGCAAGTCACTATGCGTGGAATGGGATACATGTTCTTCATGGTGATATTATTAAGATCCATGTAGTCTATGCACATCTTGAAAGATCCATCCTTCTTTTTGACCAATAACACAGGGGAAGCATATGGTGAAGAACTAGACTCAATAAATTGTCCAGCAACTCTTTGATTTGTTTGGCAACTTCTTCTCTTTCACACCTAGACAATTTGTAAGGTGGATTGTTCATAGGCTTTGATTGGGGCTCCAGATCTATGGGATCATCAACCACCCTATTAGGGGGTAGTGCTATAGGTACTTGGAAGAGGTCTTTGTACTCTTCTAAAAGAGCTCTCAATGTTGAATTCTTTATTGTTGTAGTGGATTGATCTGAATTTTCTTTATTTAACTGCAATACAAAGATTTGGGACCGTCTCTTGAACTCTTTCTTGAGTTGTTTGGTAGTAATGAGTTGAAATTCACTATTATTTTGAATTCCTTGCAAGTGAATGAGCTATCCCGCACTGCCAAACTTCATATACAGCAAGGAAAAATCCATGGTTATAGTGCCCAAAATTTTCAGTAGATCACAACCCAAGACAACATCTACAAGCCCCATTTCCAATGCAATTAAATCCATTTGCTATCCAAAATTTTCAGCAAGCTAAATATGAATAGCAAGGCATACTTGAGTGCTAATTTCTTCATCCCCATTGGCAACTTACACCTTCAATGGCTGCTGTAAATCAGTGGGAAAACACTTCAGCCTATCAATGACTACTCTATTAATGAAACTACGAGTGCTACCATTGTCTACAAGTATAAACACATCCTTCCCATGATTTTTTCCCTTAATATGCAATGTATTAGGGCTTTTGGATCTTGTCCAAGCATCCATAGATATGGTATAAATAGTGACAGCAATGTATTTCAACATGCGGTTCATTCTTTCCACCCATATCCCATGATACATGACCATCGGGGTCAAAGGGAAAAGAGTTAACAGGGTCAAAGAACTCTTCTTTACCAAACTCGTCATCAGCATCATCCGTTTCAGTAGTCATCATAAAAGTATGTGCATCCTTAGGGTCCTCCTCTGAGTCCTCAAATACCAACATGATGTGAACCCGTGCCTTAGCATTTCTAAAAGCACATTTTGAGGCATGATCAGCTGTATACTTCTCGCCACACTTGAAACAAAGCCCTTTTTCCTTTCTTTCTTTATACAAATCCATGGGAATGGAATTTGGACTGTGCCAAAGGCTAAAGCATTTTTATTCTTGTTGTCCCCTTGCCTATTATCCATTTTGCTGTCCTTAAATTACTTTGTGGTCTTGAGGCATTAAAAGTGGGGTATGTGGGGATCTTCGGAGTGCTGAATGGCATGTTACCACCACCATAACTTGCCCCAAACTGTCTTGGCCTTATAGCTCCTCTTTGCTACCGAAAATGTGATTGTGTAGGTTCTCTTTGCTGCCCAAACACTAGCTGAGATGCCCCTCTTTGTTATCCATGCTAAAATGAAGCATCTCAGTGATACTTACAGCCAACTCAATAGCTTTGAACAAATCTGATGGATTTTGAGCTGAAACATCAGTCGAGAGTTGGGGATCCAGCCCATACACATACTTGTGTAACTTGACATCATCACTAATCGACTCAACATACATGGTAAGGTTGAAGAACTAATTTGTGTATTCTGTAACAACAAGACCACGATATTCAAGGCCATACCATTGGCGGGCAAGCTTTTCTTTCTCCACCGATGAGGTGCCTTGAATGCTTCCCATGAGTCTACTTGCTAATTTTCTCTTTTAATGTACATCCACCATGTATGTGCAAATCCTTCCAAGTGGATGGTTGCAAAATGGATCTTTTGGTCATCACTACAGCGCAAGATATCAAAATAATCCTCAAGCTTGGAAAGCCACTCTTCGAGTTCAATTGGAGATGACAATTGACCATTGAATTTTGAGAAAATAATATTGTCTCTTAGCTCTCTTTCATGACTAGGTGGTTGTCCCATATATGCCTGATCCATGTGGCTACCCAAAAATGAACCATTGTTAGAGTAATTTCTGCCAAAAGATGGCTGAACTTGCATAGATGGCATGGGCCCTTGTGATGGCTAGAAATTACCCCTCATTGCATTGTTCATGGGCTCCTCTTGCCTATGTGAGGGCTCTCCCTTTTTAAAAGTGCTGTTAGGGATGCCCACTCTCCACAAAATGCCTTGGGAGTCCATATTTACTGCATTCATTGATGGGCCAATCACTCTTTCAGCATGCATATCCAATCTATCCTCATGTTTCTTCCCTTTCATTTGGGATTCCATCCACTTAGTGAGTCGGGCAACAAGGGTGTCCATAGTGGTCTTCATTTGACCAATGCCTTCCATCAATTCTCTATGTCCCTTAGCATGCCTTGTCTTATGTGAACTGAGGGTGTTAGGGAGCGCGCTGAGGCTCCCCACATCATGAGAGTAATCTTTGTCTTCCACCTTAGGGTTAGTTTCATCCCTCATGGCACATGCATCCCTTATTTGTTGCTGGAGGTCATCATTTGCCTTTATTTTTCCCTTATTCCCTGCCATGGTTAGGTGCAGTCCTGTTAGACCACCTATCATTATTTTACCCATAACTTGAGCTAGGAAGCTCTGATTGACCAAATTTTTTGTTCAAGTCAGATTCAAGGATGCCCTCTTTGAGCTGAGCATAAGCACGTTGCTATAGGTTTAGTACAGAAAATTCTGTAACAGCAAATCTGTAGCTATCTTATGCAGACTTGCACCCTGTTTGAGAGCAGTAGGGGACTGTTTTGGCCTGTAAGGGATGGGTAGTGCCCAACTAAAGTGCCAAACTGATAGGGGGGTTTACTAAGGTTTGCAAACAATCTTTGGGGCCTGCTCTTCAATGTTGATACTCACTCTTTACCTCTGTAACTGGCTAAAAATATCTACAACACCCTGTAGGAATTCAATAGAGCTAAAATATGGTCCCCCATCTATTGTATGTCTGCAACCACTTCTCCCATGGCACCATACATTGCTTCAGCATACATACACATGGTCTGCACCATAATATCACTGTTGAGAATAAAAATGAGTATTCCCATGACTATGTCACTCACATATGAGCATCATACATGCACTGTTTGTTTCATTAACTGTCATAACTGCATACATGACTGCATGTGTATCTAAAGATACATCTTAGCATTGATTCTTAGACATACATCATTGCAAGTACATTAGTGGTACATCAATATGACATATACATTAGTGGCATAATCCCAAGTACATCAATATGTCATAGACATCAATGGCATCATCATGACATGCCAATTCTTGATGTCCCCAAAATATCTGTGCACCTGCAAACAAGTTCAGGCTCCGGATCACTGGGAGGTAGGCAAAGTGCCCCCCGGGCCAAGTTGTGCACTCCTTTCGGGTCTTTGATGGCAAGGGGGGTGTCACCCCTCTTTTGTCTTGCCACTTCACCTGGCATCGGGCTTTTTCCTCACCTGGAATGTACATGTCAAACATTTATTAATTAAACAATCGGCATGCTATGCATGGGAGCTTGGAAGTAATTCTTTTCATGAAGTGCATGGAATTGAATTGGGAATAGGGAAAGGGCTTACTGAGAAGTGACTGACTGCTATCTCACCTCATTTACAATGGATTTCAGAGATTAGTTTATGCTCAAACAATCATCACATCAAGAGATTAGGGTGAGGCCATCACTAAAAAATAGTGAAAATTTTCAATGGACCATTTTTAATGCAAGGAAGCCTAGGAGAGGACTGAGATTAAATTGGTAGCATGTAAGTGTTGAAACCTTTAATAAAATGCATGATTGAATACTTGAATCTTTCCCAACAATAGGCTTTTTTTTTGGCTTAGCAATAGGATGGAAATAAAAGAGAGTTCAAAAGTCAATTACCTCTTTGATTAGTGAAGAAGGGCTGAGAATCAATGGTCAATAGCTTGTTTTGGTGGAGGCTCCAAAGGAGACGAATTTCAACCATGTCAACTTAGATCTAGCCTGATGTATCTATTGGAGTTGTGGATTTTTTTGCTTCTGGATTGGTAGCATGTTTGGTGCATTCTCAAACCAGACACAATCTTCTTAATATGTAATTGTGCAATATAAGCTTGCACAAAACACAAATGCTTGACCCAATGAACACAATTCAAATAGGTGTATATGGACTATTCTCTCTTGAGACAATGATGGTGCTGTCAAGCCCCACCACACAAGCACACTAATTCACTATAATTGCAATTGATGTTATCAGCATCATTGTTTGCAATGCACTATAATTGCCACTTTTGGGTATATGTGAAGCACATAGACAAGTTGGAGAGATGGCTCTAAATGGTATCAGCTCCAGGTCTCATCAGATTATCAGATTGACAATTGAGAGCTCTCCACGGACAACTATAGATGAGAGACCAATGAAATCCTTGATTACTGTTTTGAATTTTGTTGACCTTGGAGGAAGTGGATGAGCATCTCTAACACAATCAGAAGGAACTAGACTCAAAGAGGATTGTTATATTAATCGCAGTCTCTTGACTTCAAGCACAGTTATTAGGAAGCTCAGTGAGGCAAACAAAGCTAAGCCAGGACCATATCGAGAATCAAAGTTGACACGCATTCTGCAAAATTCTTTGGGTGGAAATGTTCTTGAGAGAAAGTCTGCTGAGGCTGAAAATGAGCTTTTGAAAGTCAGAAAGGAAAGTGAGGAAAGGCTTCAGAAAGTTAAGGAGGCTGAATCAAGAATGGACAAAGTTCATGAGACTTTGCAGAGGTTGGAAGAGAAGATGTCAAATTTAGATTCAGAAAATCAAGTGCTTTTGGAAAAAAGCTCTTACAATTTCTCCAACAAATGGGCTCACCACGGAATGCATGAGACATGTTGTTCAGCAGAGAACACCAAAAGTGCACCGTCTATCAAATGGAGACCACAAGATTTGGCATGCAAGTCCAATTCAAGATTCACCTATATCATCCCTGACTATAAGGACTATAAGTCAGCTTGAGCAACAACATCAGAGATTGCTTATGGATAGACAATAGGAGAATCAAGAAGCACTACTACGATGTGTCATGCAAGACGTTGGATTCAACCATGAAAAGCCTGTTGCAGCGTATATCGTCTACAAATTTTTACTTCACTTGCAGGCATTTGAGTTTTTCCTACTACAATGCAATTTGAAACAAGTGGTGCTCCCAGTACTCCATAGCATCGTCACACTCCATCTGTTACCTTATTGGGTAGAATGACACAGATTCTCCGCTCCCCATCAAATCTAGCAAGCGTCTCAGTGAACAGTGGGCTTGGAGGTTTAGAGATACTGCGTCAAATGGAGGCATTTGAGCAAGCCAAGGCTCTCACAATATTCGTTGTTGATACCCCACAATTGAGCACAAGTGATGATCACCTCTACCATAGTCATTCTAGTGACGAATCATTTGGAAATGTCAAAGATCTATCCACAGCTTCTATTGTCTTGCTTCAAGAAATCCACAAGCTAGAGCACCTGTAGAGTGAGCTTGCTCAAGGTGCAAACCAAGCACTAGAGGCTGTCCAAAAGGAAGTTGAATGTCTTTTCTTGACTGAAGCTTGTATGAATCAAGAAGTGCAAGATCTTCATAGGCAAAAGAGAAATGAAGGGATTTTTGGAAAGCACTCCATGAAAACTTGAAAAGAATCTTAAGAAAAGAACCCTACTGTTTGAAAAAGTAACTAGGCCTTTAGTCTTCATTAAAGCTTGCAACCCTAATTTACCAAGTACCTCCAAAGATTACATGAAATTTTGATCTAAGCTTGGTCCAAGGACTCCATTAATGCTCCTAACTACTGTCCTCCTGGTCCTTGACCTCTGGGTCCTTCAGTACTCCTCCATTTTAGTGCCTGTCCCTATGTACCTGAAACTTCTTAGATTTTTAATTGAAAAGGATGGTAACTGAGCATGTAAGGAAACTAAATGGATTAGAACTAGAGTTCTGATATTACTTGTCAAGAAAGGATAGGAGAGAGAGAAGAAGAGAGTGTATGTGTGTGTGTGTGTGCAAAAGAGAGAGAAATACTGCAAGAAGAGAGAGAAAGAGAGTGATGAGGAGAGAGAAATACTAAAAAGGAGAGAGAAAGACAAAAAGAGAGAGGAAGAAGCCAACTTGATCTTCACAAAAAGAAAGAGAAAGACACTACTTTCACAAATCAATCCAAATCAAAGCCAACTTGTATCACAATTGGTTCAAAGAGAGTAAGAAACAAGGGGAAGCTAACATTTTGATCCCTCTAACCATAAGACAAAGTCTCAACTTGGCCCCCTAAAATGATACAAGGTTGGTTCTAAATTGATCTTCTTAGGATAGTAACATTTTGACCCTTCCTAATCCATTTATCCTACCATTCTGTGGGAAATGTCTTAACTTATCGAGACCACCCTACCACAAAATAGATCTCTTGAGGATTCACCCTTCCACTTCCCTTATAGGATGGAATTTATTAATTATCAATGAGTGTAACAAGTGGGATACATAGTGACACCTAGTCACACTGACCGAGGTATATAAGGTGTAAGAGTCCCAGATTAGGGCAACTAGTTATTATCAAGAACATACTCTTCACCTTCATCTCTTGCTTCCATGGCTTCCTCCTTCCTTCTCTCCTCTTTTCTGTCTTTCTCTCTCCTCTTCTAGTCTTCTTTTCTCTTCTTCTTGCTCTCTTTCTCTCTCTTAAGCTCTTCTCCTCTCTCTCCTCTCAGCTTCATTCATTACAAGTGGCATCAGAGCTTCAAGCTTTGGTCCTTTTCTTCTTTCCCCTTTTCTTCCTTTTCAAATCCCAAAAACCCTAGTTACTTAGCTTACAAGTACAGGTACAGCAAGAAGGACTACAGTTAACTTCAACTTTTTGGAGCAAGCAGGAGCTATGGCTGGAGACTCAGACATATTTGGAGATAAAACGGTTAAAATAACAGGTCATCACTTCTTTTCATGCAAATTTTAAGGGTTCCATGCCAAGTTTGGAGTCTCAAGGGTTAGAGGAGCACAAAAACTCAGCTACTTTGCTTTAGCCCCTTTCTCTCTTCTCCCAGGCAAGCTATTATAGCCAGACACTGGAGAGAACTCCTCTTTTTCCTCAGAGAAGCCATGGGAGTGCAAGCCTAAAGTCCTAGGAGCCTTCCTCACTTGCCCTTGACCAAGGGCAATATCCTTGAGAAGGGTCACATGCCAGGAGAGAGCCCAAGAAACAACTTGAAATTTGCAGTGCATTTTGTGCTATTGTTCCATGCTTTGCATGCTTCCTTTCTCCCCTACTGCCCTTTGCCACTTTGAGGCACTTGATTAGTACTCTTACCTCCTCCTTCTTGATAATCCTAACCCTAGAATCAACCTCCATGGTGGACAACAGTTGGATAGTTTGGGACTGTTTGGGTAGCCATGGATTCTTCAACTAAAGCTATCTTTGACCTTGATCCCAACCCTCACAAGCCCTTTAGCCCATGAATGACTTCTCGTACCTGGATTGACATGCATGGGAGCTTTGTGGGCAGCCATGAAAGTTTCACTTAAAGCTTTCCCTCTCTGAAGCTCAAGCTCAAGGATAAGCACGAGAGCCATCCTCATCAGTAGAAGCATTCGAATGCTGAAGTCTTCTTCCATGGATACCCCAACCAACCGGACTTGATCAATGGAGCAATTGGGCATCATGATGAGTTATGCTTTAATGGTCTCCCCAAGCATTAAAGAGGTATGTCAATCTGATCTTAATCTCTCAAATTTAGCCACTTGTTGAGCTTAATCCCTTGCTGGAGAGATTCAAGATTACATTGGTTTAGTAGCTCAATCCTCTTTCTATGCATGCTTCATATCTCTTCTTGAAATTCAGTGTATTGGCTGACATTAACCCCCATTTTGTCTTGTGATTTTGATAAGCCCCAAAATGAATGATAGCCATTGTAAATTGGGTAAGTAGCAGCTAGTGAGTCATTGGACTACCAAGGTAACCCCTATTCATTCCTTGCATCTCATGAAAAGGCCCAATGTCTCCTTTCCAATGCATCTCATGTTGATTGCTTAAATGTCTGCTATGTATACTCCAGTTGAGGAAAAAGGATGATGCCAGGCGAGGTGGTAAGACAAAAGAGAGGTGACTCTCCCTTTCCACTTAAGACCTTGAAGGGGTGCACAGCCTGGCCGGAGGGGACTTTCCCCACCTCCCGGTGATCCGAAGCCCGATACTTGTATGCAAGTGCAAGTACCTTCCATGCCGCACAACGCATCTAAGATCAATCTTTGTGAATGTGTCTATTCCCATCTAGTTTGCTATTTGTGGTCCAAGCTCTTTATTAGAAGAGAGAGGGAGAGAGACAATGTAATGGAACAGTAACCTGACCTTCAGGTCATTCATCATCTTCCATTTTTTTCATAGACTGCTAACATAACATAAGTGTATAAAATAGTACTAATGTCCGTAGGACCATTCACACTGGGTCTAAGACCACCGACTTATTTAATGTCCCACACTTTTGCTGATACAGCTAGACACAGCTAATGACGGTCATACATACTGACAGGAGAGTAATGGGAGCTTGATATTCTAACACTCCCCCTCAAGCTCAAATCATCTAATGAAATCCAAGTAGCTATCTAAAAATACTAAACTTATCTTTACTGTAAAGATATCTGCAACCTGTTCATCAGTCTTCACATGCATAAGATCTATTCTCCTTGCAAGAACCATCTCTCTGATAAAATGGTAGTGTACCTCTATGTGTTTTGTCCTGGCCTGGTATACTGGATTCGTTGCCAGGAGTACACTACTGAGATTGTTGCATAATAAGGTCAGTGGAGCATCCACCTGAATATCCAAATCAGCCATAAGCTTGAGCAGCCATGAAATCTCGCATGCTGCCAATGGAGCACCCCTATACTCTGCCTCAGTACCAGACAATGCAACCATTGGTTGCTTCTTGCTGCTCCAGTCGATCATGCCACTTCCAAAGCCAAAAGCATAACCACTCATAGATTTGCGATCATATGACCATCCTGCCCAAAAAACAGAGACCCTAGAACCTCAATGGGCCAATCTAGCCAACAAGGGTAAATAGGCCACACTGCAAAAACACATATGTGTTGCATCTGGACTGCATCTAGTCAAAGCGAAAAACAACAACATCAAGCTACAATAGCGAGAATGACTAGATACGACAATCTTGACAATAGATGCTCCTTAACTAGCACTGCACGGACAAGCCAAGACGTCAGTGGAGAATCCACCTCTGGTCGTGCAGTTGGGGACTCAAGGGCATTTGTTAGAAGGATTAAATTTACAAGCCAAGACCCGGAAGATGAAGACATAGTACCACCTGCTTATCTTGAGGTCAAACTCATAGCGAAAAGAGAGCATACTATCGATGCTCTGATTGATGAAGGAGCAGATTTTAATGTCTTGACCTATGAGGCATGGACCCTACTAGGCCAACCAGAGCTGACACCAACTAATGCAACTCTTAGCCCTTATGGGGGACCTCCACAAGCACTCATAGGGAAGTGCAATGTCCTTGCATCCATTGAAACTGAGAGCTTGCCTATCCTATTTCATGTTCCTCCAAATAGTGCTAAATATGGTAAGGAAACCCTCCTAGGAAGACCCTTCAAAAGGGTGACCAAGTGTGAGGCCGACTATGTCGCTCAGAGGATACACCTGACACTACCGGGTGTGAGGATAGTCACAATCTTTGGCAAGGGTGACCTCATCGAACCTCGAGGGAAAGGCAAGGAAGGTGCTGACGCAACAGTCAAGCTTACTAACGAGAGCAAGGACTTGTTGGAGGAGTTGATACAAGCACAGGTCGAACAACAAGAACCAGTGAGTGAGGCCATGCTTGGAATGAGAAAGCCAAGAGATAATGCCAAGGACGGGGCTTTGGACTTACAAATATCGTAGACGACCCCAAAAGAAGCCCAAGCCTTATAAACGAAGGCATCGATGGAGGGTCAGTACAATGCCGCGATGGATATCCAAATCGTTGCTATGTGCTCAAAGGTATTACGTAGGTAACCGATGGATTTGAGTACCAAAACCCCGTACTAAATCATCTCTATCAGTTGAAGACAAGATTGCATCAAAAGCAACGAAGCACAGGAGGAAATCTAAGAGAAACTCTAAGACTCGAGGCAAGAAACCAGACATGAGTGTTCGAAAGAAAGAGCCTCATCCTAGCATGCTTAATTAGCAAACGTCATGTGTAGACATTGAGCGTGCACAAGAGCCATTAGTGCCCAAAGAGCCTTTGATTTTCCAAGAGGACAACAGGCATCATAGGCATAACATTGCTCATGGCAAGGCTGACCTCTCAACAAAGTAAATGGCACAATCATCTAATAGCCTCGAGTAAATCATTCAGCCAGTGCCAAGTCTCCCTAAGGGTCCTAGATCTCCTGCATCCTCTTTTTCCAAACAAACACAGGAAGCACAACAGCGGTCGTCAATGGTGGCTGCTCATTCCCAATCTCTATCTCCATCAAAGCTTCCAAATGTCCAAGAGGCAGGACACGACACCTTCCTTATCTCTCAACCTAAGGATACGCCGGTGCAATCCACCATGGCTAGCTCCAACCGATGCTCAATCTACGCAAGTGAATGCTCTAAGGGCAACAAAAGACACGACCACCTCCAATTTCCCTAAGGACTTGACACCGCAATCCACCAATGGTAGCAAGTTCACTCAACTAGCTGCCAGTACTTCAAATCAGGGATCACAGCAGTCACAGCCCTTGGCTGTGACGATGCCCCTTGCAGAGCGTGTCCTTAGTACTTTACCTATGAAGGAAATGTCGCAACCAACTTCCTTGACAACTCCAACACCCCCAAAGTGCCTAAAGCCTAGGCTGGAGGAGTTAAACACATGCGAATTGGCGGAAGAGCTAGACTCTTCCAAAAGGGAGACAGTTGTACCCTCACAACCTGGCAAGGCTAATCAGCAAGCCACGACTATGACCCATGTGGACATACTAGAGAAAGGAAAGGATAAGGCCCAACCAAGAACAACAACGGTTGACCTAGTCCAGGGTCTTGAATCGTTGAAAGATGCACCTTCACTGACCAAGAAAAAGAGGAGAAAACTACGAAAACAACAACAGTTGCAGGTGGTTGAGGACCCCAAGAACATTGAGTTGAAGAGCGTTGGAGAGTTGATGAATAAAGCATCGAGTCCACCCACCAATGAACCCATTGACGCCTCCCCTAACAGCGGTGAAACCTCAAACACATCCCTATGCTCTGAAAAATCAAAGCAGTCATTACCATCAATGGCTGCTTGCAACACTCAATCCACCGACAATAGAACTTGCATTGACCAGTCAAGAGTGGATATAACAGTGTCACAATAGGGTGACAAACCTATACCAATCACATCCAAGGAAAACCATGATGCAATAACGAAGCCTCAGGAGAAACATGGAAACCCCAAGAGCGTCAGACATCCTAGCGTTGACCAATCATGCTCATCTAGGCCTGAGCCCCCAGCTACACTAAAGCCCAGGAAAACTCCTAGAACCTTGCATGAGATAGCAACCGAGCAAGCCCTTGTTGAACATAGAAGTGTCACCAAATGCTTAATTGAGTTGGATGCCAAGCTCAAGGTGTTTGCACGTGTCGATGTCCTAGCAGACATGCGTGCATTCCCTAAAGAGTAGCTCGGAGAATACTTGCCATTTCCCTTATCTTGGGAGGAGCAAGAACATCTTGACAAGCACTATAACAGGCTCCTGCATGAAGGCATGCTACTCATCTCGGGCGAGGAAGCCGATGAACTGTGCTTAACTGTCACATTCAATTATGGGCTCTGCCAACCAAATCTCTTAGAGATAGAATAACTAAAGCGACTGTGAGAGGACTGAAGTCAGTTTGAACAGCGTTGGTGTGAAAACCGTGTTGCAATGGCTGAACCAGGAGCTCAGATCATGATAGTCTCTGAGGAGCGATTGGCCAAATGGCGGTCTCAAAGAGACCCCACCTATGTGGCACCAACCTCCCTTCAAGTGCTAATTGCCATTTAGGGTACAGACTTAGCTGAACCTAGCCAAGAGGACTCGTTGTTCGATAAGGTTCTCACTGAGGAGGAGCTACATATTGCCAGTAGACTCGGACAAGGTTCCATGCTACTCGACGTCGCAAAATATCTATCGGTATTGAGTGAGCGGCCACGAGTACAGGATGCTTGTGCCACGCTCCAGGACAATCCGGAGTTCTATAGCTGGTTTTTATCCTCATGAAGCGACATGGATCCATGGATATGTATATAAATAAATAATAACTTTTGTCACCCTGTATAGACACTATCAACACACACAAGCAATAATAGTCAAGGGCAGATAGAAGAGTTGGGGCCAACAGGCTAAGCTCATCTGGTCCCCCTCTCACATGGCCATTTTCACCTTCGAGTGAAGGGCATGCACCCCGCATTGCCACCGTGGAAAGCCTTGACCAACATCATTGATGATGTAAGCAGGGTGCAATCCCCTTCTATACACCTTTCCCTTCCCGGTCCATCCTTCCGAGAATGAGCCCCGCCCAAATCCATGACCACCAGCCAATGTAACTCAGCATGAGCCAAGATCTGTTAATGGTGGGAGGCTAAGTCAACATCATCATGGGGGCCATCCCGCTACAACGAGCACAACACATCCCACTCCGCCTCTTCAAATCATATGCATTTGATAACTCACACTATAATCCCTCCTATGAGAACGGTCTCATTCCGTATCAAAACCTAGCCCTTGGTTTGCATATTGCAGGTCCCCCTACAAGAAAAACATGGAAAACCTAGGGCAACTAGCTTGCAGAGACACTCTCCGCGGATGATAGGAACATGCGGCACATGCCCCTCCGCCAGTGCGCTATGTGCCCACCCTCAAAACGTATGCAAAGAAACAAGGTCCTAAGTGACACCGTCCCGGACGAAGGCCGAAGAATCCCCAGGCCAAGAAAGTCGAGACTCAAAGAAACGCGCAGCGTGTGGCAACACCAGTTGCGCAAACCCCCAACGTACGCTCGAGCACCAGGTGCTCACGAAAAGAAAGGGCGGCTCGGGACAAGGAAGAATTTTATGAATTGTTTAAAGGCATTTTGGAAATGGTGGCGGCCCAGAACTATACCATTCATGTCCCGGCCAACATGTTCCCCGCCCAACCTCACAGGAGTCCCACACTAGCACCGCCCGAGTCGCCTAACCAACCGGACTCACCCCGCCTAGTACAAATTGACTAAGCCCCTATGATGTACAAGTAGCTTGGCAAGTCATCATGCTATAACTTTTTGTCTTTTGATGAGTAAAGGGGTAAGATCCCCACTTGTACACACTTCTTTTACCTCTCGTTAATGTATGCGACCTTAATAAGCAATGAAATAGGCATCCCAATAGACATCATAGCATTCTGAAAAATTATGTCTTAACATGATTGCATTTGTTCGACGTACTTAACGCAAGCAAGCATATACTCTCACGAAGTGACAAGTGGATACAGGATGAGACAGGTCTTCGTGCAAACGTGTTCAACGGCCAAGCCACCGCAAGACCACCAACTGCACAAAGGATCGCAACAAAGCCACACTGTTGAACGCGAAAAATCACCCTTGTGAGTGCCCACATCGCACGAACCAAAGCATAGTCATGGTCTACACTCTCTTCTTGGGCCAAGCTCTACAGTGAGCTCACGACAGGTGTCACCGCAATCACACCAATATCGCAACAACGGCTCCCCTAACAACGAGGCTAGGGCAAAATCATCACGGTCATATCCATTTCCTGAGCCTCCGAGGCTTGACATGTCACGACCCATTGAAAGGCTCATAGCGTCCGCATATTGCAAAGGCTGTACTGTGGCACAAAAAAAAAAGGGGGACGAAAAGAAAAGAAAAGAGAAGAAAACAAAGAACGAAAAAATAAAAAGCACCCATGATCACAGCACCACACCTAGGGGCCCTCAAATTCGGTGCGTCCAATGCCCTTGGTTGGCTGGCTCCGCCCCTAGTCCCCTCGCCCCCTAGCACCCCCCACAATCGTTCAGGGCACCTCAAGGGCAGGACATACCTAGGGAGCCTGTCTCGCCTATGGTTAGACTTGTCACCCTAACCCACTCACACAATCCCCCCTTGCACTCTGCCTTAATACCATTGCAATCAATTGTGGTAAGCCTTGCACGAATGGCCATGAAAAGTCCATCGTCCTCATCACACATGCCCAATGTCCACAAGCTATTAATAGTGCAATACCCCTGTGTTCTATTATGTTAGGTCATCCAATCACAATGTACAGGATGTCGCATACGTCTCCACGTGTACTTCTTCCCATCTGGGACGACTTTGCTTAATCCACACGTCATTAGGTGAAACCAGCCCACGGTCTTCTACCTACGTAATATCTAACTATGCACGGGCACTCACATAATATCTGCACCAAAGTATACACACAGTTTGGGTCCTCAAGTGCATGACAATACTCCAGGCTTGCTTCGAGTTCGACCTATCTCCCAAACTAATCAAAATCTTTCTTATGCATGATAAGAAGACTAGCACCACCCCTTAGGGAGAGACCACATGAGAGGTTTTCCAATTGCAGGTATTAAAGACTCCAACGAATGCATCGTCAGCTCTACATCAACACTCCACTCTGGCCTCTTGTCCTTTACTTCATCATGCAAACCACCAGAGAATCATCATGAGAAAAATCCACCATGAGCATCCCACGAACACCAACCCTCGTGCTAGCTATGAGTGGCCATTCCCAACAACGAATAGCCCTATCACCATCATATCACCAGTCAATTGGAATAGCATAGTGCCACCAACGACCTTCATCTACACCAACATGAGAACTCCCCCAAGGCAAACCACAACAGTCCCTTCCACCCACGTCTTTAGTGCAAGCTCTGCATGCTACCTTCGACGTGAAGAGTGCCATGGGACTGGCACTCGTCTAGGGGGGGTAATGTTAATCCCAACACGAAGAAAGCAAAAGAAATAAAAAAGACGTAGGGCAAAGGTCGAAAAAAGGTAGCCCAACAGAAGAAAGAAGAAAAGAAAAATCCAAAAGCACAGGGGCAACCTTAAAAAGCCCAAGGCAAATGCAAAAGGGGAAAGGTGCATTTTAAAATACAAAGGCGCATCCTGAAATCTTGTAGAAAAGTGCTCGGCGGTGGAAGATCCGGAGAGCTAAAACAGAAGACAAAGACAAAGGCCAAGGCAAAGAGAAACGGAAGACAAAGGCGCACAAGGAAAAGCGCAAGTCAAAATTTTTGTGAAAGAGCGCAAGCGCATCATGGTTTAATTCAAGGAGCGCCAGGCTCTCACCCATGCAATTTGTAAATGTAGACGGGTGGTGGAAAGGAAGCTAGGAAGATAGAGGGACAATGGGAAAAGGGCCTAGGCCACGGTCGGCCATGTAAAAAAAGGGAAAATGGGATGACTACCCAAAATGGATTTAGGGTTTTGTATATAAAGTTGAAAAGTGAATGTGAAGCTCATTTTGGTGTGTGGCCAAAAGTAGCTCTCCTCTTCTTCTTCTTCTTCTTCTTCTTGTTCTTGCTTGCTTGAGCTTGTGCTTAAGAGAGGGAGTGTGAGAGTGTGAGGGAGTGAGTGTATGAGGGTGAGGGACTGTGGGGTGGAGAAGCTCTCCATCTTCTCCTCTCGTCTTCTCCTCTCTTCTCTTCTCTTGCTCGCAGTGATGGAGCTTGGAGCGTAGAGCTTGAGGATGGAGCTTGCTTGAAGCTTGCACTTGGATTGTGGAGCTACCGGAGTGCGTGGGAGAGGAGGTAACTCGAACAGCACGGAGGTAAGCTCACTACACCCGTGGATATGGATGGCACATCGGCTATGTGAGAGGTAGCCATTAGTGCTTGGCTTGGAACGCTTGAAGCAATAAGCGGTCTGTGGGTCTTGACGGTCGAGCGAAAGCTCCCACACCATCACGCAACTATCTATAGCATTAGGATCAAAATGGAGCACTAGGAGGCCGTGCTCCTGCGTGGTGGGGTCTTGCCTAAGGAGTATCCTAAGAAATCTAAGGTAATTACAAGTGGTAATAAAGGCTGGTGGGTCAGAGCACAAAGAGAATTGATTAGTGAATTGGATTAGAGTATCATACAAGTTTTCTATCATGAAGATGAGGGCATCTTCATATGTAGTACAATGAGGATTATAAATTACAGGGAAGTCATAACGGTTGTGGACACACTGGAGTCAGAATCCACTCCCACCCTTTGAGGGTAGGGCATAAAGGTTGGGTCATTCCGCTCGAAGGGTGAAGTGTTGCAAAAGGCCATCCAAGTGTCACGGTTGGTGTTGTAGACCTTCTTCTCCATGTAGGTTGGCATTCGTAGCTAGGCACAGATCGTGGTACTTCAAAAACTTTATTTTCCCTTTCGTATTTTTCATGGCCCATAATGTGGGGTTTTTCTCTCTCCTCCAGCCATCTTTGTCAGAACATGCTTCCGATGTTAATCACCTCCTCCACTACCTTGATAGGTAATACTCTACGCAGGTTGGTGGGGAATTGGAAGTTGAGGTCGAAGGGGCTCCTGATCATGTCTTGCCTCTCCTAGATTATGAGGTCAGTGTGGAAGCTTGCTGGGGTGTCATCCGCACATGGTGGGATAGGTGCCTAGGGTGCCCTCACTCCCTTGGCATTCCATTTTCTCCTTGTCTCCTCCACCATTTTCTTCCTTCT
The DNA here is from genome assembly GCF_053477565.2 of Lygodium microphyllum. NCBI lineage: Eukaryota > Viridiplantae > Streptophyta > Polypodiopsida > Schizaeales > Lygodiaceae > Lygodium > Lygodium microphyllum. The sequence continues at coordinate 67,011,844 of NC_141163.1, forward strand.
TTCTCTTAGTGCTACCTTTCTTTTTGGAAAGGTGTTTGCATGTTGTTGCTCTTCAGGCCTTGAGAAAGGAGGTGGTGGAACAAGCTTGTCTTCATGTGGTCCCATTTCAAAGTTCATATCCACCTCCCCTTGTCGGCTTGGCTCTTTCTGCTCCTCTTCAAGGAACTCGAGTGCGTACACCTTCTTGTGAGGTTAGGCATGCCAATAGGAGATAATGGCATTGTTCATCCAAGCTTGGGCCAACTCCACTAGGTTGTGGCAGCATTTGGAGTCTGGACCTTCAGTGCCCTACGAGCCATTCCTAGTTTCTTTTTCATCACTTCCATGGACTCTCCCTCCTCTGCCTGGGGGATGTCCAATAGGGTTTCTAGGAAGGCATGTTTTTGGGTGTGGAATCTCACTTGGGCAGCCTCTGCTCTGCTTTCGGTGAGTATCTTTTCTTTTTTGGCTTGAGCAAGGCAACATGCCAATTCTTTGACCCTTTTTTCGGTTTGAGTGGCCCAATCTTCCGCCTCTTGTTCATGTCTTCAAGGCTTTCCCCTTGCCTCTGGGCTAGTATAGTCAACCTTCTTTCTTGATCTTCCATTTCTACCCTTAGCTTTTGCTGCTCTTCCTGTGCCAAGGTAGCCTCTTGGGTTAGTCTCATACCTGCACGCTTTTTCCTCCCTTAGCTCCTCCAGCTCTCTCGTGGCTCTAGTAATTTTCTCCATTTGAGCTTATAGATCTTCGTAGAGTGCCACAATCTCTTCATTGTGCTACCGTAGCCATCGTGTGGCCTTAGTTTCTTCGTTCAAGTGCACATGCTACTATTGGATCCATGGGAAGGTGATGCAGTGGACTGTTTATTTTCAGCATACTTATTCTTATGATTAGAGCCAAATGTTGTCCCAAAAGCGCCGATTTTTTCTTTCAGCATGAAAAACGGGGTAAGTGGGGCTGTTATTAGGCATAGAAGTGCCTCAAAAACCACCTCTATATGGGGTTGATCGTGAAGGGATGCGAGGCTGCCTAGAACCTTGCTGAAAATGTTCATTTTTACGGTACTTTCTTGCATATCTCTCAGCTAGTTCAATTGCATCGAACAGTGTGGTAGGTTTTTGGTCCATGACATCTGCCGATAGGCTTGGTTCCAACCCATAGATATAGTTGTGCAATTTAGCATCATCGCTAATACTCTCCACATACATGGTCAAGTTCATGAATTGATTTGTGTATTCACATATCGTGAGGTTACGTTGGTCAAGAGTGTACCATCATCTTGACAACCGCTATTTTTCCACAAGAGACACAAAAACTTAGACCATATGCATTTTAAAATCTTCCCAGTCAATGAATTGATGATTCTCTCGATCCTTCCAAGTGGAGAGAAGCAAAAAGTATTTTCTAATCATCAATGCAAGGGTAGATATTAAAGTAGGACTCCAACTTGGATGTCCATTCCTCTAAGTAAGATGGTGAGGGGGATTGCCCATTGTACTTTGTGATTTGTACTTTGTGAGGATGATCTTGTCACACAATGCATTAGGGCCATGCTGCCCATACATCCCGTGGTGGCCATACATGCCTTGCTATCCATGCATCCCATGTGGTGCATTTATTCCATGTTGTCCATTATGGCCAAGTTGTCCGTAATTTCCATGCTCGTCATTGGCACCATATTGTCCATGATGGGGCTAAGTCATATAGGGTGCATGGGGACTTCTAGGGAGAGGGGGGGAATTTTGACCAAGGGTGGGGAAGGGCCTCAGTGGGATGTTGGCTACATGGTTGACGATGAGGTAATTCAACAGGGGCTTATCCTATCCATGAGAGGGTTCACCAATCTCATAGGTAGAGGGGGGAATTCCCTTAGCACCAAGTATACTCTGTGGACCATGCAATGGCTCCTGATGTGGAAGGCATCTAGACTCATGCCTAGAGTCATTGACCTTCTCTTGGGCTGAAGCAATAGCTAATTAAGCAACAAGAGTACTTAGATGCTCCAAGGTCTGTTGAGTCTTCGAGTTTGAGAGGGCCATGTGCTCAATGTCTTCATCAAACTTGGACATCATTTGGCGGTAGTTGCTAACCATGTCATTACACCATTCCATGTGATGAAGCTTGTTGACATCAGGTGTGATTGAGTAGGGTATATGGGTCCATTTTGGGCATTTCCTCCTATACATAACCATGGTAATCTTGTGCTGAGCTTGCTTCCTCATTCATGGAGGTCCAGGAGTCTCTAATCTCATTCTAGAGGTCCTCTTGGGCCTTGCTTTTGCCTTTCTGGCCAGCCATCTGGATGTAATCCAGATGGCTAGCCACAGGACCTTCTATCAGTAAATGGGGCATAAATTTTTGTAGGAAACTCTGATTGATGAGAATTTTGGTTCGGGTCGAAGGGGACAAAGTCCTATTTGAGAGGAGCTATTAAAATTTGTGATAGAAAATTATCAAAATTTTTGTAATGGAATTATTATGCATGGTCTACACCCTGTCTGCTACCCTATCCATAGTGACACTAGAGCAAAAAAATGGGCATAACTTCCAAACCGTAGCTCCGATTCGGGAAATTTTGATTCAAACTAGAGGGGACAAGACCCTCTTTGAGGTGAGCTATAGGGTTCACTCCTAGATTAAAAACAGAAATTTTTGCAATAGGATCTTTTTGATTATCCTACAAGACTGTGACCAAAAACACTGCCTGGCTCTTATTACAAAAACCTTATATGGATGTAGCATAGTTAGAGAGGCCTGATCAGCAATATATATAGCATCTTGACCATACTAAGCATTATCCCAAGCATCATTGCACACCCATCTTCTTTGCCATCAATGCATTAGTAAATTCACTGCCATACATCTCTTCAAACTGCATGCACTTCAAATATCATATATGGGTGCCATTAGCATTGAGGAGGTGTACAAGGGGAATCATTGCATTAGGGAAAGTGGAGATAATGGGGAAGTACCTACACCTGCATACAAGTATTGGGCTCCGGATCACTGAGAGGTGGGAAAAGTTCCCCCCGACTAGGTTGTGTACCCCTTCACGGTCTTAAGTGGTAAGAGAGGGTCACCTCTCTTTTGTCTTACCACATCGCTTGGCATTGGCCTTTTTTCTCAACTGGAGTATACATGGAAAACATTTTTATTAAGCAATCAGCATGAGATTCATTGGAAAGGAGACATTGGGCCTTTTCATGAGATGTAAGGAATGGACAAGGGTTGGGGTAGGGGTTACCTTGGCAATCCAGTGACCCACTGGGTGCCACTTATCCAATTTACAATGGCTATTATTCACTTTGAGGCTTATCCTAGGGCACAATACAAAATGGGGGTTAATGTCAGCCAATACAATGAATTTTTAGGATCTGATATGATGCATGAGTGTAAGGGGGATTGAGCTACTGAGCCTATGCAATCTTGAATCTCTCCAATAAGGAATTAAGCTCAGCAAGTGGCTAAATTTGTGAGATTAAGATTAGATTGACATACCTCTTCAATGCTTGGGGAGATCGTTGAATCATAGCTCATCATAATGTTCTTGCTTCGTCAATCAAACATAGTTGGTTGGGGCATTCCCATGGAAGAAGACTTCGGCATTAGAATGCTCCCAATGATGATGATGGCTCCCGTACTTGTTCCTAAGCTTGAGCTTCAAAGAAGGAAAGCTTCAAGTTAAGCTTTCATGGCTGCCCACAAAACTTCCATGCATGCTGAGCTCCATGTCTTCAATCTAGGTAAGAGAAGTCATTCATGGGCTGAAGGGCTTGTGGGGGTTGATCTCTCAAGATCAAAGATAGCTTCAGTTGAAGAATCCATGAAAGCCCAAACTGTCCCAAATTGTTCACCAGTTGATGTCCATCTTGGAGGTTGTTTCTTGGGGCCAAGATTTTCAAGGAGGAGATAAGAGTGCCGAGCAAGTGCATGGATTGGCAAAGGGAAATAGGGAGGAAGGTTGGAGCAAGGGGGGGCAAGAAGAGTAGAGAATAGTAGTGCAAAATGCGCCACAAATTGCGAGCTATTCCCTGCCTCCCTCATGGGCTTTGATCCTTCACAAGGGTATTGCCCTTGGTTAGGGGCAAGAGGAGAAGACTCTTGGGGGTTCATCAGGGCACTTCCATGGCTTCTTTGGAGAAAATGGGGGTTTTTCTCTATTGTGTGGCTATGGCAGGTTGCTTGGGAGGAGAGAGAAAGGGGTTGAAGCAAAAAGTAGCTAAGTTTTTGTCCTCCTCTAACCCCTGAGACTCCAAACTTGGCCTGGAACCCTTACAAATTGTATGAAAAGAAGTGACAACTTGCTATTTTAACCATTTTACCTCCAGATATGTTTGAGTCTCCAGCCATAACTCCTGCTTCCTCTAAAAGCTGAAGTTAACTGTGCAGTCTTTGTTGTACCTGTACCTATAAGCTGAGTAACTAGGTTTTTGGGATTTGAAAAGAAAGAAAGGGGAAAGGAGAAAAGGACCAAAGTGTGAAGCTCTAATACCACTCGTAAATGAATAAGACTGAGAGGAGAGAGAAGAAGAACTGAAGAGAGAAAGAGAGCAAGAAGAAGAGAAAAGAAGACTAGAAGAGGAGAGAGAAATATAGAAAAGAGGAGAGAAGGGAGGAAGCCATGGAAGCTGGAGATGATGGTGAAGAGTATGTTCTTGATAATAACTTGTTGCCCTTATCTGGGACTCTTACACCTTATATACCCCAGTCAGTGTGACAAGGTGTCTAAACCCTAATCAGTGTGTATCCTGCTTGTTAGAGAGATAAAGATAGAGATAATTATATGTGTGTGTGTATTAAATTAATGTATTATAAAATAGTATAAATATGTTAATTATATGTATATAATATATATTGTATTAACCTTACACATACACATACACACATATAGTGCTCATTAAAAATATATGACCAATTCTAATACTACATATTATATATAAAATATATGATATTTATATTACATAAACCTTATTTATTACATATTATCAATATATTAGTAACTATAATAATTCATATTTCACACACACACACACACACACACGTGTGTCATATTATCAATATGTTAAATATGAATTATATATAGTAATATTATATTTATATATAAGTTGACATACATCATTATATACGTATTGAATATTAATGTCATTATGTATGTAATATATTAATGTATATACTATAAATATATATTAAGGGGTATGTGCGTGTGATGTATTAATATTAATATATATGTTAATTATAAATTAGTATATTAACATATATATTACACACACACATACGCATGCATGCACGCACGCATGCATGCACGCACGTGATGTATTGATATTAATATATATGATAATAATATATGTATAAATACATATGTAAATGTAAATTCATATATAAATGAAGGGTATTAATATTGATATAATGTATATTGATGTGTGTGTGTGTGTGTGTGTGTGTGTGTGTGTGTGTGTGTGTGTGTGTGTGTGTGTGTGTGTGTGTGTGTGTGTGTGTGTGTGTGTGTGTGTGTGTGTGTGTGTGTGTGTGTGTGTGTGTGTGTGTGTGTGTGTGTGTGTGTGTGTGTGTGTGTGTGTGTGTGTGTGTGTGTGTGTGTGTGTGTGTGTGTAATTTTCTTATTAATATATAGGTATAATCGGTGTATTATACACGATATAATTTGCCTATTAGTGTATTGAATATATGGATCATCATATATACAATTTAGTCCATCTTTATGTGCCTTATCATGACTTCATGCACAGTATCAACCTTACCCCTACCCTTCTTTTTATCCTCTTTTGGTCGCAAGTTGATCAGCCAATTTGCTTGTGCGGATATTCTCCTTTCTCTAGATTGTGGGAGGAAAGGTGCCCATGGTGACATGACACGTGGCTGTTGGAAAAGTGTTTGGGGAAAAGGCTTGGAGTGGACACTGCCCCCCCACACCCCCTACTCCTGGATTTTGACTTTTTAGTTTCTACTTAATAGTAGTGATAGTAAGCTTAGGATGAACCCAGATAGCTAGCAATCATGATAGCATGGAAGGATACTTCATCAAGTCCTACACACACATATACTTATACACATACTTGAAGGTGCCAAAAACAAAGTCAAGTAACTTATTTGTTTCTCACATTAGAAAATTCTAAAGCACTAGATTTCAAATGAGAAAGTCTAAGGAATCAAGTACTCAATGTCATTATATGTTTGATATTTACAAAAAGATCATGTACTAGACTTGCTAATATTTTGTTACATTCCTACAATTACATCAAAACCAATTCAGTCATATATCCTTTTTTGATAATTGTTAAACAACAACACTAAGGAGCATTCCTAATCTAGTTTGTGTCCTCCATTGATTTATATTTTCTACATACCACAACCATGCAAGGATGAATCCTAAAGATATCAAGTCAATACATGAACATAAGCATTACTTCAATATCCTCTAGCTTTTGTGTTCAAAAGTGTCATGCACTTCGATTTTTTTGTGCTAAGTACCAATACAACTAGAAGATCACAAATTGGTACACTATCAAAAAGCAAAAGTTATCAAAAGTCTGTAGGTCATGATGTTCAACAACAAAGCAAGAATGTTAGGCAAAGACCTAATTAAAATGCATTAAAATTAAGCTAAATGGTTAGAAATTAAAAGTCTACTAGTTTAACATTGAAGCCATAATCAATGGCATTAGCAATACAAATTGATCAAAAAATGATGTGGAGGGCCATAATCAATGGACCTCAAACTAATGAGGGACTCTAGTAATAAAGAATTTAATGAGATTCCAAAAGCATGTCAATATAGTGAGAGAATAATGCAACTTAGGTAAAAAGTAACTTGGATAGAAACCTTAAGGTTCAATGTAGTGAGCAAATAACAAAACTAGATTATATCTTGAGGATAAAAACTAAACATGTTGAACAACTCAAGATAATACATAATAGAAAATATTTGATCAACTTGAGGATAGAACCTTAAATGGTCTAACATGCTTGAACAACTCAAGGCACTATCTCCATCATGCCAAAGAGACATAGGAGCACAAGTGATAGTAAATTGATTGGTAGCAAAACTAGCAACGAGATGTTCTTAGATGCTACAAAGAGGCCCATTCTAGCACAAGGGGACAATTGCTAGAAATAGAGAGTCGAGACAAGCAAGAGACTAAGCTACAACTATCTAACTAAACACAAACTGGCCATTATACTTTATCTTCTCTTAAAGCCATAACTTCCTAACTGCATCATTAAAGAGCTTTAAAGTATTGAGACCACCTTGAATGCCTTTATTGAGCAATTGTTTCAACTAGATGTGTAGACTCTTTAGAGACTTTTGTTGAGCTCTATGAGTGCTTAATGATGGGACATGGGAGGATATTTTATTAGTTCAAGAGACCATGATAAACTATCTCTCACCTAGTCGCTTTGATGCCTGGAGGCATATTCCACGGTGGATTCTGTGAGGTTTTGCGGTGGATTCTGTAAAATTATATTTATTGTTGGGGCTTATACACAAGGTGGATTCCTTGTGCGAAAAGTCGATGGGGACGCCTGTCCTTTTCAGGCATCTCGTTAATTTAATGTGCAAGTGGGTGATTCCATAGCTGGTGATTCTGCAAAATACATATTTAAATTAATGGATATTTATGAGTTTAGAGTGCCACTCATAATAAATTAAGGTTAGGACTGAGTTCTAACCAATTTATTTATTTTATAGCTGAAGAAAGCTAGGTATTCACTTTTTTCGATTCAATTTTACTATTTTCTAACAATTGTGAATGCTTCAGTTGATGTGTAGAATAGGTGGCAGTGGTGCTAGGAAGCATTGGGCGATAGCATGTATTCAAGTTATTTAGAAGAAAGTATCATTTTTTTATAGGCACGCATCTTAAGTGTGGCACCAATATTTATTTTGATGCACTTATTTATTAAAGAGCTTGATACATATTTATTATTTTGTATGCGCATGGACGCATGATTTAAATATTCATTATTGGACATTCTATTTGGACATAGCCTGACTCTTTGGGTGCCCAACTGCTTTATTCTTTATTTGGACAAAAGCAAACACAAAAGCTAAAGCGTGCTAATTGTAAATTTGGGCTACTTTTTAGCTTGGAGATGAATAATATATTAAATACATGCTTTGTGGAGTTCTCACACAAGGCATGGGGGGAAATTGTACCCAATTAGTCTTTTTGCTTCATGTCGTGCAAATTTTCTTTCTTGGTTTTTGAGCAAAAAGTAGAGTTCTTTGTTCTTGGGGACCTTCCGGTGCTCACTGCGTACACATACAATATCCAATTTGTGCACCAGTGGTATCAAAGTGAAGCTGAGATCGAGGGCTTCCAATCGTTTACCATCTCGCGCGAAGGCAAAGCTCCTGGAACAATCGAGCACATTCCTACTAGCAGTGAAGAACCCCCTACTACGCATTCAGATCGCAAAGGACTAGCCTCTACAGGTGGAGGACCACCCTAGAAGTTCCTTTGATAAGTCTTCTTCTTCTCAGAAAGAACAGTCAAGAATTTTAATCAAGCTAGAGTTTATGAAGCTTAACAAAGCTTAAGAGAAGCTTAAGCTCTTTAAAATTTTATTATCGACAGTAGCAGTATGTACTGAAGGTCATCATCGTCGTCAAAAAGCTGCCGCCGTCCTGTTGTGATTGATTCAGGAAGATCACTTTTTTTTTCTTCTATTAGAGACTAAGCTTTACTAAGCTTACTAAATCTTAAAGCTTACTAAGCTATAAAGGCTAAATTCTCAAGGTCTAAAATCTCTCTCATAGCAGGAGTTCATACACAGCAACTCCTGAATGGGTTTTCGACTTTCTTGTAAGCCCCCAATTGCACCTGCGGTCTGTCAGAGTTAAGTTCCAACACACAGATTGCTGCACATAGTCTACAGGACAAGATATCCTTTTGGAAGAAGGCCGACATCAATTTCCATAGCCGTGAAGAAGAACGATCATCAAAAGTCACTTTTTTTTAAAAGCAAGCCTTGTAATCCCGAATTTGAGCTACGCTCATCCCGCTAACAGGATTTTGAGTGTGTGAGGTTGTTCAAAATTTTGCAGGATGACCGATCAAACTATGGAAGATTTTATGGCCGAAGGTGATTTACCTAAACCAACAATGGAGCAAAAATTGGACCTAATCATGATGCAGCTTCAAGAGGAGCGAATAGCACATCAAACTTTGCAAGCTCAATTGGCTAGTTTGCAACGATCTACTACCGATCAAGATGGACTGCAATCTGAAGATATTATACGACGTACGATCGGTGCAACACTTGAAGCGCAATCTATTCGGAAAGAAACAAGGATAAGTAAAAGAAATTTCAAATTTTGTACTTTCAATGGGTCATGCGATGGCAAGACTGTACTTGCTTTTATCAACCAGTTTGATGATTATTTCCATGAAGAACAATATGCTGAAAAAACCAAAATTAAGTGTGTCACTAATCATTTAGTGGACAGAGCATCCTTATGGTGAATTGTCGTCCGCAAAAGCATTGATTTTCTTGCTACTTAGGAGACTTTCCAAAAGAAATTTTTGCAGAATTTTCTTCCACCCCAATTCCACAAAAAAGCAATCAAACAGTGGGATCTTCCGCACTAAGGATGGCGAGCCTATTTCCCAATATTCCGAGCGTTTTTGGAATGCTTTATTGCAACTATGAATGCTCAAAGATATACCTGAGGCGACTCATAAGTGCAAGTTTATGTCTGGGTTACTTGGTCACTTGTATGTGGAAGTGAACATGTTTAAGCCAACGACTCTCGAAGATGCAATTTCATTGGCTCATGATGCTGAAGATAAGATTCGAGGACGACAGAAGCGACCACAACAATTTTCAAACAATGGTAACTTCGACTCAAAACAATTCAATTCTAATTTTCAAAAATTCAATCAAAACCATTTCCTTCCATCATTTTGTAAATCTTGTACATGACCCCCTGCTTTACCATCAAACACAGATCCAAATCCTAAGCCATCTCTTCAGCCAAATCCCAACATTCCTAAACTTTCTGCTATTACCAACAATGTGTCTAAAGCCAAATCCATAGTCTGTTACAAATGCCATCAACCTGGACGTCTAGCGGCAAATTGTCAATCTAAAAAGCCAACTGTTCACATCAACTATTTGGGAGTGACTGAAGATGAAGACCATGAAGAAATGCCAAATTTCACAGAAGACGATGACGATAACGACACTACTTCAGATACTTTACCAGGTATACCAAATCCCCATTCTTTATTAACTATGAAATGTTTTGTTAATGGTAAAGAAAAGAATGTTTTACATGATGATGGGGAGTACACATAACTTTATTTCTGTGAAATTGGTCAAAGAATTGAAATTTCATACTATTTCTACTCATTACCGCATCAAGGCTGCATTCTTAGGTACTAGATACAATGGAACACAAGAAGTGCATGACTTAGAAATTAAAATTGGTGATTATATTGAACATAGAAATTTCCTAGTTGTGCCTTTGCAATCTAGTGACATTATTCTAGGCATGTCTTGGTGTCATCAGTATAATCCCGATATGGATTATTCTACGCATTCAATGAAGATTCATTATCATGGAAAACAAATTACATTGCATGGTATGCACACCTTTGATAATTTTCCATTGCTTAGTCATACACGGGCTAAACTTGCATTAAGAAAAGGTAGCAAATCTTATTTAATCTGGGTGAATGAAATTGAAGTTAAGGAAAATAAGATGCATCCTAGGCACACACAATTTCTTTCACAATTTCAAGACTATTTTGCTGCTCACTTACCACCTGGTTTACCACCCACACGTCCTGAAGATCATAAAATAGACCTAATTCTAGGTTCTCAACCACCATGTAAAGCACCTTATCGACACAATCAAATTGAATAGAAAGAAATTCAAACTCAAGTTAAAGAATTGTTAACTCGAGGACTCATTAGACCTAGTAGTTCTCCATTTGGTGCACCTGTCTTATTAGTTAAAAAGAAAAACAACACTTACAGGATGTGCATTGATTATCGTACCCTAAATAAAATCACTGTCAAAAATAGATATCCCATTCCTAGGGTAGACGACCTTATGGACAAACTACAAGGGGCTGCAATGTTTAGCAAAATAGATCTTAGATCTGGATACCATCAAGTACGATTGGACACATCTGACATTTTCAAAACTGCATTTAGAACTCAATTTGGAAATTGTGAATTTCTACATTTTGGATTAACTAATGCACCAGCTACATTCAATCGTATGATGAATCGCATCTTTTTGAAGCATCAGCATTGTGTCATTGTTTTCTTTGATGACATATTGATTTTCAGTAAGAATGAGAACGAGCATTATGAACATTTATCTTTGGTTTTCAAATTACTGAAAGAGAATCAATTATATGCTAACCTTGAAAAGAGTGAATTTTTCCAAACACAAATTGAATAATTAGGACATATTGTTTCATCTGAAGGTATTAAAGTTGATCCTAAAAAGATAGAAGAAATTTTGAATTGGCCGATACCTAAAAATGTGCATGAATTATGTTCTTTCTTAGGTCTTGCTAGCTTTTATGGAAAATTTGTGAGAAATTTTTCATTGCTTGCATTACCTTTGACAAAATTATTAAAGAAAGGTATTGTGTATCATTGGTCTGGACAATCAGCAAAAGTCCTTTGATTTACTAAAGCATGCTTTAACTCATGTTCCTGTATTGCAACTTCTTGACTTTACCGGACCATTTTTCCTAGTAGTCACTGATGCCAGTGGATCTGGAATAGGAGCTAACCTTATGCAAGATTCTCATCCCATAGCTTACTCCAACTGCAAACTTAAACAATCTGAACTCAAGTACTCTACTTATGATAAGGAATTGCTAGCTGTAGTACAAGCTTTACATCAATGGAAACACTATTTAATGGGATTTGAATTAATGATTAAAACTTACCAACAAAGTATTAAACATCTCCTTAGTCAGCCCCACAGATATCTGACCAACACATTAAATGGACTGCTTTTATTCAAAGTTTTCATCCACTTATCCAATATCAATCCAGAAAAGAAAATGTTGTTGCCGATGCCTTATGTAGAAGACCAACTATTCATAATATCTCTATGATATCTTTTGATTCTCTTATCCCTATAAAAGATACCTATGACCAAGACTCTAGTTTTCAAGGAATAAATTGATTACCAATAACTGGATTCCAATTGATTCATTGTCTTACGCTGATGGATTTATGTTTTATGAGAAAAGGTTATGTGTAACTGCTCCATTTCGATCTTTTGTGTTGCACGAAATTCATTGCCCCCCATATCAAGGCCATAGAGGTATTACTTCTACTTTACATACTTTGATTGAAGATTTTTATTGGCCACAGATGGAATCTGATGTTTCTAACTTTGTATCTGAGTGTTTAATTTGTCAAAGAGTTAAGCGACATCATGGTAAGCAGTATGGTTTGTTAATGCCTTTACCAATCCCTAAAAGACCATGGGAGCATATTTCAATGGATTTTATTGCTGGTCTACCTAACACTCAAGCTAATCACGATATGATATGGACTATTGTAGATCGATTTAGCAAACATGCATATTTCATTCCATGCAAGAAAACATTAACTGCATCTTAAGCTACTCAATTCTTTCCAAAAATTGTTTTCACTAACCATGGTTTATCAAAAGTTATGATTTCTGGTCGAGATTCTAGATTCTACAATAATTTTTGGATTACCTACATTTCATCCTGAAATAAATGGGCAAACAGAAGCTACAAACAGCATAATCTTAGATCTTTTATGTGCATACACAATTTCAAAACCACAAACCTGGGATACACAATTGCATTTACTTCAATTTGCATACAATAACACACCCCATACAGCTACACGAAAAGCACCTTTTGAAATCATTTATGGATATAGATTGCCTACACCTCTTACTTCATTGTCAAACAAAGTTAAAACTGCTGATGATATTACCCACATACATGCTACTATTTTCGATGAAGTTAAAGATATGATTGCGAATGCCCAAAAATCATATACTAAACAAGAAAATAAGAAAAGAAAAGCTATGACTTTCACAATTGATGATTATGTCTGGTGTTGAGAGTGGAAAAGACTAAATTTTTGACTGATTTTTGTTGTTTTTGAGGTCTGAATGGTTGATTTTTTATGGATTTAGAGTGATGTATGGTTATTAATGGAAGTGTTTGAGAGTGTTTTGGATAATATTGATTATGTTTTGGAAGTTCATGATGATTTTTAGTAGAAATATAAAGCTATGTGATGTTTTGATAGGTTCTGTTGAGGTTCTGATTGGTTCTAATATCTTCTGTATAGCTTTTGTTTTATTTTGATTTTCTTCTATATGAAGCATGGATTGATGATTGATGAAGGTTGAAATCTTTTGAAAGTTTATTGAATATTTTTTGATAGTTTGGAATGGTTTTAGTATGAGTTATGAGGATTTGTTGTTCTATGATGACCTTTTGTAACCCTCTGTAAATCCTCTATAGAGCCTCTGTCTCTGCTCTGTTTCTGTTTTGTTCTGTTCTATAGATCTTCTATAAGTGTTCTTTAGAATGTATGTGTGACTTTGGAAAAGTTTTCTAACTTTTGGAAATGATGAATCTAATTTCAAAAGAGCTAAAACAAATGGAAGAAGCAACTGCTGAAGACTGAAGAGTAGACTGGGCACCACACTTTCCTCGGGTTGCTTAGTTATCTAATTACCTACCACATTATGTTTGACATGCAAAGGCAGCTTCCTTAATTAAACAATTTAAACACGGGTTCCTTCACGTAACTTAGGCACGAACACAAAAACAATGTCAAACAAGTTCCTTTTTCGAATATCTGATCGTTATTTATCATAGTCTTGGAATACATCAAGTATCTTGCCCGATAGCTATCCCAGCAATCAATAGGATTGCTGCTCCAAGTTTCGCCCATAGACTAGTACACGGGCCTCGAGATCCCATCTCGAGTCATGTTGGCCTCTTGTGCAGGATCCAGAGTGAAGGGATTTATAGCCACAGCCTCCCCTGGCACCCAAGCATCCTCCTGCTCCAAGCAACACCCACGGAGAGACCTCTCGCGGCGGGTTCGGTCCATATACCCGATGCGGCTAACAACCCCCTTGGATAGGGCCAGGCAGGTAGTCAGAGGTAACTGAACCTGCCTCTCCCTCCAGGCATTTAACCTGAAGCATTAAGTGTTTTGCCTTGAATTAGTTCCTTGAGCAAAGAAGTTCAAACAATGTATCTAAGTGTACAATCACGATCATTTTAGTGGTCGTTCATATGACCAACTACTAAGGTGTGATTCCTTCTTCCCGAATGCTCCCAGCATTCGGTCTTGGATTGTTTGCGGCTTGGTGAGATTCCAGGGGCTCGGCAATCTAGGTTGCTTGTTTCCCCTTTTTCATTGGGTTAGGGTTTGTACCCTATCGACCCTAATTATCCTTACCTTAGGTCACCTTGTAAAATAGATCATGGACGACCCCATCATCCTCGGTTGGTCAACTTGTTGGTTATCTCCTAGATCCCTTGAAGTACCTATGTACCTTTAACTTTGATTTTAATTGATCAAGATTGTCTATCCCCTTGACCGTGGTTGGTCAAGATGGTTCTATTTAGAACAGTTCCTACTCCGTCTTAAGTATAATCTTCTTAAGCCCTCTTAATAATGCTCACATGCACTAATCTTTTACATATCCCTCTTGAAGTCACCAAGGACTTTGACATGGGACTCATGGATCTCAATCCCATTTGGTAAATTACAAACAACGTTGAATTTTCCCAACAACTTTAATGCACGCAACGTAATGTCATGCCTTCATTTCAATGCTTACAATTTTTATATAATCCATACAATATTTTATGCCACGCATGAGAATGTATTTTCTATGCATGCAATCTTAGCATTATCCTCTATGTAATTATTTACATGATCTATAACCTTCTTGAATGCTCTGATCTTTATAACTTTATGTGATTATTGTATGAGTCTAGCTGCACTTTAATCTTTTCTACAGTTTATTAAATGTACCTTAGAATCCATCTTGCGATATGGAGATGCACTTTGCTTCTTTCGATGTCCTCTGAAATGTGTTTTGCAAGAACTTGTGCAAGGAGCAATGCACTTTATGCTAGAATTCATGCAAGACATTTTTGGTAATTTATGATGCAATCACCTAACCAATTTCATCTACTATGATGTCATCTTACAACGAAAATTATCTTGTTTGTTACATACATCACAACTAAGTTCATACATAGGCAATTATCAATCGCGCAATTAATATGATGCATGTGAATATGATTTTCACCATGATAATTATAATCTATGATTTAATAATAGAGCAACTTGGGTTTGGAGTGATTTCTTGATTCCAGTGATATTCACGCCTGATAAACCGTTCGCGGTTGCGATGCCATCTTGATTCTAACCACCATCCACATTTGCACGGTTTCTGGCCATCCTTGTGGAACTACGCTTCGGGACTATACTCGAAGACACGTGTACGAGAGATAGAATTCTCACACTCTCCTATGCAACTATAAGTAAATTCTTGCAGCCTCTCCTTGAGTGGAGAAAAGATAATGAAAGGGGGGTGTATTTTCGAAAATATTAGAGGGGGCGTATGACCTCTCTTTAAGGGGGGGAAAGAAGAACCCTCCAGAAGCTTCTCTCTCTCTCTCTCTCTCTCTCTCTCTCTCTCTCTCAACAGTAGAGGCGGTGTATTTTTTTCTGATCACGGGGTGGGGGGGTACTGAAGACAATGGGGGGGGGCGCTGTGTATGGCGACAAGGGAGGGGGTGGTATATTAGGGGGGGAGACAGCTGTCTAACAGTCGCCACCCCTCCACATGGGGGGCTGCATGCCCCCTCTTCTCTCTCTTTATTCCGTCTCCCTCTCTCTCTCTCTCTCTCCCCGACATGCTGTCGGCGGGCAGAGAGAGGGAGAGATAAAAAATTTTGAATTAAAATTTTAAAAATTTTAAAAACAATGGGGGGTTCTCATGGGGGGCACGGGGGGGAGATATTACAGATTGTGAAGAAGCTTCAGGAGTCGTGGTCAATGGAGGTTCATGAAAACAAGAAGGAAAAGAGTTGGAATTTATTTGTGGATGCTCAACAGCAAGATACATGGGATTCTTGGTGTTCTGACAATCTTCTGTTTGTCCAATTAGCAACCCACTAGAAGTTGGTAGACATAGTGTTTTTCACAACATACACTATTGAAACCCTCAGAAGCTGGCATTATTATAATGATGGCATAACAATGATCCTAAGAAGAATGAGTTTTGATACTTTCAGAACGGAATATCTCCCCCTTCGCAGTGGTTTGAAAGCCGAATTTAAAGATGTTGAAAATAATGAAGTAGAGGAGATGTTGGCCAGAGAATTCCCCAGAGACTAAAGCCCTCTCTGATTCTATTTTGTTGAGTAATGAACAACTAGTTAGAGCCAAGACCCTTATGAATGACACAATCAAGAGACAAGCATTAGAACGAGTCCAGAGGTACATGAGAAGAGAGAAGGCAAGAATCAAGGTTGAGAACGAGCTCGCAGGAGAAGCCTCCTTTGACGCCCTAAAAGCACTCTTTACAGAAGTTCCCATGGCGACTGAAGGTTCCCCTAGTCAGATTCGTCCTGGAAATATTGATGATAGGCCAGCAAATGTAGTCCCATTGCCAATTTTTAAGGGAGAGTACAATGAAGACCCTGATCTTCATGTCGTAGAGTTTATGGTAGCATGTGTGGCTAACAATGCCAAAACCCCTGAGCATTGGTTAGCAAAATTCCCTGCCACTTTCAAGGCTGCGGCATTTCAGTAGTATGAGAGACAAGCAACATGAACTTTTGGCACATGGGACAACCTAAAGTTGGCCTTCATCACTAAATTCAGGCGTGAAGGTTTTGAAGAGCGGATGCGAGAGGAGTTCATGAACCTAATTCAATCCTCTAGAGAAAGAGTAGAAGCTTATGTCTCGCGAATGGAATCCATCTTGAAGAGATGGACTAACCATCATTTGGACGAAGGTATCCAAAAAGGAGTGTTCCTTAGAGGCCTATAACCAAAAGTCCGCAAGTTTGTGGAATTGAGAAGACCAGTCAATCTGCAAGCTGCAGTGGAAGGTGCAAAATTGTATGACGAAGTTGAAGCAAGGTTGTCAATGACTCCAGGAAGAGGACTCTTACCTCCTCCCATGCCAGGAATGGTATCCCATCAAATGCAGTCCCATGGACAATTCCCTAACCCTATCCCCAGATGTAAACAATGCCATAGTACAATGCACCTAATCCACTGTGGTTGCCATAGACAACAGTGCCTCAAATGAAGGTCAACCACAACAACAATGGCCTCAAACAGTTCCTCCAATGATGACTCAACAACAATGGAACCCTACCGATTGGAATCAACAATCCCAAGTCTCAACAAGAGCTCTGAATCAAAACCAAAACAGAGGACCCTCTGGATTGACCCAACCAATGTGTGCAATAATTATAGAAGCTTCATAAAACCCTACTACAAGTACTTCAGGAGGTGAAAATCTGAAGGACTACTTATCCAACACAATTGCAAGTATCAAGAAAGAGCTTATGGATGTGATTACAGAGCAGCTACAGACGCTGAAGGTGAATACCACCAATATATCCACTCCTGCGAGAGCTAGGAGAGATGTGATGTGATCTAATACATGGTGCGGAAAGTGTCATCAAGCGGGACATTTAGCCACTGAATGTACCCAAAAACCAACCATTACTAGAGCCTTTTGTTCCTACTATTTGAGGAAGAACCATACAGAGGATATTTGCTCTCTGAAAAAGAGATGCACGAATGAAGACAAAAGGATGAAAATGTAAGATTCAACTTGCTAGAATCCAAAATGAAAACACAGGATATTGGACCAAAGCCTAGGGAGTTTGGTCCTAATTTTGGTCCAAGGAGGTTTCCATCTCAAAGTTACAGAGGATGACAGTCTCGAGATCAGAGGTGGAATGTTATAGGTGTGGAGAAAAGGGTCATATCTCCCCAAATTGTCCAAATCCTAGATGATCTGTGGATTACAAGCCCTTATGTAGCCGATGAAAAGGAGAAGGCCACACTGCAAAGGACTGTCCAAGTCCAGCCCCTGTCAAGGCCAACGCCATTGATAGCCAATAGAAGGTACAAGAGCCTTCCTCCAATTTGGTAGAGTTGGAAGTTGCCACTATCATGCGTGCCAAGAAGAAGGAACCAGTTGTCCAAGAAGAGAACAACTCCCTTGCCAAGACTGTGAAGTTCAACCTCCCAACAGAGGGATAGAGCAGTACAAGACAGAACAGTGCAGTACAGAGCACTACTGCAGTGCCACAGAGAGTCACAAAGACAGTCCTAGAAACAGGACTAGAGGTCTAGGAGATAGACAATACAAATGCACTTCCAGAAACAGAAGAAGTGCCGATGCTTCCATTGCTAGAAGAAAAAGGAAAGATGAAAATGGGTGTAGCCCCATTCCCCAACAGGCTAGAAAAGCCCGTGGATTCTATCAAAGATTATGACTTGGTAAAAGACGTAGACACTTTTAAATATAACTTAACATTTCGGAAATTGCTAATGCTATATCCCAGATACCGAAAGAAATTCAAAAGCATCTTGACAAGAAGATGTGGACTAAGGATTGCTCCCCCAACAACAATAAAGTCCAACAGAGCTACAGAACCTGCGAAGGAAGTAGATGTGGCGAATGCCTTCCTAGATCCTGGAACCCCAGAGATTAGTGTATCGATTGAAGGATGCTTTATTTCAGATGCATTGATTGATGGAGGCTCATCAATAAACATAATGATGAATGTGACAATGAAGGACTTAGGGTTGCAAGGAATTCAACCTACACAGTGGCTTATTAGATTGGCAGACCAAAGCAGAATTAAACTGTTGGGCATCCACCCATACGTACAAACAACCCTTGTAGGAAGAGACTATTGATAGATTTGGTGGTCAAACCAAATTCTTATGGGACCTCATACCCTCTGCTGTTGGGAAGACCTTGGCTTTTAGAAGCGAGAGCCAGGATGGACTAGTTCAAAGGAACCCTAACCCTAGGCAGAGGACCCAACAAAGTGGTGTTGAAATTGTATCGATCGCAAAAAGGCAATGGATCCACATCCATCGAAGTCATAATTGACTCCTCCAATGAGGTAATAGATGGTACATCAGGAGACGAAGAGGCTGTTAAACAGATCTTTCCCAAGAAAATAGAGGCACAGTCCCTAACAGTGGGCATTGTAAGCTAACTACCAAAGGAAGCAAATTCTTTGTCCATGGGAGAATACCTCCTGCCTCAACTAGAATTGACTTTTGAAATCACCTCTGATAGTGAAATAGAAGCATGGATGTACTATTCTCCCTGTTACATGGCAGTCGTAGAGTCACAAGCAGAAACAGTAGCAGAGACAGAGCCAACATTAGGGGAGTTTTGAGGTCTTGAAAATGCCTTTCAGGATGTGGAGAGAGAGTGCTCTAGACCAATAAGAGCAAAGCCTCCGTAACGGAACTTCTATTTTAAAAAAATTAAAAAATCATTTTACAAAAATATATAAATATGATAATATTACGAATTTGTATTTTTATTATGTATTTTTAGTCTCTTATATTCGTGATTATGACATCTTTTGCATTAATGGCATAGAGTCTCGGCTACTTTTATTTAATGATGTTTCTAGATTAATGATAATGACTGATGTAATCGAAATTCAAATTGGCGAAAAGCATGGCGCTCAGTTTTTTCCCTCCTTTATTTTATTCCTCTATTGTTTTTCCCTCCGTTATGATAGCCTAGTCCTCTCTCTCTCTCTCTCTCTCTCTCTCTCTCTCTCTCTCTCTCTCTCTCTCTCTCTCTCTCTCTCTCTCTCTCTCTCTCTCTCTCTGTGCATGTATCTCTCTCTTCTACCATGGATACAGAAATTCGACCTTCAACAAGGCATCCAAGCTCCCAAATCACATCCATATCAGTGTTTAACTCATTCCAAACTGATGGAAGATGGATTCCTACTATCATTAGCAAAGGTAGTTGGATCACCATGCAACAAGCAAAACGTGGAAAAAGGCAAAGACATGAGAGCTCGTTTATCTCTGCTTGGAAGGGTAGAATCCGAGATTTTAAGCTTGGAGCAAATAAGAATAGTATCAAAGAGGTACTAGTGCAACATGTGTTCATGCATAGAGAGCTGTGTTTGAAACCTGGATCTTCAAAGCTTCCAATGCATAGACCAAATTGTAAGAATTTGATTCTTAAAGTTTTTCATTTCTTAAACATGGTTTAGGTTTTTCCATTATAATATTTGTTTGTCTTGTAGATGTCTATCCCTCTAATCTTGAGGAATGGCAACCAGTGGAATCTATTATTGATGTTATTGATGTTATACATGGTTCAATTGGAGAAGAAATGTATAGAGGTAGAAAGAAGACAGAGCTTGCAGAGAATGGAATATTCTTTTATGACCATTCTTATGTTATTCCTATGCGGTGTTGCCAATGGGGATCAATAAAACTCCTTCCTTTGCCAGATTTTTCAAGCTTTGAGTGGCCTTTGCCAAGTCCAGCTACTAGTGAGGGCTATAGATGTAAGATATTTTCTGAGATCCAGAAAGCACTAAAATCTAATATCTCAAGTAGGCTAAGCAAAGTTACTTTATTTATGCCTATTAATATATTTATTGATTTCTTCTCTAATATGGAGATAAGAATAACAAAAACCATGCTTTCAGTGAAGAGACTAACATATGATCATATCATACAATTTGTTGATGAAGAATGGGATACAAGGACAGAAGGAAAAATTATATTTAAGATAGATCAAGACTCTATAGCTTGTAAATATATGATTGCTACTCAATATTTTATCCTTAGCTTTTACTATAGTCGATGGCATTTTGTTGGTAGTAGTCTAGTTGCTTTAGACCAGAATCTTAATGATTTCAGCAAGGATCCTATAGTGGATCTTGATATTTGGTTCAACGAGGATATTATTGCAATCTTAAAGATCAGAAAATCATGTACGCTACTTCCATGCTCCTTTGTATTCCAACTTGACAAGAAACGAGTAAGTCTTCACATCATATTATATCTACTTAGATGTATATCAAGATCTCACTTTCTAACTAACAAACATTTGTAATTTATTTTTTACAGATATCGAAAAGGAGAGAAAATAAAATACACTGCAATGACATTCAAGAAAAGATATCTTTACTATCAATATAAAATACATGTACAAATTTTATAGCAGATGTCTATCTGCCATCTCTATGAGATATACAAGGGCTGAAGGGAAAATTTCTATATATGAAGGCCTACAAGGCGATATGGCAAAGCTATTTCTTTTTTGGAGAACTATCCTTTCTAGGAGTCCTTTTGCCTTTCTTTGATGTCTTGGGTATAGAAGGTGTTGAAGCTGTGGATTTGCCTTCCGTGGTTATAGGCACCGCATCTCCTTCAGGGTTCAAATCCCCATCAATCTCTGTTGTTGGTCGTATACAATTGACCATTATATACTTCAAGAGCTTTGCTCTGATGTACCAAACATGCTCAGATGTATAGCAATCCTTTGAAAACTATCACACATTTATAGAAAAAAGAGTTTTAGTTCATTATTGTTCTTACAATAGACTATATTTTTATCATCATTGGACTATTTGCAATTAATATCTATCTTAAAGTTTAGCATCTTTCATATTACCTTTACATGTTTATCATCATTAAGATAAACAAAGTTAACCATTCTTCTAGCATTTGCAATCACCCTCCAGCCACAAGAATGGCTATCATCCTGATAGGGACACTGCAACCACCAACACAAAGTAAAACTATAAAGAGGACGAATGGTAGTTCATAGAATAAACTCATGTTTCAATTATTTTAATGAATAACTTACCGCAACTTGTCTATATTGCATTGTTGCAAGCAAATCAGATGGCATAGGGGGTCTTTTCTATAGCTCTTCAATTAATCTTTTGGCACCTCTGGATATAAAATATGTTGAAATTTAGAGTACTTACAAAAAAAAGAATTGAAATATCAAGGAGCCCTTGGATAATATAACTTACAATTTAGCATTTCCATGGCTTCCTTTCATAGAGTTGATTAAAAAGCATTGCTTATCCACAAGGTCTATTGCAATCAAGCTCCAATGAGAACTAAAAGCAATCATATCTCAACAAATTAGTAGGATAAAATCTCAAAAACTCTAATAGAATATTGAATCACTTACTTTTCATTATATGGAATTATAAGCAGCTCCAAAGTATCGAAGTCAATCAAATTGAGCCAGTGCTCAATAAAACTTGTATCAAGCTCATTCCTCATAAAGAATGAGATAGATGGATCAAAAACCTCAATTTTTTGTTGTATATCCAAAGGAAACTCATGCATTATACACCTAGAAAAGGCATAGAAATAGTAAGTATAAACAAGAAAAATCTTATTGCTAAAAAAATATCAAAAAGTATAAGTAATTATAGATGGACATACCTTAGGCCAGCAAGAATAAGACTGTCATTTACTTCTCTTCTTTTATCCTTAAGAATCTGAACACATGCAGCATCAAAGGAGATAACCTCAGTTCTTTTTCCTAAGTCACCAGGTAAGAAACAAAACACACTGAATCCTTTTGGATTAGCTGCTTCAAGAAGGGTGGCTAGCTCATTTTCAAAGGACTCTAGTTGCTCTATTTTCCTTTCTTC